>NC_092141.1:65663846-65973712 GCF_043159975.1 Macaca nemestrina
GCCGGGCTGGGTGCAGGAGTCGGAGTTGGGGCAGGGGCTGGGGACTGAAGGGGCCGGGGCTGCGCAGCTGGGGCCGGGGTCGGGGCCTGGGAAGGTTCCGCCATGGCCTCCCCCGCAGCGGAGAGCGGCGCCGCGCTCCCAGCCCTAGGGCCGCATGGGCAACCGGCGTTCAGTGCGCAGGCGTCGCTGCGCGGCGCGTGACGGGAGTTGTAGTCTTCCAGCGCCTTCCCCCACTGCCTCCAGCTTCCAGACTTTTCTGTCTGGTCTCTTGGCCCCTGACAGCCAAGTGAGGCCTGAGCGAAGGCCCCACATTGACCCCTCTTCACTTGTAATCTCTTTTAATGGTGTTCGGGAGAGTCACGATGGCTGTCCTCTTGGGGACAAGGAGTCTTGGGGACAATCGTGGGGTCTGCCTCTTTCCTGCGCCTCTCTCCCACTTAACCCCCTCCCCCAACTCGCGCACAGGCCCTGCCCCACGCGGCTCCGGACATGGAATTGCAGCTGCGGTAAAGATGAGACGTAACAACAGTTCTGCAGCAGTGTGGTGGTGACTTGGGTGTGTTCTCCTCCTGACATTCACCTGCACCTTTTCGTGCGCTTTTCTGTATGTATTTAATAGTATCACTCAACAAAAGGGAGTTTATCAGGCCGGGTGGCTGGCTCACGCAGGAGAATCGCTTGAGCCTAGGAGTTCGAGACCAGGCTGGGCAACATAGGGAGACCCCATCTCTACAAAAAAATAAAAAATAAAGTTTATAGACCGGACGAGGTGGCTCACGCCTGTAATCCTAGCACTTTGGGAGGTCGAGATGGGAGGATCGCTTGAGCCCAGGAGTTCGAGATTAACCTGGGCAACATAATAAGACCCTGACTCTTAAAAAAAAAAAAAAAAAAAATCAATTAACAGCACCAGAGGCATAGCTGTGGTTACGATGGTCACCAAGAAGGCTACTGTGGAGGGTGAGGCAGGGGAGGGCTAAGCCTTTCTCTGCGCACTGGGAGCCGCTCTCCTAAAGCCCCGACTGCATCTTCATCTTTGTGGCCCAAACCCAGACCACAGCCTGCATCACAGGAGACCCCGGGGGGCGGATGAATTAATGCAGCCGGAGAGACCAGTCCGCCTCCTCGTCTCGCGTGTCCGCGTGGGGTTGTGGGTGGTCAGGGAGAGGTAGGGTGGATGACCCAGAAAGGCCGCCCTTCCCTGACTCTGTCTGGGAACAATCCTTGCCCCAGGCCTGGTCCTTAGAAGGCAAGACAGCCCCCTTCCAGCTGGGGGATCAATCTGCTGTTGGCTGCACCGCGGTCCGGCTCCCTCGGGTCTGGCCTGGTCGAGGATCCAGTTCCTTCACAGCTGCGGCCTCCTCGGGGCCCATTAACGAAGGTGGGGAAGGGCGGAGAAAGGGTCAGGGTCTAGGATGAGAGTAGCTGCGGGCGCGCCAGGGCGGTGACAGTCTGGCTCTTGGAGGTAAGATGGGCGTGACTGATTCCGAACTTCGCCTGCGTTTGCAGAAGCGAAGGGAACCGAGCGAGCGGAGCTGATCTCGGCTAGGCCACGGGACGCCCCTCTCCGGGCGTCCGCGCGCCTAGCTCTGCGCTCGGAGCCTCGCGCCCTTGGACAGCAGTTAGTTGCTGACTCGGATGCAGCCGATCGGTAACACCTTCTCCGAGAGCCGGGTGGCATCCCGGTGTCCCAGCGTGGGCCTCGCTGAACGGAACCAGGTAGCCACAATGCCGGTGCGGCTGCTCAGGGAGAGTCCGCCAGCGCAGGAGGACAATGATCATGCCACAGACGGGTTTCCAAATGAAGATGGATGCCCACGGCTTCGCCCCGGAGGAGCTGGTGGTGCAGGTGGACGGCCAATGGCTGATGGTGACCGGACAGCGGCAACTGGACGGCAGTGACCCGGAAAGGGTCAGTTACCGCATGTCACAGAAGGTGCTCCCTTCCAACCTGAATCGAACCGCCATAACCTGCTGCCTGATCCCCTCCGGGCAGCTATGGGTCAGAGGCCAGTGTGTGGCGCTGGCTCTCTCTGAAGCCCATACAGGACCGTCCTGGAGACTCAGCCTTGGCTCTAAGGCTTCCAACCAGACCCAGTAAACAAACGACCCGATGTGCGGCAGCCTTGGTGTCCGTTGTCTTTCCTGGGGATGGGGGTCAGAGGTAGAGGGACTGGAGGCACAGGAGGCAGGAAAGGCGCCCCCAAGGTGGTGGTCCACCAAGAATCAAGCCTCTTCGGGCAGATCACTTGAGGCCACGAATTCGAGACCAGCCTGGCCAACATGGTGAAACCCCATCTCTACTAAAAACACAAAAATTAGGTGTGGGCCAGGCGCGGTGGCTCAAGCCTGTAATCCCAGCACTTTGGGAGGCCGAGACGGGCGGATCACGAGGTCAGGAGATCGAGACCATCCTGGCTAACCCGGTGAAACCCCATCTCTACTAAAAAGTACAAAAAACCAGCCGGGCGAGGTGGTGGGCGCCTGTAGTCCCAGCTACTCGGAAGGCTGAGGCAGGAGAATGGCGTAAACCCGGGAGGCGGAGCTTGTAGTGAGCTGAGATCTGGCCACTGCACTCCAGCCTGGGCGACAGAGCGAGACTCCGTCTCAAAAAAAAAAAAAAAAAAAAAAAAAATTAGGTGTGGTGGTGTGCGCCTGTAATCCCAGCTACTCGGGAGGCTGAGCAAGAGAATCGTTTGAACCTGGGAGGCAGAGGGAGGTTGCAGTGAGCCAAGATCCTGCCACTGCACTCCAGCCTGGGCCACAGAGTGAGGCTGTCTCAAAAAAAAAAAAAAAAAAAAGGCCGCCTGTGGTGGCTCATGCCTGTAATCCCAGCACTTTGGGAGGCCAAGGCGGGTGGATCACTTGACGGGAGTTCGAGACCAACCTGGCCAACATGGTGAAACCCCGTCTCTACTAAAAATACAAAAATTAGCAGGGCATAGTAGCAGGTGCCTGTAATACTTGGGAGGCCAAAGCAGAAGAATCGCTTCAACTCGGGAGGTGGAGGCTGCAGTGAGTTGAGATCACACCACTGCACTCCAGCCTGGGTAACAGAGACTCTGTCTCAAAAAAAAAAAAAAAAAAAAAAAAAAAAGGAATCAGGCCTCTGTGGCCCTGGGAGAAATTAGAGGGGAGTGTGGTCCTAGCTGAGCAGCAGCTCTGACAGGGAGCAGCAGAGAGCTGAGTGCCCAGACCTGATTCCAGAACCAGTAGAGAGCTGCGTTGGGGCAACTTGGATGTGGTGTGGGGTGCTGTGGACAGAGGTGGTGAGGAAAGCCAGGGGCTGCAGTCTTGGCCTTAAGACCAGTCCAGGCCGGGCGCGGTGGCTCAAGCCTGTATTCCCAGCACTTTGGGAGGCCGAGACGGGCGGATCATGAGGTCAGGAGATCGAGACCATCCTGGCTAACCCGGTGAAACTCCGTCTCTACTAAAAAATACAAAAAACTAGCCGGGCGAGGTGGCGGGCGCCTGTAGTCCCAGCTACTCGGGAGGCTGAGGCAGGAGAATGGCGTGAACCCGGGAGGCGGAGCTTGCAGTGAGCTGAGATCCGGCCACTGCACTCCAGCCTGGGCGACAGAGCGAGACTCCGTCTCAAAAAAAAAAAAAAAAAAAAAAAGACCAGTCCAGCGTTCCAGGGGCTGTTGGGATTCCTTCCTCTTCAGAAAGAGAGGATCCAGACCTTCTCACTGGTAAAGACCAACCAAAAAAACCCAAAGAGGTTGTTTCTGGTGTTTCAGAGACTAATGATCATCAAATACAGACTGCATGTCACCCCAGTATGATCTGGTAGGTGGGGGAAGGGAAGGGAGTGGTGGAGAAGTGAATACAGGCCCTGAAACTTCAAACGTGGTCAGCCCAGGTCAGCCACCTCATCGGAGCTGCTAACAGTAAGAGCCTCTTTCTCTTGGTTACCACGACCGCCAGCATCCCCTCATATTAGAGGGGAAGATTTTGTTTAACAAGATTCAGTGGTTCATTTTAAATCAATTTCAACTACAGAGGGCACTGTCTGATAAACTGCCAGAGAAAGACAAGGAAGACAGGTGTGAGGTCGATCGATCGGCTGACTATATTGACAAGATACTGATTGGTTACATGTTGAAGAAAACATACAATACAAAATACAGAAAAGTTGGTTCCGTCCCCTCCCACTCCCCCCCTTACCCACCCACCCCCAAATACTCATCATCGTGATTTGGTCAGAACAGGGCTCAGAGCCAGAGGTCGGGGTGACCAAGGGTGGAAGGGTTGTGGGCAATGGGTTCGTGGCTGTCACAATAATGCTGTGATAATGCTGTGGTTTCCCAGCAGGGAGGTGGGGGCGGGGAGGGGGACTGCAGCCTGATGAGAGCCAGCTGAAGGAAGAGCTGCCTCTCCCTTCCTAAGCCCCTTCCCAAGGTCTGCCCCCCCGCCCAAACCCAAGACCACTCCGAACAAGGTGAGGATGTGGATGCTCTTGCTGGGTCTGCTGTTCCGCAGGAGGGAAAGAAAGGGTAGCTGCTCTGACCCCACTGTCCCCATATACAAGGGTGGGGGGACAAGAGCATGTGGCTACTCCCAGCAAGGGAAAATGGGAGAGCAGTAGAAAGGGGAGGAAGTGGGAAGAGCAGAAGATCATATATATTAAAAAAGTGACTTAAGACTTAAAATTGAATTAGTATTTGTACAGAAAGGTGCAGGTGGAATAACTCACTCTGGCCTATGATCAAAATTATATGGAGAAATCATGGTGGACCCCTCCCCCTGCCCCCCCAGTGGTGGCCCCAGTCGTTAAGTGCGATTGGTTAGAGTGGATTCCAGTCGGGTCGTTCAGGTGGAGGAGGTGGGGGCAGCGGGCAGGCAAGGGGGGCTCAGTTGCTGCAGCACTGGCTCCGGCTGGCTGGGTTGTTCTCCTGGAGGTCCACACCTCGGTTTCGGCCTGGAGCACCAGTTGCATTCTGGGGCTCGTTCTTGGGAAGCTTCTTAGCTGTTTGGGAGGGTGAAAAGTGCATTTGTGGGGGTTACCCCACTAACTCTCTCTGTTCCACTGGAGTAGATTCTGGCCTTTACACCCAATCAGTGATAACTCACATATTGAGGGCTTCTATGGGTCAGGCGCATTCTGAGTGTTTTCAGGAAACTGTGGCAAAGAAAGGTTAAATAACTTGCCCAAGGCCACAGAGCTAATGAGTGGTAGAGCCAGGATCTGCAACCCAGGAAGGAAGATTCCAGAGCCAAATGAGCTAAAAACTCCTAGGCAGTGGGTAGGGGTAGTGAAGGCAGGCTCTGAAATGGATGGCAGGCTACAGGCTCAGAGAGTGAAATGTTGAGACTCTGGCCCAGGCTTCAGGAACTTCTCGGGTGAACAACCGACATCTACATCTGGGAGTCAGGTGAAGACGAAAACAATTTTATCAGAAGGTTAAAAGTGATGAAGGGACCCCACAGGCCCACTCTAGACCAGCAGACAGGTGATATGCCCTTGGTGTGGCAGAGAGAGGAGGGGAGGAGAAGCAACTGACCTATTGCCATGAAGATTTCGTTCACGTTCATTGCAGTCTTTGCTGATGTCTCCATGAACAGCAAACTGTTGTCATCTGCATAGGCTTGTGCTTCCTGGTTTGGATGGAGGTGAGACAGGGTGAGAGGGAAATGTTGGCAGGGGCCAGGGCCCAGGATACAAACCTTCCCTGTTCGAGGGCTTTATTATAATAGAGATCAGCTGGACACACACAGGGGTTTTTCAGGCCTAAGGCTGCCCTGATCTGGGTTTCCCCGCTCATGTATAGCACCTCTCAGCTCACAATCACTGGCAGATGTCTTACCCAGGTTTCCCTAGGTCCACCCTGCCTTCTTGCTCTTCAAAATCACTAGGCTAGGAAATACTTCTAGAAAGTTAACCTACAAATACACTTACATGTTTGCACAAAAGCACAAAAGTATGTGGATGTCTACTGCAGCACTGTTTTCAGTCTTTTGCTATTATTAGGGATTGGTAAAAAATGACCATATACAGTATGTATAGCACACTGCCATCAATGTAAAGAAAGGGATTAAAAGACACGTGCATATTTCTGGAAGGAAAAGAAACTGGGGAAATTAGAAGAAAAGTTGAGTTTCTAGGGTTAGCAGAGACATTTCTTTTTCAGTAAGTTTAATTAAAAAGTCAACTTACAAGAAAAGATAAGCAGCAGGCTAGTGATCCATATCTACCATACCCCTACCACCAAAGAAAGAGAACCAGGGAGAGACAGGTGACAGGTAATTCCCTTTAGGCCCACGCTTTCTCTCTTTTTTTTTTTTTTGAGACAGGATCTCACTCTGTTGCCCAGGCTGGAGTGCAGTGGCACAATCACTGCTCACTGCAGCTTCAAATCTCCTGGCCTCCAGTGATCCTTCCCACCTCAGCCTCCTGAGTAGCACACCACCATGCCTAGCTAACTTTTGTATTTTTTTTAGACACAGGGTTTTGCCACATTGCCCATGCTGGTCTCGAACTCCCAAGCTCAAGTGATGCTCCCACCTCAGCCTGTAGAGTGTTGGGATTATAGGCGTATGCCACCGCATCTGGCTGTTTTTATTTTTTTAAGAGATGGGGCCTCACTCTTGCTCAGGCTGGAGTTCAGTAGCGCAATCACTGCAGTCTTAAACTCCTGGAATCCAGCAATCCTCCTGCCTCAGCCTCCCGAGCAGCTGAGACTACAGGTGCGTGCCACCAAGCCCAACTAATTTTCAAATCTTTTGTAGAGACAGAGTCTTACTATGTCGCCTAGGCTGGTCTCCAACTCCTGGCCTCAAGTGATCCTCCCACTCCAGCCTCCCAAGGCACTGGGATTATAGACAGGAGCCATGTTAGGCCCATGCCTGAGGCACGAGAGGCTCAGCAGATGGAAGCTTCCCCGCTGCCTCCTAGCGCAGCCCTTCTCAAAGCCCCTGAGCAACCTCGACGAGGGCGGAGGAGCTGCTTGCTCCACTCCTTCCCCCACGTCTGTCATCTCCTCACCTGGAATTCCACGGCTCTCTTGCTGGCCAGGTCTGCCTTGTTACCCGCGAGTGCAATGACGATGTTGGGGCTGGCCTGCCTCTGTAGCTCCTTCACCCAGTTCTTGGCCCGTGCAAATGTATCCTGAGGAGACAGGGACAGAATGTCGAAGGGACAGAGAAGGCATTCTGCCCAGGGCCACCCACTAGAGACTTTCAAGTTGGCACAGCCAAATTATCTAAGACACTGCCACCTAAAGATTCTGACGTAATGTCCCCAAACAGGAAATCTGCCCACCCGCCACCCAGGAACAGAGGGTTAAGCGGCCTGAAATCGGGGCTTTGATAACCCAATCCCTGGGACTCTGAGAAGATGAAGGGAAGAGGAAGAGGCAAGGGGAAATCTTTACTGTGTTGGTGATGTCATAGACCACGATGGCAGCCTGAGCCCCCCGATAGTACATGGGGGCCAGGCTGTGATACCGCTCCTGTCCAGCTGTGTCCCAGATCTCAAACTTGACTGTTGTGTCATCCAGGCAGACAGTCTGTGTGAGGAAGGCCGCTGTAAGAGAGAAGGAGTGTTCAGGGGCAAGGGTGAGTTGGAAGCCACCCCACACAATCCCGCTGCTGCTTCTAGGCTCTGGCACGCAGAAGCCCACCACTGAGATGGGCACAGAGAACCCTCAACCCAGGAGCCAAAGCAGGCCTGAGCAGGGGTGGAGTTTGGATTTTATGTACGTGTCTGGGGGATGGGGTCTGCACAGGCTTTGCAGACCCAGCCTAGGCGAGGGCAGAAGGGAGGCCTGCATGCACTGGGTTGTCTCAGGACCACGCTCGGAAGAGGAATGCAGCAGGGGCAGCAGAGGGGAAGTCTAGGGGAAGCCTGACTCCAAGCACAGAAAGGTGAGCGCCCTCAGACCTCCTCCTCCCGCCACTCAGAGAACAGACCAGCTGGGGACCTCTCCACCCCTCAGTTTGCTCCAGCCCAGGGGTGTCACTGACCTTGGGTTTCCTGAGGACATTCTCACACACTTAGCTATGCTGGGGAAGTACACACTGTTCCACCACCAGGCTGAGGCTGGGTGGCCGCCTTCCCAACCACCCCTGCCACCTCCAGGCACTCCAGCTAGCCACCGCCCCTAGCTCTGACCCAGACCCGTTCCTGTATGGCCACCCTGTGACCCGACCTTCAGTCACTAAGAGGTGACTCCTTAGACAGGGGAAGGCAGGGTGCCTGTACACATACTTCAAAGGAGGAGTCCAGAGCTGGAACAGACAGCAAAAGGCCCCTTTGCCCTTGGACCCAGCAGAGGACCCCAGACAGCCGTGTGTGGAAGGCTGCTTTCCTGGTCTGCCCTCCCCCAGCGTACTGAGGGACCTGGGGCACTGCCTCACTTCCCCTCTCCAGCTCCTGACCCAAATGCTGAGGAGGCAGCAGGGAGACTGCTGACACGGCCCATTTTGTTTCCAGCTGCCTGGAAACCTCCTACCAACCAAGAGAGTAGAGAAAGGATGACTCAAGGCCAACGCCAGCATTGGCCCCTGCCTCTTGACGTGTGTGCTAGCCACGGAGGCAAGAAGCTGAGGCCAGACCCTCACTCACATCCTAAATGCTGACCACTGGAGAATCAACAACAGGCTGTGAGCTCCAGAAAGTCAGCTTCAGAAACGCCCACCTATCACCCAGCTCTGACTCACCAGGCTGCTCCTCCTTCTGGAAGTGGGAAAGGCCAGGGCACGTGGACCACCCGTTATAGTAAGAAGGGGCCTCGAAGATCCAGAGCCAGCCTCTCCCTCCATGAGGCCGGGGCAGTGAAAGGGCCTCAGCCAAGGCCACACAAATCAGGAAGGGGCAGAAACAGGATGGGAAGCTGGCTTTCCATTCCAGCGAATGCTTACTAGCAATGCTTCAGGGGACTCTGGCATAAAGACCAGGTGCTGGGCTCGATTCCAGAGCCCAGGTGAGGAAGTGCGGCTGCCACCACAGACGCATTTAGTCTCTAATGCAGGCAGGCAGCTTCCCATCTCTTCAAGGTCAAAGCATTTCTTTGGCAACCCTGAGGCCCCTCCCCAACTCCCTCGTGCCCACTCACCTCCGATTGTGCTCTCCTGGTACTCGTGAAACTGTCCCTTGACAAAGCGGAGGACGAGGCTGGATTTGCCCACCGCAGACTCCCCCAGCAGAACCAGTTTAAACTGACAGATCTTGTTCCCAGCGGCTGGTCCATTGGGTCGTGCTGCGCCTCCCCGACCCGCCATTGCCCGTCCAGCTGTAGTGGTCCAGAGAGTGTGCGGGTGGGGACCGGTGCTATGCAGAGAGGCACTTAGTGGGGAGGGGGACCTCCAACTGTAGGGGAGAAATGAGAAGTACTGGGTTAGTTCAGAGGCCGTTGCCCAGTGTGTCCTTAAATTACAGATCTTTCCCTCTGGCCTCACTAAGACCTAGCTGACTGCTTCCCCTCACCTCACCTCCCTGCCCTCCCCACTAGAGGTCAGGAGGCCTCACTGGGCTACATTAGACGTCTACCGGCTCTACCACCATCTGAGCCGTAAAGAGGAGAATGGTCTCCCAACTTCAGCCTCATGGTTCTGAGCAAACACATTGACTTCTGGGTCCCAAATATGTACATTCACTTAAAAATAAACACACACAGGTGACGAATGAATGTGTGACAGCCTGGTGACAGTTAAGTCAACAGGCTTTTGCGGCAAAATTTAAAAAAAAAAAAAAAAGCTTAGGAAGATACTAGGATTTAGGTCAACAATGAAGTTCCAGTCTGGTAGCCAGGACCACAATGGTAAGGCAGACAGGGGCCCAGGGGGTCCTGGTAGAAAGCTCCTCAGAAAAGGTGCTTGGACAACCTTGTGGGCTGGGCATTCAGGGACCATGGCCTGGCCAGCACAAGTTGTTATTAACATAGCCATTTTTCTCCTGCCACCTTCAGAAGGACTGACCGACTTTCAGTGTAAGGCTGGACTGTGCTCCTCTGTGCACCAGAATCAAAGCAATGTTTCACTCTCTCATCCTGAGCCTTCTTCCCTAGTTCTCTCATTTTTGATGGGCCAAAGTCTCGCGCCCATTAAAAAACAAAACACACAGAAACAAACCCATACCGAAACACACACAAAGCAAACACATAGAGAAACACACAAACACACCCCAAAACACACACAGAAACACACCAAAACACACACCGAAACACACACACACAGAAACACACACCGAAGTCAGAGCTCTGCCGCAGTCAGCACAGCTACCAACTTTCCCTTTTTCAATAGAGACCTCAGTTCCATTCTCTACTGGCAGAGATGGGGTGATGGAGAGAAAGAAGAGGCAGGAGGTGAGGGAGGGCAGAGACCAAGTCCTGCACCCCCAACAACTGGTGTTCCAGCCCCGACATCTGAATCACTTGGTTGGCGACAGCTTCAGAGGCTCAGGTTTTTGTTTTTGGTAAGTTTTGGAATTGCAAAGACACATGAGGAGCCTATCTCTAGAAGCCTCTAGAAGACATAAGTGGATGTCTTCATCAGACATATACATCTGATGTTAACAGACATCAGGATATATACAGAATATTTTACAAACAGGTCCTGTGAGTAGGTATTAAATACTGAACACCGTTCAGCGTTTGAACCTGGGTTGGAAAGAAAAGGTTTTTATTAGGCTTCCCTTTGCATAATGGAGTCTAAGATCCCAGGGAGAGCCGTGATCTGTCCCTGAGCAAGGGAAGTACATTCCCTCAGAGTCAAGGGACAGCAATGTGGATGAACAGGAGGTGTCTGTGGGAAGCAAATGGTGCACACTCATGCAAGAAGCTGACAGCAAAGGGCTTGTTTTGTTCAACCTCAAATCGTTTTCCACATCCAAGTTCTCCCAGCAACTCATTTAAAAAGTGAGCTTCAGGAAGAATGATTCACTAGCCAGAAACAACAGTTTCCTTTCTGGACAGAACCAAAGGAAAAGAGGTTTGAAATGGGGCCCACCTCTTCCCCAAAAGTACAAGGAAGGAAGTACGGGGTGGTGGGTCTCAATTAGCAACCAGAAATACCATGTAAATATTTCAAAGTTATGCCATTTCAATATTTCATAGTTTAAGAAGCTTTTTTGTTTTGTTTTGTTTTTTTGAGCTGGAGTCTCGCTCTGTCGCCCAGGCTGGAGTGCAGTGGCGCGATCTCTGCTCACTGCAAACTCCGCCTCCCGGATTCACGCCATTCTCCTGCCTCAGCCTCCCGAGTAGCTGGGACTACAGGCGCCCGCCACCACACCCGGCTATTTTTTGTAATTTTAGTAGAGACAGGGTTTCACTGTGTTGCCACTGTGGTCTCGATCTCCTGACCTTGTGATCCGCCCGCCTCTGCCTCCCAAAGTCCTGGGATTACAGGCGTGAGCCACCACGCCCAGCCTTAAGATACTTTCTCATTTCACCCCAGTCAATGAAGAGACAAGGTCTGCGCTTTCTACTTCTTAGAGATGCCCTCCTCACAGTGCCTATGTGCATACTAGGAACTCAAAGAGTGCTGACTGAAGGAAATAATTTTTTTTATTTTTTAAAGAAACAGGGTCTCACTGTGCTGCCCAGGCTGGCAACCTGTGAGGCAACCTGTGGTGTGACCACAGCTCACTGCAGCTTCCAAGATCCTACTGCCTCAGCCTCCCAACAGGTATACACCACCACACCCAGCTAATTAAAATTTTCTTTTTTTTTTTTTTTTGGCAGAGACGGAGTCTCACTCTCTTGCCCAGGCTGGTCTCCAACTCCTGGCCTCACGCAACCTCCCGCCTCACTTCCCAATTGCACAACCATTATCTCCTTCAAGCTTTACAACAACCTCCATTTTTCAGATAGATAAATTAACATTCATATATTAAATGTCCTGCTCATGGTCACCGAGCCTACAGGTGACAGAACCCCCAGCCCCACCACAGACACGATGCCATCCTCCCTGCTGTGGAAGAAGAGTGGAGGCAGTGCCTGCCCTATGTTTGGTTTAGGGCTGCTAGGTGAATGAGACTCTCTTTTTGTGGCAGCAGCTTTGCTGGTCCAGGAAGGTCTAGCTCTAGCTGGCTTTAGCAACAGTCACAGTAATCTTGCAGTTTCTGAGCGTCCTCAACAGTGGGAGGAGCCGCCCCGAGCCAGGCAGGACGACAGCGACAGAGGGAAAACCACAGTGGAATTACAAGTTGGTTATTACCATGAATCCACGTGACACAGAGTCTTGGCTGAGCAACAGTCTGTGGCTGGGGCACTAGAGGAGGAGGTATGAATGACCTGGGAGATGGTAATAGAAAACCAAGTTTCTGATTCCAGAAAAACCAAAGCAGCTGGTGCTGAGGGTACCGGGATGGGGAGTAACCAGCACCTACAGGTTGAGAAAAATAGAGGTAACAGATCTAAGTCTTGTCACTACCAAACCACAGGGTTAGAGGAACAGAATGTGATTTTTAAAAACAAGCCAGAAGGGGAGACAAAAAACTCTCCTGCAGTGGCTCTCAACGGTGCCTGTACATTGAAGTCATCTGTGCAGCCAGTCCCTCAAGATTCCCATGAAGGTTTGGAGCAGGGCCCAGCATCTGCAGGTGCCACTGAAGCACAGCCAGGGCTGGAGCATCTGGCACAGAGAGAGTGAGCACAGACGATGGCTTTCCGCACCACGGGTGTGACTATCTCCTGCCACTTCTGAATCACTTTGTAGAAGCCACCTGAGCTGAGCCTCAGTGTTCTCATTACTAATATGGGGCACACCAGGGTTAATGGCAGTGTTTGCCAGGTGTCTCACACACATCATGTTGAGTAAACAGTAGCTAAGAGTACTGACATGGTTATTTCTAACACTTTCTCCAAGACTATTGGTGAACAGACTCTGGCCATCCCATTGAACTCAGGCTCTCCCTGGCATAAACTAGCTGGTGACATGTTCTGCCTGGTCACTGATCCTGCCTTCCAGAGATACCTGAGCAGGCACACACAGCACTTTTTATGGTCTGTTGCCTCGTAGTTTTCCGGGCCCTGCTTGGTGATCACATGAGCAGTGGTGTCCAACCTTTGCAGTCAACAAAGCCCAAGGAAGCCAATTTTGCTAGGAAAGGCACACGGAGGTATGAGGGTGTCTAAGCCAGGTGAAGGCCAGACTGAGAGCCCGAGGAAGCATTATAACCTCTCCCCTCAAGCCTGAGAAACTGAAGACATGGTAGGTAGTAAGGTGAATGCATTCAGTGAGCTGTCCTACCTCCCAGGGATGGGCGTCTGACTGAGAATCTTTCCTCTTGAACCCCTGGCAAAAATTATCCACTTGTGCAGTCAGGTGATGGAATTATAACCAAAACTGACACAGTTTTCAAAGTCTTGAGACAAAAATCGAATTCTCCGTAAGAGCTAAAGTTACAGTCAAAGCTGATTTTTTTTTAATTAGCTGACTTTGTGGTACACGCCTGTAATCCCAGCTACTTGGGAGGCTGAGGCACAAGAATTGCCTGAACCCAGGAAACAAACTGCAGTGAGCCGAGATCACGCCATTGCACTCCAGCTTGGGGCAAAAGACTGAGACTCTGTCTCAAAAAAAAAAAGTTGACTTTTTTTCACGAGTACGATGGCAGTGCTGGAGCTTCAGATGTAGGGAGAAAGATTCTCCTTGCTGTGGACTCACCATCCAAATCAAAACCCTGGCTTGTTCAGAGGTCACTAAGAACAAGCACCAGTCTCAACCTCATGTCTTCCACAGCAAAGGGGAGAAAATGTATAAGGACTTAGAGTCACACTATTCTCCTATTAATACAATGCACATGAGAGGGCAGAAGGGATCTGAGCTCCTAAACACTCCAGCCCCATGCACAGGCACTTCTGGGCCAAGGGTGGGAGAGAAAGAGAAAGAAAAATGGGGCACTGTTCTTCCCTGCTCTGGGGTTCCCTCAGCTCTGGACACTACAGGTCAGTGGGTCTCAAATTTTTTCTATTTTATTTTATTTTTTTGAGTAGAATCTAGCTCTGTCACCCAGACTGGCGATCTCTGCTCACTGCAACCTCTGCCACCCAGGCTCAAGTGATTCTAATGCCTCAGCTTCTAGGAGTAGCTGGAACTATAGGCATATGCCATGACACCCGGCTAAATTTTTGTGTACTTTTTGTAGAGGCGGGATTTCACCACGTTGGCCAACTCCTGGCCTCAAGTGATCGGCATGCCTCAACCTCCAAAAGTGCTGGGATTACAGGTGTGAGCCACCTGTAATTTTTTTGTTTGTTTGTTTTTTGCTGTTGTTTGAGATAGTCTCACTGTTGCCCAGGCTAGAGCAGTAGTGCAATCACGGTTCACTGCAGCCTTGACCTCCCAGGTTCAAGCAATCCTTCTACTTCAGCCTCCAGTCAAACTCTTTTTCACCAGAATCACCTAGGGCCTTTAGAAATACCCTGACCAACTGAATTAGAATCTCTAGAGGTGGAGTCCAGAAATCAATATTTTAAAAATAAGTTCCCAGAGTGATTTTAAGCAGTTGATCGAAGCACGAGAGCTATGGTTGATATAGGAAGGAGGGAGAAATCCAAGAGACAGAAAGGCACCCCCGATCAGCGCTGTGCACAACCCCTAAGTGTGCACGTGTAAGACTATGAATGTGGGAGGGGTCTTCAGCTTCACTCAGCAACTGGAGCCTTCTCCAAGACACCAGATGCTGCTGCAATTGCTCCCGCTAGCCTCCCTCCAAAAGTTTCACCTTTCTCTCCTCTAATCCACGAAGTCGGCCACTTCGTATGTTTTGTCCTTCCTGGTAAAAGGGTGAGCAATTAAAGCTGATGAGTGTCTCTTGTGCTTCCTGTTTGCTTTAGAGACTTCCTCCAGCTGAGAGTCCTGGCACAGCCTGGAGAGCAAGCTGATTAGGGAAACCAATCAGACTGTTGACCAGGGAGTGCAGGGTGTAGAGACTAGCTCACTCAAGGTTAGCAGGGCGGCCTGAGAACAAGTGACCCCGCCCAGAGTCCCCTGGAGGTGCTTCTGACCAGTGACTCTTCAGCTACGTTTTATCCTGGAACAAGGCATTCCTGAATATTTAAACAAGAGTCCAGCAACAAAGCAAAACAAAACAAAACAAAACAAAACAAAACAAAACGACAGCAGAAAGGAGTTGTTAAAGGGAGCAAGGGACACAGGAGGAGAGGAAACTCAGTTCAAAGGCTAAAGTGGAAGACATTTGATTTAAAAGCCAACTGGAGCCAAGGTTGTGCAAATGTTTGAGGCTCCGGTTAGTTGGGGAGATGATTTACCTATAGGCTCAAGAACACAGCTCTTCCTCAAAGGGGAAAGCCACTGCCGGCACACAGAAACAGAGGCCAGACTCACAGCAGGACTATCCAGGCTTCTAGCTGGTTGCAGACCCAGAGGAAAGAAGAATCTGAAGCAACGCCAGCCACGAGCCACACGAGGTACCCACACACCTTCCCCAGCGTGGCTAGCAGGTTAGGACTTGGGAGGCTGAGCCGGGTTTGGTTCAAGCTCAGCTCCACCGTTTATTAGCCGTGTGACATTGGCCAAGTCACACAAGTGATCATTATCAGCTTCAGTTCCTTAGCTAAAAGTTGGCATTCTTTAATACTAACGGCATGGGGTAGTTCAGATCAAGTGAAACAATGCACCACAGTATCAGGCTGAAGGTGAGCTTTCAACAAGTGGCAGGTTTATTACCCTAGAGGCTAGAATTGGCAGTCAGAGCCCAAAAGGGCCTTAAAGACCCCATCCTATTGTTGACAATTAGAGAAAAAAAATGAAGGTGAGGGGAAGTGACCTGCCTGGTGTCACACAGCCAGTTGGTGGCAGAACCCAAGGCTGCCCAAGACTCATAACTCAAGCAAGGCTCTCCTATTAGAGATAGAAAGAAAAACCCCAGAATATGAACAATGTCATTATCTTAACCCCTGTTACTAAAAATAACAGGGACTGCGACCTATGCATGCTTTAAAAACATGTAGCTTTTAGTTAGGGAAAATGAGTTTCTATCACACTAAAAAAAGCACACTGCCACCGGACGTGGTGGCTCACGCCTGTAATTCCAGCACTCTGGGAGGCCGAGGTGGGTGGATCACCTGTGGTCAGGAGTTGGAGAGCAGGCTGTCCAACCTGGTGAAACCCCAACTCTACTAAAAATACAAAAATTAGCCGGGCGTGGTGGCTGGCACCTGTAATCCCAGCTACTTGGGAGGCTGAGGCAGGAGAATCACTTGAACCCGGGAGGCAGAGGTTGTGGTGAGCTATTGCACCATCACACTCCAGCCTGGACAACAGAGCAAGACTCCATCTCAAAAAAAAAGAAAGAAAAAAAAAAAGCACACTGCTGGACGGAAGAGTTTTATATCTTGATTTGAGAGGTAAATACCTGAGTGTGTACAAATGTAAAAACCCATTGAGGTATATTTACAATTTGTAAACTATTATATATAAGTCACATGTCAATAAAAAGGTAAAAAAATGCTGCTGCTATAGAATTTTGCATATAATCATGAAAAATTAAAGCTTGGAAACGATACGAATGCAATCTAGCTCCTCTGTATATAAAATATTTTCTGCCTCTTTAGTATGAAGAAAATAATATTAAAGACAATCAAGGGCCGGATGCGGTGGCTCACGCCTATAATCACAGCACTTTGGGAGGCCGAGGCGGGAGGATAACGAGGTCAAGAGATCGAGACCATCCTGGCCAACATGGTGAAACCCCATCTCTACTAAAAATACAAAAATTAGCTGGGCGTGGTGGCGCATACCTGTAATCCCAGCTACTCGGGAGGCTGAGGCAAGAGAATCGTTTGAACCTGGGAGGCGGAGGTTGCAGTGAGCCGAGATCATGCCACTGCACTCCAGCCTGGGGGACAAGAGTAAAACTCTGTCTCAAAAGAAAAAGACAAGACAGGCCAGGTGTGGTGACTCCCGCCCGTAATCCCAGCACTTTGGGAGGCCGAGGCAGGTGGATCACCTGAGGTTGGGAGTTCAAGACCAGCCTGGCCAACATGGTGAAACCTCATCTCTACTAAAAATACAAAAATAAGCTGGGTGTGGTGGCGTGTGCCTATAATCTCAGCTACTCGGGAGGCTGAGTCAGGAGAATTGCTTGAACCCGGGAGGCAGAGGTTGCAGTGAGCTGAGATCATACCATCACACTTCAGCCTTGGGGACAAGAGTAAAACTCCGTCTCAGGAAAAAAAAAAAAAAAAAAAAAAAAAAATCAAGAAGATGATACCTGAATTGGAAAAGACCAAAGGAGAACAAAGATACCCAAATGTTAAACACAAATAAGGTGTAAGACAATGGGATTTCTCATAAAAAAAATAAGATTCCTGCATCTATATTAAGGATATACTTAGTGTTTGGGCTTAACTGTGGGCTAAAGGATTTTCGAGTGGTTTAAAGCGTCATGATAATAAAGAGAAACTGATATTTATGTCTTTTCGATGGGGAGAAAGAGGTTATAACAGTATGATATTCTGCACTCACCAATCAGTCCAGAGTGTATCTGCAGAGGAAAGGGGGGTTTAGGGGTTACAGGAAGGAATCAAAGAGAGGGGTGTCCTCTGTATGACCAGGACTATGGAACTGCTTCACACAGGGCCTGTGTCTTACCTAAGAGTCTAACGGGGGAAGCTTGGCCCCGGCCCTGGAAGCCAGAAGCTTAAGAGACCAAGGTGAGATCTAGCCGAATTCTGATGGGGGGTGTTGGAACAGGGTGGGCTCCACCTCCCACCTTCAGGAGGTCCAGCTCTTAAACCTAGGGGACTTGGGGGAGGCAGCAGTAGGGAGGGAGGTGC
Source organism: Macaca nemestrina (assembly GCF_043159975.1). Taxonomy (NCBI): domain Eukaryota; kingdom Metazoa; phylum Chordata; class Mammalia; order Primates; family Cercopithecidae; genus Macaca; species Macaca nemestrina. The sequence goes on from NC_092141.1 coordinate 65,681,591, forward strand.
TGCCTTTAAACAGCTACAGGAAGATGACCCTTTTTCCAGGGGAAAGGGAAGTAAATCATCCCAGAGGGGCACTCAAGGTGAGCTGGGTCCCCTACCACGGGGAAAGCACCCCCACCTTCCTTAACTGGGATTGGTTTCATTTCATTCTTTTTTCAATAAGATTTCTGGGGCTTAGTGCCTAGACTTCCACACCACAATCAGGCCCTGATGGGGTCCACCAGAGCCCCAAGTGCAACCACCAACTCCACCAATACCTGCGAAAGGGGCCAGTGTGCAGAGGCATCAAGAGGCTTCAAGCCTGGATACACATTACCAAGTCATCTTTAATAAACACTGTGCAGGCTGCGCCTGGAACTTTGCCGAAGTCAGCCAGGACAGAGCACAGCTGGCTCCTGCAGCCCTTTCCCTTGTGTGGGAAGTCTTGTTGTATCACTCGGGACAGATGCCAAGCTCAGTCAGGTGGAAGACACCCCTGAGGGACAGACCCTTAGCTTTCCAGAACTCTACCCCAGCAGAACACCATGAAATCCTTGCCTGATCCCTGGCTGTCTTCCCAGCTCTCAATGACAGATGGGTTCTCTGGACAGGCTCAGAGAGGAGCAGTCAGGGCTGGATGGAAACCTCCAGCAGCCACTCCCTCTTTCTGCACTCACAGGGAGGAAGACTATTGGGGTGGGAGGACATCTCCATGGATCTGCTGGCGCAGCTTGGTCAGTGTGGTCGGCCAGTGCTGTCCACAGAAGGGCCCCAGGCTTCATGGGCGGCTCAACGACTCTCAGTCGTTGGCTCTGCTGGCCAACAGAGGAGACAGGTAGCAAGGAAGGCCCACAGACAGGGCACTGCCTGCAGTTGCACCAGGCAAGGCTGCGGGCCAGCCTACCGGCCAGCCTACCAATTCCAAAAGGCACCGGGGGGACAGACCCTAATGCTGACATTCCTGAGAGACTGTTCTCCCTCAGAGGGCCCAGTCTCTAACAGCACACCTCAGTCAGCAAGGTTGTGGCAGATTCTTTTTTTTTTTTTTTTTGAGACGGAGTCTCGCTCTGTCGCCCAGGCTGGAGTGCAGTGGCGCGATCTCGGCTCACTGCAACCTCTGGCTCCCAGGTTCAGGCAATTCTCCTGAATTCTCCTAGCCTCCCGAGGAGCTAGGATTACATACACGTTCCACCACATTCGGCTAATTTTTTAGTAGAGACGGGGTTTCACCATGTTAGCCAGGATGGTCTCGATTTCCTGACCTTGTGATCCGGGCTGTGCCAGATTCTCTACCCCTGTCTAAGGCTGCTCTCTCAAGTCTCAAGCAAAAGCTCAACTTGGAATCTTTCTGCAGCCCAGATCCACACACATGTCCCAGCCACAGGGCTTGATGGGGATGACAACGTGGCTGTATGGTGGCTCACAGGCCACCAGTCAGTTCTTTACCTGCCAATGCCAGGCGGGATGCTAGGAAGAGTGCCATACAAGGCAAAGGTTCTTCTGGCCCCAGCCTACCCTGCCGCTGTCCTGGAATGGGGCATGAGTCAAATGGAAGCCAGTCAGGATAGATAGATGTAGAATTCCTGTTGATCCACAGTCCTCACAACTATCCTGTATTTCATTTGCTCAGGCAGTTACTATTTAGCTAGGATATTTTTCACTGGAATCTCATCAATGCAGGGCCCGTCTTCCCCCCGTCTCCAAAGGGGCTCTGCAGAGGTCAGAAGCACCAGCCAGGACAGCTGCCACTTCCACTGCTGCCCTAGGCCCAGAAAGACTCCAAAAACCTCTGTTGAAAGTCAGGATCAGAAGCAGCACCTGTTCATCCAGCCATTCACACCAGTGGACGCCTCTCCAAAACCCTTCCCATCCTTACCAATAACAGAAAATAAAAGAAAGTCAGTTTAAATCACTGCCCCTTTGTTTTGCCTTCAGCTCCTAAACAGAAAGCAGAGGTCATGTTTGAGAGGAAAGTAGGGGAAAAGAGAACCAGCAAGCCAAATGCCTCGTGTTCAGACACCACACCCACCATGGTCAGAGGCTGCGCAACCAACAAGAAAAAAGTCAAAGTTCTCGGTGGGAGACTTGAGGGACGATGGCTATTCTCAGAAGCCTGGGCACCAAAGAACAATATTTTAGACTATACATATATATACACACACACACATATACATATGTATATACACACACATATATACATATGTATACGCATACATACACACACACACACACACACACACATATATATATATATATTTTTTTTGAGATGGAGTCTTGCTCTGTCGCCCAGGCTAGAGTGCAGTGGCATGATCTGGGCTCACTACAACCTCCACTTCCCGGGTTCAAGCGATTCTCGTGCTTCAGCCTCCTGAGTAGCTGTGATTCTAGGCGTGCACCACCATGCCCGGCTTGTAATTCTGTATTTTTAGTAGAGATGAGCTTTCACCATGTTGGCCGGGCTGATCTCGAACTCCTAACCTCAGGTGATCCACCTGCCTCAGCCTCCCAAAGTGCTGGGATTACAGGCATGAGCCACCGCACCCAGCTCTTTTTCTACATACATTTTTGAGACAGGGTCTTGCTCTGCTGCCCAGGCTAGAGTGCAATGACGTAATCATAGCTTACCGCTACCTTGACTTCCTGGGCTCAAGCAATCCTCCTACCTCAGCCTCCTGAGTAGCTAGGACTACAGGCGCATGCCACCATGCCCAGCTAATTTTTCTATGTTTTGTAGAGATGGGGTTTTGCCATGTTGCCTAGGCTGGTCTCAGACTCCTGGGCTCAAGTGATCCACCTGCTTCAGCCTCCCAAAGTGCTGCGATTACAGGCATGAGCCACTGTGTCTGGCATCTTTCTTAATTTTTGCTGAACAAACTGTAGAGTGGTGCTCAGTGAAGAAATCAAGCAATGAATAGGTCTAAACAAGATTCAATGAGTGACTCACACTTCTGCTTCCATGGCCCCAAATGTTCGTAAGACTAGTGTAGGTGGCAAGGGGCTGAAGAACTTGGGGGACTGAGGGTTGTGAGTGAGAAAGCAAGAGAAATTAAAGGCACTGTTGCAGATGAAAATGACCACATTCCGGCCGGGCGTGGCGGCTCACGCCTGTAATCCCAGCACTTTGGGAGGCCGAGGCAGGCGGATCACGAGGTCAGGAGATCAAGACCATCCTGGCTAACATGGTGAAACTCCGTCTCTACTAAAAATACAAAAAATTAGCCGGGCGCGGTGGCGGGCGCTTGTAGTCCCAGCTACTTGGGAGGCTGAGGCAAGAGAATGGCCTGAACCCGGGAGGCGGAGCTTGCAGTGAGTTGAGATGGCGCCACTGCACTCCAGCCTGGGCGACAGAGCGAGACTCCGTCTCAAAAAAGAAAAAAAAAAAAGAAAATGACCACATTACAAAATTCTCAAAGGCTGGACACTGGGTTTCCTTTGTGTTAACAGCACATAACAGCAAACCTGACACATAGTAGGTGAGCACAGATACGGTGAACTGCGCATGTGAGAGGTACAGCCTGCTTACACTTGGCAAGTGAACTAGGGAAGTTGAGGGCTTAAATCCGCATTCATCTGCCAGACGGCTCAGGTCCCCTAACAGAGCCACAGAGCAGCTGAGGAGCTGCCTCACTTCCCCAGGGAGGACTTCCTCCATCCCTAATGTACAGGGCTTAAGAGCACAAGTGCTGGAGTCAGACAAACTTCAGTTCAAGTTCTAGAGGCACCACTTAGGGTGGCCTGGTGTTGTCACTGAACCCATTTCCTCACATGTAAAATGGAGAGACCAGTACCACCTGTCTCCAGGGCTGCCAGGAAGATGATGCATGTGAGACGCTTAGCAAAGGGCCTGGCCTGGGGAAGCATTCAGTACATGTTCTGCAGCAGGGAAGCCCCTGCTCCTTCACTTCCCTGTGAAGGAGGCGCACTCCTCACTTCATCTTTCAGACAACATTCACTCTTTCCTCTTACCTCCAGTTTCCCGGGACTCCATTCTTCAGCACCTCTCATTTGCAGAGAATGCTGAAGAGGACATCTTTCCCCAGTTTCCTGGAAGATACTCAGTGTCCTGTCAACAACCCCAATCTTGCATCCTCTGGAGACTCGCTCCCAAAACCACAAAAATGGAGGGGAGAAACCATCACTATCCAATAAATCTGCAAGGGGTGAAGGCCCCAACCAGGCAAACCATAACCTCTTTAAAAAAATAAAAATAAAAAAAGTCCTATAACACAAAGCATCTTGGGTTTCTTTTGGTAGAGATGGGGTTTCATCATGTTGCCCAGGCTGATCTCAAACTCCTGCGCTCAAGCAATCCCCCCGCCTTGGCCTCCCAAAGTACTGGGATTACAGGCATGAGCCACCACGCCCAGCGCACAAAGCATCTTAAAGCCCAAATGCCCTTCCTTCCATCTCAAAGCCTCTTTCAGGAAAGGGAAGAAGCAGTTCAGTTGTGGAGAGGGGGAGGGGACAGGAATAGAGCAGCTGACAAAGAAAGCAGAGTTCCTTTTAAAAACCAGGCTGCAAACACTAGAGGTTTGGAAACTGGCGTCATTAATCACCATGCTGTCTGAGCAGCTCAGAGAGCAATTTGATGTCTAGGAGAGCAGCCAGGGTTAGGGAGGCCACCCACGCCCTCCTCCATGCCTGGGATGCCTCTAACAGCCACCTGAAGGGGACACACATGGAGTTATGAATAGAAGGCAAGAGGCTTGTTTTTTTTTGTTTTTTTTGTTTTTTTTTTTTGAGACGGAGTCTCGCTCTGTCACCCAGGCTGGAGTGCAGTGGCCGGATCTCAGCTCACTGCAAGCTCCACCTCCCGGGTTCACGCCATTCTCCTGCCTCAGCCTCCCGAGTAGCTGGGACTACAGGCGCCCGCCACCTTGCCCGGCTAGTTTTTTGTATTTTTAGTAGAGATGGGGTTTCACCGTGTTAGCCAGGATGGTCTCGATCTCCTGACCTCGTGATCTGCCCGTCTCGGCCTCCCAAAGTGCTGGGATTACAGGCTTGAGCCACCACGCCCGGCCTGAAGGCAAGAGGCTTGTAAACCAACTCCTGTTAAGATTCCAAGTTAGTGTTTCCAGCAGGGCTCAAGTTACACATTTTCAGAGAGATGACAGTACAACGGAAGGATTTCAGCTATTCAATGATTCAGGATCACGGCACAAAGTGACAGCCTACCCTGAGCCAGCCAATAGCCACAAACCCTCCCAAGGGGGCAGTCCATTTTGGGAGGGCAGCGAAAGACAATGACTGGCCTGGACCATGTGGAATCTCTTACCAGACCCAGAGTCCAGGAGGGTTTGGCTGGAGAACTTAGCATTTGAAATAGAGAATGATTATATACACATACCTCATCTTCCCAACTCCATAGTAAATTCCAAAGGAAAGACCAAATCTGACCATTTTTTGGATCAGTCATAGCATCAGGCAGGGGTAAGAGAAGTATGAATGGGTGAGTAGAAGGACAACAGCCAGCTATGGGGATTAACTCCCAGGACTACAGTTGATTTTCACAGGGTAGATTTCCCAGGTCCACCTCTACATTTCCCAACTCCAGAGTCTTCAGTAACTATGACTAACCATCAAGAGAAGAAATAGCTCAAGGCATCCACATCACTCTATGTCAATATACCTGAGAGAAAACATTTGCTAAAAAGGCAGTGGTTTTGGAGAGCCAGCTCAATCTACGACTCTGGCACGAAATACACAAAGTAAGCCTGGGGCCCGGCGCAGTGGCTCATGCCTGTAATGGCCGAGGCAAGTGGATCACTTGAGGTCAGGAGTTCGAGACCAGCCTGGCCAACATGGTGAAACCTCGTCTCTACTAAAAATACAAAAAGTAGCCAGGTGTGGTAGTGTGCACCTGTAATCCTAGCTACTCAGGAGGTTGAGGCACAAGAATTGCATGAATCTGGGAGGCAGAGGCTGCAGTGAGCCGAGATTGTGCCACTGCACTCCAGTCTGGGGGACACAGTGAGTCTGTCTCCCAAAATCTGGCAGTGCCAAAAAGTAAAGAAGTAATCAAAAAACAAAAACAAAAATCCTCACAATGACTGGGTAGGTCAAAGGAGGCTAAAAGAGCAACCAATGGGCAAAGCTGAAACATTTTGGGCACTAAAACTAACATTGGATTATTTATTTATTTATTTATTTTTGAGACAAAGTCTCACTCTGTTACCCAGACTGGGGTGCAGTGGTAGATCTCCACTCACTGCAACCTTCACCTCCCTGATTCAAACGATTCTCTTGCCTCAGCCTCCTGAGTAGCTAGGATTACAAGCATGCACCATCATTCCTGGCTAATTTTTGTATTTTTAGTAGAGATTGGGTATCACCATGTTGACTAGGCTGGTCTCAAATTCTAGGTCTCAGGTGATCGGCCCATCTTGGCCTCCCCAAGCGCTGGGAATATGAGCATGAGCCACTGCGCCTGGCCTTATCACTGGATTATAAACCAAAGTGTAGGCCGGGCGCAGTGGCTCACCCCTGTAATCCCAGCACTTTGGAAGGTCAAGGCAGGTGGATCACGAGATCAAGAGATCGAGACCATCCTGGCCAACATGGTGAAACCCCGTCTCTACCGAAAATACAAAATTTAGTCAGGCACGGTGGCACGCACCTGTAGTCCCAGCTACTCAGGAGGCTGAGGCAGAATTGCTTGAATCCAGGAGGCAGAGGTTGCAGTGAGCCGAGATTGTGCCACTGCACTCCAGCCTGCCAATAGTAAGACTCCATCTCAAAAAAAAAAAAAGAAAAAAACAAAAAGAAACCGAAGTGTAAAATAAATATCCTGGAGTCCATACGAATATTAAATAATTGAACAAATAAATGGGGGAGAATAGGCTGGGCACGGTGGCTCACGCCTGTAATCCCAGCACTTTGGGAGGCCAAGGCAGGTGGATCACCTGAGGCCTGGAGGTCGAGACCACCCTGGCCAACAGGGTGAAACCTCATCTCTACTAATAATTCAAAAATTAGCCGGGCGTGGTGGCATGTGCCTGTAATTCCAGCTACTCGGGAGGCGGAGGCAGGAGAATCGCTTGAACCTAGGAGGTGGAAGTTGCAGTTAGCCAAGATCACGCCATTGCACTCCAGCCTGGGCGACAAGAGCAAAACTCTATCTCCAAATAATAAATAAATAAATAGAAATAAATGCGGGAAAATAGACAAGTCTCTTGTATAGAAGAATTTAATAATTCAGCTGGGCGCGGTGGCTCACGCCTGTCATCCCAGCACTTTGGGAGGCCGAGACGGGTGGATCATGAGGTCAGGAGCTCAAGACCATCCTGGCTAACATGGTGAAACCCTGTCTCTACTACAAAAATACAAAAAAATTAGCCAGGTGTGGTGGTGTGCAACTGTAGACCCAGCTACTTGGGAGGCTGAGGCAGGAGAACGGTGTGAACCCAGGAGGTGGAACTTGCAGTGAGCCAAGATCGCACCACTGCACTCCAGCCTGAGTGATAGAGTGAGACTCCATCTCAAAAAAAAAAAAAAAGAAAAAAGAAAAATGAATTTAGTAACTCATGTAGCTACTCCACCCTCAACAAGGGGAACATGAACCCAAGTCCCTGTTCCTTAGGTGTGGGCTACACATAGTGACTTTCTTCCAAAGGGTGCAGCATGGAAAGGGGACGGGGAGAACTTTACAGAGAAGCCTCATGCACATCACCTCAGTCAAGTGACCATGGTTGACATCGGTCATGGAAAGGCTTGTGGATTGTAGGTACCCTTGGCACGACGTGATGAAAATAGCACTTTACCTCACTGGTCCTCCTTCCCAAAACTCGGCACAGTCTAATTATGAGAAAAACACTGGACACAGCCAGGCGCGGTAGCTCAGGCATGTAATCCCACCACTTTGGGAAGCCGAGGTGAGATCGCTTGAGCTCAGGAGTCTGAGACCAGCCTGGACATCATGGTGAAACCCTGTCTCTACAAAGATTAGCCAGGCGTGGTGGTGCATTTCTGTAGTCCCAGCTACTTGGGAGGCTGAGGTGGGAGAATGGCTTGAGCCGAGATTGCACCATTGTACTCCAGCCTGGGTGACGGAGCAAGAATCTGTCAAAAAGAGAAAAATACTAGACAAATCCCAGATGAGAAGAGATTCTCTTTTATTTTTTATTATTTTTCTTGAGACAGAGTCTCGTTCTGTCTCCAGCCCAAGCTGGAGTACAGTGGCACGACCTTGGCTCACTGCAACCTCCACCTCCTGGTTCAAGCGATTATTGTGCCTCAGCCTCCTGAGTAGCTGAGACTACAGGTGCGCGCCACCACGCCTGGCTAATTTTTGTATTTTTATTTATTTATTTATTTATTTTAAATTTTTTTTTTTTTTTTTTTTTTTTTTTGAGACGGAGTCTCGCTCTGCCGCCCAGGCTGGAGTGCAGTGGCCAGATCTCGGCTCACTGCAAGCTCTGCCTCCCGGGTTCACGCCATTCTCCTGCCTCAGCCTCCTGAGTAGCTGGGACTACAGGCGCCCGCCACCTCGCCCGGCTAGTTTTTTTTTTGTATTTTTTTAGTAGAGACGGGGTTTCACCGTGTCAGCCAGGATGGTCTCGATCTCCTGACCTCCTGATCCGCCCGTCTCGGCCTCCCAAAGTGCTGGGATTACAGGCTTGAGCCACCGCGCCCGGCCAATTTTTGTATTTTTAATAGAGATGAGGCTTCACCATGTTGGCCAGGCTGGTCTCGAACTCCTGACTTCAAATGATCCACCCACCTCAGCCTCCCACAGTGCTGAGATTATAGGCGTGAGTCACTGTGCCTGGCGGAGATCTCTTTAGATGCTTGCCCAGCACTCCTCAAAACTGTCAAGGTCATCAAAAACAAGAAAAGTCTGAGAAACCAGCACAGCCAAGAGGAGCCTAAGGAGACAATGAATACAGGCAACATGGGATCCTGGAACAGAAAAGGACATCAGGTAAAAATCTAAGGAAATCTGAATAAAGGATGGACTTTAATGTAAACTATGTACTAACATAAGATGTTAATAACAGGGAAAACTAGGTGTGGGGGATTGAGAAAACGCCCTGTACTATCTTCATAACTTTTCTAAAACTATTCAGAAAGACTAAGTTTATTAAGCCTCGGCAACATAGGGAGACCCCATCTCTACAAAAAAATAAAAAATCGGCCGGGCACAGTGGCTCACGCCTGTAATCCCAGCACTTTGGGAGGCCAAGGCAGGCGGACCACAGGTCAAGAGATCAAGACCATCCTGGCCAACATGGTGAAACCCTGTCTCTACGAAAAATATAAACATTAGCTGGGTATGGTGGCGCATACCTGTAGTCCCAGCTACTCAGGAGGCTGAGGCAGGAGAATCACTTGAACCCAGGAGGTGGAGGTTGCAGTGAGCCAAGATGGCGTCACCACACTCCAGCCTGGCAACAGAGCGAGACTCCATCTCAAAAGCAAAAAAAAAAAAAAAAAAAAGACCAGCCTCAAGGCGAGCAGAGGATATCCAAGTACTGCAGGCACAGAACCAGGGAATGTTAAAGACCCCATCTGTGGAATACACATGTGAGGGCTGCTCATAGCACTGGTCTGAACAGCTGCTGCCACCACTTTCTTAAGCCACCTTCATTCAGGAACGAGCCTTGTGCAGACATGCAGAACAGCATCTACAGGCAGAGTGAAATTCGCTTCCACTGATCCTTGCTAAGTACTGGTCTGGGGTCGGGGCTGCCTCACCACACACAACTGTAGAAGCACAGTCATTTTGTCCTGCCATCAGATACACAGCAGAAGCCAGTCAGCAGGACTGTGGCTCGTCAGGCCGCGCCCTCATTGTCCCATTAAACCCTTCACCAGAAATGGAGATTTGGAGAGTCTTAACTTCTGGAAATTGAGTTTGTGACCTGCTTCCCATCGTCTCTACTGTAACATTGATTCTACTGACCTGTTTGCTCTCCCATTTGTCTATGAGCAACGTTCTGGGAGATGGACCAAAGATATGGCTCAAGCTTTGGGATCAGATGGATGTTAAGTTTGAATCCTAGGTTCATGACATCCAAAGTGTGTGAAGAAAGGAAGGGAAGTGTGTGTTAAAAGAAGTCAGTGAGGGACGGGCACGGTGGCTCACGTCTGTAATCCCAGCACTTTGGGAGGCCGAAGCGGGTGGATCACCTGAGGTCAGGAGTTTGAGATCAGCCTGACCAACATGGAGCAACCCCATCTCTACTAAAAATACAAAAAATTAGCCAGCTGTGGTGTCACATGCCTGTAATCCCAGCTACTTGGGAGGCTGAGGCAGGAGAATTTCTTTAACTTGGGAGGCGGAGGTTGCAGTGAGCTGAGATTGCGCCATTGCACTCCAGCATGGGCAACAAGAGCAAAACTCTGTCTCAAAAAAAAAAAAAAAAAAAGAAGTGGGCAAGGCTGGGCACAGTGGCTCATGCCTATAATCCCAGCACTTTGGGAGGCCAAAGCGGGCAGACCATGAGGTCAGGAGTTTGAGATCAGCCTGACCAACATGGTGAAACCCGTCTCTACTAAAAATACAAAACTAGACAAGCATGGTGGTGCACACCTGTAATCCCAGCTACTAGGGAGGCTGAAGCAGGAGAATCACTTGAATCTGGGAGGCGGAGGTTACAGTGAGCAAGATTTGTACCACTGCACCACTCCAGCCTGGGTGAGAGGGCAAGACTCCATCTCAAAAAAAAAAAAGAAAAAAGAGGTAGGCAGGTGTTTGGTGTTTGCTTTAAGGACAGGTTTGAATGTCTGCCCTCTCCTTTAACAAATTCAGTAGGGGGCCTACTATGCTGAATGCCATGCCAGGTCCTAAATACTCAAACAGGACCCGATCTGTGCCCCTAAAGGGCTCACCCACCAGAGAATGAGGCAGATAAGGAACAATGAGATAGCAGTTGAGAAGACAGCTCATGTAGGAGACAAGCCCTCAGTCCATTTGGGGCAAGACAAGGCTTCACAGAGGAAGTGGCATTCAAACTGAGCTTCCAGAGAAAAGTAGGGAGACGCAGTTTCCAGGCACGTGAGGTGGAGAAGCGCCTTCTAGGCAAAGTGAACAGTAGGCATTTAGCCCGGAGATGGGTCAAGGAGAAGCTGTATTGAATAGTGATAAGAGCACACCCTTTCTCTGCCATTACTATATAGCCCCCAGCTCTAACATGGGGATTAAACACGGAACCTACCTCCTGGGGTTGTCGGAGGATTAGAGGAGTCAATACATACTTAGGGCTCAGAAGAGTGCCTGGCACATGGCAAAAATAAAAGTTTAGCTTTTATTTGTATTACTGTTCTTATACATAGAGGATGGGGCTATTTACTTGGAAAACTAATCTCTTACAATACCAAGCTATTAATGCAGAGGACTCCAAAAACATTCTCCTCTGCCAAGATTGCTGAAAGCACGATTACCTGGATTTTGGCACATCCCAGTTTATAAATTCTACCTAAAGCAGTGCTTCTCAAACAGCCCCAGCATATGTACCCTTCCCTCAAGTCAGGGGAGAGGAAACTCCCAGGAATCTGGGAGTCAAACCCAAAGCAGCTGGCTACAACCAAAATGCTGTCTTTGGCTGGGCGCAGTGGCTGATGTATAATCCCAGCACTTTGGGAGGCCAAAGTAGGAGGATCACTTGAGCCCAGGAATTCTGAGACCAGCCTGGGCAACATGGCAAAACCCTGTCTCTCCTAAAAATACAAAAACTAGCCGGGCATGGTGGTACATGCCTATAGTCCCAGCTACTCAGGAGGCTGAGGTGGGAGGATCACTTGGCACCAGGAGGTCAAGGCCGAAGTAAGCCGTGATCATACCACTGCATTCCAGCCTGGGTGAGAGAGGTCCTGTCTCAAAAATAAATAAATAAATTAATTAATTAATGAAAGTTTCCTGTGTTAGCTTCAATTCATGCAAACTTTGCATTCCAATCTATAATAGTTCCAGGACTGTTTTAATATTAAAACACTTACAACTGAGTAAGACTGAAGTGGCACAGCATTCTCTTCTGTAAAATTGGAATACAACTCACATCAATTCTGTTCAGTGTCTATGAAATGAGACAATTTGTGAAATCATCAAGCAACGTACAAGGCATCCCAGCAAACATTTTGTTTTCGTTTTAGAGATGGGGTCTCATTATGCTGCCCAGGCTGGTCTTTTTCCTTTCTTTCTTTCTTTTTTTTTTTGAGGTAGAGTCTTGGTCTGTTGCCTAGGCTGGAGTGCAGTGGTGCAGTCTCAGCTCACTGCAACATCCGCTTCCCATGTTCAAGTGCCTCCCAGGTTCCTGCCTCAGCCTCCTGAGTAGCTGGGATTACAGGCATGTGCCACCACGCCTGACTAATTTTGGTATTTTTAGTAGAAATGGGGTTTCACCATGTTGGCCAGGTTGGTCTCGAACTCCTGACTTCAGGTGATTTGCCTGCCTCAGTCTTCCAAAGTGCTAGGATTATAGGCGTGATCCACCACCCCTGGCCCCCAGGCTGGTCTTGAACTCCTGGGATCAAGTGATCCTCCCGAACTGCTGGGATTACAGGCATGAGTTGCTGTGTCCTGCCTCAGCATACATTTGGTACACATGTTGAATCAGAATCAGTGTTGAGGGCTAGGCACAATTACCTGAGGTCAGGAATTCAAGACCAGCCTGGCCAACATGGAGAAACCCTGTCTCTACTAAAAATACCAAAATTAGCCTGGCATGGTGGCACACGCCTGTAATCCCAGCTACTCAGGAGGCTGAGGCAGGAGAATCGCTGGAGCCCAGGAGGTAGAGGTTGCAGTGAGCCAAGATTGCACCATTGCACTCCAGCCTGGGAGACAAGAGTGAAACTCCGTCTCAAAAAAAAAAAAAAAAAAATTGGCCAGGCACGGTGGCTCATGCTTCTAATCCCAGCACTTTGGGAGGCCAATGAGGCAGGCAGATCACCTCACCTGAGGTCAGGAGTTTGAGACCAGCCTAATTGACGTGGTCAAACCCCGTCTCTACAAAAATACAAAAAAAAATCAGCCAGGCATGATGGCGGGTGCCTGTAATCCCAGCTACTCAGGAGGCTGAGGCAGGAGAATCACTCGAACCTAGGAGGCAGAGGTTGCAGTGAGCCTGGGCAACAGAATGAGACTGTCTCAAAAAAAAAAAAAAAAAAAAAAGAACCTTCAAATCCTTACCTACCAATCAGAGGCAACTGTTGTTTTGTGGGGATCTAGTCTATGCCAGCACTCGACTAGCTCCTTTCTTTGTTTCTAATTCTGCAAGGTATTTAGCGTCGCCATTTTACCAGAAGAAACATAGGCTCAGTGAGGTCAAGTAACAAGCCCAAGGTCACACAACTGGTAAGTGGGGAAATCAGGATTAGAACTCAGGTCCAATTGCCTCTGAAGTTCTAGTGCCTTCCACCTGACCACACGGCCTGTTTACTGGGCAAGGGCTAGAAGCAGAAGGTCTGGCTGGGTGCAGTGGCTCACACCTGTAATCCCAGCACTTTGGGAGGCCGAGGCGGGCGGATCACAAGGTCAGGAGATCGAGACCATCCTGGCTAACATGGTGAAACTCCATCTCTACTAAAAATACAAAAAAATTAGCCGAGAATGGTGGCGGACACCTGTAGTCCCAGCTACTGGGGAGGCTGAGGCAGGAGAACGGCATGAACCTGGGAGGCGGAGCTTGCAGTGAGCCAAGATTGCGCCACTGCACTCCAGCCTGGCGACAGAGCGAGACTCCGCCTCAAAAAAAAAAAAAAAAAAGTAGAAGGTCTGAGAAGTACTTGCTTGGTGGGGCTGAATTTAAATGTGTGATCTTGCTCTGTTTCCATGTAAATTCTAGTGACAAGAGCTCCTGGTGGCAAGCTGCATTCTTCCCACTTGTAAGCAGCAGGCAGCAGCACAGGTGAAACAGAGGACTAACCAGAGGCCCGCTCCGCTGCTTCCCCCTTAACCCTGCCCAGTGGGACCCCTGAGTTCACTCGCTTTGACTTTCATTTTCTAGCCATTAAGACTTTCAGGTTCCCCAAAAAATTAATGACACGTAGATGTCAGCAAACTCTCAGGCCCTGAAGAGTACTGACTTGGGACTTCTAACTGTCTTGGTCCTCACAGGCAGAGGAGAAGGGGGTCAAGAGAGAAGACAGGAGGTTGGGTAGAGGTTGGTGAAGAAAACGAAAACAGAGGAGCACCAGTGATGAGGAGGGCTAAAGGGTTAAGAGTCTGCCCTTGTGCCACGGCGCGCTCACCCTGCATGTTCATTCATTTAACAAACAAACCAGGCGGAAGAAGGGCCCACTGTTAGAAGATCAGGCCACATCTGACCCCAAATCCAAGCCCTAGCTCTACCACTTTCTAAATGTATGATCTCAGGCAAACTACTTAAGTTCCTTCTGCATCCCCTCTAAAGCAGGGACACATATTTGCCTTATCTTACTCAAAAAAAAAAAAAAAAAGTAATAATAAAAATTAAAAACAAAGTGGGGAAACAAATCCCAGTATTTCCCAGGGCACCTATGAGGAATATGTATGAAAATAACTTTGCAACTTTAAAATGATTTTTAAAAACTTAGTGTTACGGCCCCTCTACAGTTGAACCGTCCACTAATTGTGAGAGGCAAGAGGGCAGGAGAGGAACAGCATCAGAAAGGAAGGGTTTCCGGCGCACATGGAGCCATCGCTCTTTCTGCTAGGCAGAGTGACACCTCTCCTCCGACTCTGTAATTTCTGGATGCCAGAAGTGGCTGCGTAACGACCCAAAGCACTGAGGCCTTCCTCGTCTCTCTAAATGGCAGAGCTTCCCCTTCAAAAGTCATTTCAGGTCGGGTGTGGTGGCTCACACCTGTAATCCTAGCACTTTGGGAGGCTGAGGTGGGCGGATCACCTGAGGTCAGGAGTTCCAGACCAGCCTGACCAACATGGTGAAACCCTGCTGCTACTAAAAATACAAAAATTAGCTGGGCATGGTGGCACATGCCTATAATCCCAGCTACTTAGGAGGCTGAGACAGGAGAATCCCTTGATCTCAGGAGGCGGAGGCTGCAGTGAGCCAAGACTGCGCCACTGCACTCCAGCCTGGGCGACAAACAAAGCTCTGTCTAAAAAAAAAAAAAAAAAATTCGTTTCAGAGTCAGAGCTGGGAGACCATGTCCAGATAAAGGAAAGAAGATCTCCTCAGAAGCCTGGTCGGCCTCATCCCAGCACTCATGAAGAGTGACAAACTACGTTCTACTCCTGAAGACCTAAGTCTGGTCAGAGACCAATGGCCAGTGAGCAGTCAGGCCTCTCTGGCCCTGCCGCTCAGATACCCAGGCTGACCAGATCAGAGAAACTAGATTGGCTGAAGAAGTCTCCAATGAGCCCCAAAGGAACCCACACAGATACAGAGCTTGTGATCCAGCTGTTGACCCTAATAACGAAGGCTTCTTCTGTTGTCCAATAAAAAGTGAAGTAAGTAGGCCGCACACAGTGACTCACACCTGTAATCCCAGCACTTTGGGGGGCTGAGGCGGGTGGATCACCTGAAGTCAGGAGTTCGAGACCAGCCTGGCCAACATGGTGACACGCCTTCTCTACTAAAAATACAAAAATTAGTAGGGCGTGGTGGTGGATGCCTGTTAATCCCAGACACTTGGGAGGCTGAGGCAGGAGAATCACTTGAACCCAGGAGGCAGAGGTTGCAGTGAGCCGGGATCACGCCACTGCACTCCTCTAGCCTGGAGGATAGAGCAAGACTCCATCTCGAAAATAAACAAACAAAAAAGTGAAATAAGTACATCCTAGGTCTACTCAAAAGAATGTAGGAATCAGACACTAGCCGCTGTCCAGAAGCACTCAAACACACCTCAAGGTCAAAAGACAGCACTTTTAAGTGGCACGCAAGGGTGGTAAAGGTAGCCCAGAACACTGAAGTGCTACAGAAGTTCCCACAAACTGCATGGTTTTCTGTCCCTTCCTTCACTGTAGATAGCAAGGATCGGTCATGGCCTCAGAGCCAGGCTACTCCTCATTAAGGCACAGTCTCCGGCCTGTACTTTGGCCACATAACAAAGCTTGGTCTGAGACAGCAGCTATTTCACACACCAAAGCCCCAAGCAACAGACAAGGATCATAGTCAATATGCTTGAGGGAACCTGCACTTTCTGGCATGTATGGGAATTCCTTGGGCTACAGTTAAAAATCCTGAACTGCCATTGTGATCTTGACTTAGTCCTCAGTAATAAGTCCAAGCCCAGAAGGGACTGGAGACAGACCCTGGAGTGCCATGGACCTGTTGCTCAGCGTGGGGTGTGTGTGTGTGTTTGGGAGTGAGAAAGAGATAGCCCTTCAATTCCAGACTCCTCATTTTGGGTCTTATTCTCCTCCCTATAGACACACGTACAGCAGTCCCAAAAGAAGCAGTCCCTTTGAGGCGGCTTGGAAACCACTCACGTGCTCTGGGAGGACAGAGCTGAGCCTGGAGCAAGGGGGGAGGGGAAAGAAGATAATGAATGGGCACATCCACCCTGATCTGTGATTTATAGCTGGAATTGAGCAAACCTCAGCTAAATTCTTCAGAGTCAGGAAGAGAGAGACACTCAGAGAACAACATAACTAGAGAACAGGGGCTGGGAGACAGAAGGGGCAAAGCAAGAAAACAGCTCATTGCCAGTAAGTGACCCAAACTTTAAACTCTGCTGAGGTCCTGGTTGGTTCTCTGGCTTGAGGAAAGAGAGGAAGTAAGGAGTTGCGGGAGCGCCAACACACTTCTGTGCGTGTGGAACGGTCTCACCCAGACGACCCCCTCCCCCAAAGGAAATCGAGATATTCCTCTAGGGCTGGAGGGGACAACTGGTTTTGTGGGACAGCAGGAAGGAAAACGGCGACAGACAGCACTCTCCGTCACTTCTAAAAGAGAAGAGGGACAGGTTCCTTCACACCTGGCAAAGATCCTCCGATTCTGGGAGCAGGGGGAGCGGAACTTAGGCACCTCTCTCCCACAACTGGAATGGACAGGCCAGAGGACAGTCATAGCGGTTTCCTTAAGGCTCACGAAAGGTAGGTAAGCTAAGGAAAGAAGCTCCCCATCTCCTGCGGCCCGACGCCTGGGGAACCCCTCAAGAGGGGGCTACGGGTCGGGGGAGGGGTCAGTATCCCCCTAAACTGGGGCTGGGCGGGAGGAAGGGCTGCCCTGGAGATGCTTCAACGCAGGCGAGACACCAGGTCCTGGGACAGGCATACTCACGGCGGCTCCGGGGCGGCGGCGTTACTTGGGGCCGGGGCTCGGACGGGCTCTGCTTCTCTCCCCCCCGGCGGTGTCCCAGGCTCCGGCCTCCACTTCCGTCTTTCAGCCGCTCCGGATCCGGATCTCTACCTCCGCCCCGCCCCTCAATACTCCCAGGTGATTGACAGGGCGGAGAAACCAATGGGAGGCACTCTTGGCCGACCTACCCAGCGGCGCCGGTAGGAACGCGGGAGTGGCGGGAGGGCGCGCGCGAGGGATGGCGGGACTTGTAGTTCGTGGCGATGGGAGGAGTCCGTGGCTGCCTGGGACTTGGGCTTAGGCTGGAGCCGGCTGACTACAAGGCCGAGCCCGGCCGGGAACTTTTTATTTTTTTTGAGACGGAGTCTCACTCTGTCGCCCAGGCTGGATTGCAGTGGCGCGATCTCGGCTCACTGCAACCTCCGACTCCCGGGTTCAAGCAATTCTCCTGCCTCAGCCTCCCGAGTAGCTGGGATTACAGGCCCGCACCACCACGCCCGGCTAATTTTTGTATTTTTAGTAGAGACGGGGTTTCACCATGTTGGCCAGGCTAGTCTCGAACTCCTGACCTCAGGTGATCCGCCCTCTTCGGCCTCTCAAAGTGCTGAGATTACAGGCCTGAGCCACTGCGCCCAGGCCTATGGCCGGGAACTTTTTAAGGCCAAGCCTGCCACCCGGTCACCGCCGGTTCCGGACGCCCCGAGGGAAGGCGGGTGGTGGAGCGTTGGAAGAAGGCAGAGGACTATGTGTGCAGAATTGGGAAAGAAGAAACATGGTGCGAATGAATATGCATGCGAGGCCTCAGTCCTTTGAACTTGCCGATCTGGAGAAGCCCCTGTCTGCACTTTCCGGCCAAGTCAGCTTGGGAAGCCCGATTGCTGGGGGCGTCTGTGATGGGGAAGGCGATGAAAGCGCTGTAGGAAGGGTTCTCTACAGGATGCTGGGTGAGATCAAACGGAGAGCTTCTGCCACCACCTCCTACTTGGTGCAGGGGGCCGGCACAAAGACCATCTCTGCCTCTGCCTTCCCCTGCTCCCAGCCAGGGTCAGCTCTTCTCTCTGACACGGAATACAGAGCTGGACAATCTCTGCCTGGGCCCTCTCCATCCGCAAAAAAAGACTAGAACCACCCCCACTCTGCACCCCCCCATATGGATCAGGAATATTTGTTTCTTCTACTCGTCTCAATATGGATGGGGCCCGCTCCTGATTCCTCCCACCCTTACCTCTCAACACAGACCAGTACCTCCTCTTCTTTTGCATCTCACCCTCCAGGGACACTACTGAAAACCTGTGTGGAATCAAAGCTCACCGGGGACAGCTGTGGCCATTGTGCCTCTAACACTGGCCAACACCAGGCATATCTTGGAGCCTCAGCTGGAGAATTTACCTGCCTTGGACAACCTGCCACAAAACTGTGCCCACATCTAGTTCCATCTAGTCACCAGGGCGTCTCTTTCTTACGTCCGTAACACACAAGACCCCCTTCCACGCCAGTGATCATGAGAAGTGAAAAGGAAGAGGGAAGAGAGGGCTTGTTGGGAGGACAGAGGGGATGGGGCAGAGAGGGATTCCTAGCAGGTTCTGGCTGGTGACAAGCTCTTCCCCCAGCCCCCTTGCCATACCCAGCTCTTGAACAGTTCCTTATATGGGAAGGATGGGTAGTCCCCTGGGCCCACCTTTCCAAGGCTGGAGGTGGGCCAAAGTCAGGACTCTATCCTTTCCACATAGTGTGTGTGTATATGGCTGTGACTGGTGTGCAGGGGAGAGAAGCGGGTATAATAGGCCCATAGTGACTAATTAAGTTTTTCCCTCATCCCTGGGGCCCCTGGTGGTGTGAATGTGGTGCCAAGTAGATTGGCTGGTGCCTCTGCCCTTCCTAAAGATAGCAACAGGGCTCTGGGGTGCAGCGGGGGTGAGGGTGGGGAATGATTGCTGTGTTGGCTCCTCCAAAGCCCTGGGGCTCTCAGACTAACCCCCAGAAACACCCAGAGCCGACAACTACAAAAATAAAGAGTTTATTTCCTATCCAAAAGTGAGCCCAGGGTGGTGGGTGGTAGAGGAGAGCTGGAGACCTGGGTGAGTTTTGGAGCAGTCCAGGCCCTGAGTGAGACCATGTTGTAATGGGGGAGAACAGGCTTGGCAGCGGTCTGGGGTCAGGGGAAGGATAGGGAGTGCTGTTGGGATTTTTGAGTTGCTAGCAGCACAAGAGACCACCTTGAGAGACAGCCTGCAGAGAGACAGAAACAGAGATGCTGACAGACCCACGCCTAGGAGTAGAAGCAGACATTACTGGGCCCAAAAAGCACCTGTTGGGCACAGGGACCTGGGAACACACTGTTAGGTAAGGCACGGGTTGCACACTCAACCCTTGGGCTCCACCCCTGACATTCCAAATTGGGTGAGGCCCAGCAATCTGCTTTTTATTTTTTTATTTTTTTGAGCCTCCGCGCCTGGCAGAATCTGCATTTTAATAGGATCTCAGGTAGTTCTGATGGACACTCAAGTTTTGGGAACTCAAATACCCACAGAGACCAGACAAAAATTTCAAACAAGGGAAGCTAGCCGGGTGTCGGGAGATGATCAAGAAACGTGTGACAGCGAAGCAGAGTGCAGAGCAGATCCCATGTAAAGAGGACAGTGGCCACCCAGCCCCAGCTGATTGCCAATTATTGCCAGATGGAATGTTGGCCCATGGTAGCCAGATGTCCTGAGGTTTTTTTGTTTGTTTGTTTGAGACAGGGTCTCACTCTGTCACCCAGGCTGGAGTTGCAGTGGTGTGATCACTGCTCACTGCAGCTTCAACCTCCTGGGCTCAGGTGATCCTCCCACCTCAGCCTCCAGAGTAGCTGGGATCATAGGCACACACCACTACACCTGGCTAATCTTTTTATTTTTATAGAGATGGGCGGGGGGGGGGTGTCTTGCTATGTTCCCCACGCTGGTCTTGAACTCGTGGGTTCAAGTCATCCCCCCACCTCAGCTTCTGGAGTAGCTGGAACCACAGGCACTCACCACTACACCTGGCTTTTATTTATTTATTTATTTATTTTTGAGGCGGAGTTTCACTCTTGTTGCCCAGACTTGAGTGCAATGGCACGATCTCGGCTCACTGCAACCTCCGCCTCCTGGGTTCAAGGGATTCTCCTGTCTCAGCCTCCCGAGTAGCTGGGATTACAGACATGCACCACCATGCCCAGCTAATTTTTGTATTTTTAGTAGAGACGGGGTTTCTGCATGTTGGCCAGGCTGGTCTCAAACTCCCGACCTCAGGTGATCTGCCCGCCTTGGCCTCCCAAAAGTGCGGGGATTACAGGCATGAGCCACCACGCTGAGCCTACACCTGGCTAATTTTAAAAATACTTTTTTAGGCTGGGCATGGTGGCTCACACTTGTAATCCCAGCACTTTGGGAGGCTGAGGTGGGCGGATCATGAGGTCAGGAGGTCGAGACCATCCTGGTTAACACAGTGAAACCCCGTCTCTACTAAAAATACAAAAAATTAGCCGGGTGTGGTGGCGGGCGCCTGTAGTCCCAGCTACTTGGGAGGCTGAGGAAGGAGAATGGCATGAACCCGGGAGGCGGAGCTTGAAGTAAGCTGAGATTGTGCCACTGCACTCCAGCCTGGGCGACAGAGCGAGACTCCGTCTGAAAAAAAAAAACAAACATATATATATATATCTCTTTATAGAGATCGGGTCTCATTATGTTGCTAAGGCAGATCTCAAACTCATGGGCTCAGGCGATCCTCCCACCTCGGCCTCCCAAAGGACTGGGATTACAGGCATGAGCCACTGTGCCCAGTGCTACTTTTTTTAAGAGAAACTGGAATATCTGTAGTCCTGTATAACCTCTTTTTTTTTTTTTTGAGACAGAGTCTCGCTCTGTCGCCCAGGCTGGAGTGCAGTGGTGCAATCTTGGCTCACTGCAACCTCCGCCTCCTGGGTTCAAGTGATTCTCCTGCCTCAGCCTCCCGAGTAGCTGGGATTACAGGCGTGCACTACCACGCCCAGCTAATTTTGTATTTTTAGTAGAGATGGGGTTTCTGCATGTTGGTCAGGCTGGTCTTGAACTCCCGACCTCAGGTGATCCGCCCACCTCAGCCACCCAAAGTGCTAGGATTATAGGCGTGAGCCACCGCACCCGGCCCTATCTCATTTTTAATATTGGAACTAGCTCATATTTTGAAAATAATGCTGTGAGAGCCAAAGAGCACATATCTGGAGCTATCTGTTTGTTTCCTGTGTGGGCTGTGGGATGAGGTGAGCCTCTCCAGCCTGGGCTCATGGTGGGCGGCCTAAGAAATCGTGGGTTGCTCAAATTCCAAGCAGCATCTCAAACCTACCCCTCTCTAGGTAACATTGCTCTTAAGGTCTTCAGCAGAGACCCAGGGGCTGAGACAGAAGACCTCACAATATCACTAAGCTATCTTCAGGCAAAATCCTGCAACCTGTCTCTTGCTATAGACGCTAAGATCCTGCCTGGTCTTGCCTTCATGTCCTAGGCTGGAGCTGGGTCCCTTGCCCATCCCCTCTGCTCCCCCATCTCTACCTGCCTCCAGGTCCTGGGGAGAAAGTAGGATCTCATCTGCCCAGCCCAGTGGGCACTGCGGTTCATCTCATGCCTGCTGGGTTCCACAGCCCTCAGGTGGCTCCCCTCACAGAGGGGGAAGTTGGGGAAGGCTTGGAAAAGGGAATAGCGTCGGAGGTAACCACGCTTGGTTAAAAAGTCCAGAAATCCAGAGCCAACCAGGCCAGCTGGTGGCTGCTGACCCCAAGGCAGGAAGCCAAGGGGCCCAGGTCCTCCCTGAGTGGTGAGTGGCAATGCCCACCCCAGACAGGCCTGGGCCCTGGGCCAGGGTCAGTGGAACGTGTCTGACCTGGACTGGAAACTGTGCCTCATGAGGCTTGGGGTTGGGGGTGAGGCCTCTGGCACTGGAGAGGGTCCCAGAGGGTCAGGCTCTGAGGGGTAGGGGGGCAATATGGAAGGTCTCAAGTCCAGGGGCGCAGTCCCTGTCTCCATGGTCCCCACACTGGCTGGGCAGTGAACTTCAGCAAGCGTAGTATCCTGGAGGCTGGGTGATGGTCTGGACGCACAAGGAGAGAGGCCTGGTGGCCTCAGCTGTGGACAAGGAGGGTCTGGGGTCCAAGCGGAGCCTGCTGGGTGGCCTGGTGGACCCAGCCTGGCCTGCAGCAGGGCCATGATGTGCCGCAGCTCCCGGCTAAGCTGAGACACCTCCTGATTGAGACGAGAGATCTGTTGAAAACACATCGAGTTGTTTCACAGGCGCCACGGTAATAACCAGGTGCACCCCCCTCTCCAGTTTACAAAGCTCCTTCACAGTCACTTTCTGCTCATGGCCACCCTGGGAGAAAGGCAGGATGAGGGTTATTTTTGCCCAGATGGAAAATGCCCCAGTCTCTTTCCAGAAAGGATTTGGGGCAGCAGATATTGTATTCTTCCCCTACACACACACATGCGCGAGCTTTCCCAAGATGTGGAAAAATGTGCTCAAAGAGGCCACACATCTGTGAAGTGACAACCTTATTCTCAGCTGATCCTATCACAGGCTCAAGGGTCTCTGTCTGTGCTTTTCAAACTTCAGTGAGTATAGAATCAACTTTTTAAAATGCACATTTCTGGGCCCCACCCCAGACATTCCCAATCCTAAGAGGCCCAGAAATCTGCACTCAATAGGTTGTCAGGTAGTTCTTTTTTTTTCTTTTCTTTTTTTTTTTTTTTTGAGATGGAGGTTCACTCTGTTGCCCAGGCTGGAGTGCAGTGGCACGATCTCGGCTCACTGCAACCTCCGCCTCCCAGGTTCAAGCGATTCTCCTGCCTCAGCCTCCTGAGTCGCTGGGACTATAGGCATGTGCCACCTCGCCCGGCTAATTTTTTGTATTTTCAGTAGAAACGGGGTTTCACCGTGTTAGCCAGGATGGTCTCGATCTCCTGACCTCGTGATCCAACCACCTCAACCTCCCAAAGTGCTGGGATTACAGGCGTGAGCCACCCCACCCGGCCTATCAGGTAGTTCTGATAGATACTTGTTTGGGAACCACTGGCCTAGAACTGAAGGATGCCCGAGGCCTTGAGTGGACTTGCCCTCAAGCTTGCTGAACAAGCACCAGCCCCGCCCAGGCCCCAGGGCCTGAACCAGCCCAGGCGCCGCCCCTCTGGGATGCCCCATGTTTATCAGAACACAGGGAAAGCCAGTTCCCAGGGCCTGGGCCTGGTTGCTCTGTGGTGACAACTCTGAGATCCCTTGGGGAGGAGGCAGAGGCTGTGCCTCAGCATATAGGATCTAGGTTCTTCCTGGACAGGATTCAGACGTCTAGATCCAGGTCCCCCAGGCCTGAAGGCCTCTCAGCCTCCCTGTCCCCTGCCCCTGCATCTGCTTACACTCATTCCCCACTGCTGGGGTAAGGGAAAGAGGTGGGGCCTGGACAAGAGAGAGTCCCACAGTGGTGGAGGGAGAAGAGATCCTCTTATCAGGCTGGGAAACCTGAGCCAGTCGGGGAGGAAGGGAACCAACTGGTACCGAGTGCCTACGACATGCCAGGGACTGGACCAGGCACATTTGCACTCTCATTGCATCCTCAAAACTCTGGGAAGCACATATTACTATTTCCCCATTTTCGATGAGGAAGTTTAAGTTCAGAGCAGCTGTGGGACTTGCCCAAGGTCATCTAGCTAGCATGAATTTTTTTTTTTTTTTCTGAGACAGAGTCTTGCCCTGTCGCCCAGGCTGGAGTGCAATGGCGCGATTTTGGTTCACTGCAACCTCCGCTTCCCAGGTTCAAGCGATTCTCCTGCCTCAGCCTCCCAAGTAGCTGGGACTACAGGCATCTGGCTAATTTTTGTATTTTTAGTAGAGACAGGGTTTCATCATGTTGGCCAGACTGGTCCCAAACTCCTGACCTCAAGTGAGCCACTGTGTCGGGCCTGAAATGCTGTTATATCAGGCGCATCTCAGAGCCAACCCCAACCCACCTCCTGGTTCAGCCGGCAGACCTTTTCCTTCACCTCCTCAGCCTCACTGGCCAATTCTGGGCTGGGCCTGGTCCCTGCAGGGTGAAGGGATGCAGGTGAGTTCATGGAGCATTAATACCTGAGCCTATAACTTGGGCTGGAACCCTCCTGTCATTGGGCAGGCGAAGAGCAGGGGGAGAAAAAGCTCTAGGGTCTGTGAGATGGGAAACCTAAACTCCTTAGCCTGGTTTTGAGGCCCCTGTGTAACTCTCCAGTCTCATCCCGCGCCTCGCCCTGTCTTGGTACGGAGCTTCTCTGTGGTGTCTAAACACAACATCCTCTGGTTTTCATGCCTTTCAAAAGCTGTTTTTTTTTTTTTTGTCTGAGATGGAGTCTCACTCTGTTGCCCAGGGTGGAGTGCAGTGGTGTGCTGTCAGCTCACTGCAACCTCTGTCTCCCAGGTTCAAGTGATTCTCCTGCCTCAGCCTTCCGAGGAACTGGGATTACAGGTGTGCACCACCACACCTGACTAATTTTTGTATTTTCAGTAGAGATGGGGTTTCGCCATATTGGCCAGGCTGGTCTCGAACTCCTGACCTCAGGTGATCCACCCTCATCAGCCTCCCAAAGTGCTAGGATTACAGGCATGAGCCACCATGTCCAGCTCAATAACCGTTTTGCTCCATCCTTCAAGATCCCACCCTTTAAGCAGCAACCCAAGCATCCCCTCCTCTAGAAGGAAGTCCAGTGGGCACCTTCCTCTTCTACCAGAGTCCAGTTCTTGTCTGTCATGGTATTTAGCATCTGGAATTGTTTATCTGTGTACAGAGGTGTCTCCCTGCTAGACTCACTCCAAGAGCATGGGCCAGGTCTGTTTTATCTCTGTATTCCCAGGATGGCACCTGGTACGTGGTAGGCCCCTACTACATATGGGATGGATGGACAGGTGGATGGGCAGATGGATGATGGGGTTGAAGTCCACTGTTGGCCCTTACCTGTAGGGGGCACCTGGGAGCGGGGCCTTGGTGGCTCAGGCCTCCTGCTGAACCGGAATGAAGGGGCCTCAGCTGTGCTGCCAGAGTCCTCAATGCCATCCACTATCCTGGGGACAGGGTAGCGCTCATCAGCACCATGGGGTGAGGGTAAGGGCCAGAGCAGAGCAGACAGAGGGGAACTGGGGGCAGCAGTGCCAGGGGGCGGAGCAAGAGCGGCGGTCAAAGTGGGTTGGGGTTGCAGGCTGTGGTTGGAAGGGTGCGGTGGGCACACGGGCAGAGACAGGATGAAGCACTGTTTGGATAGAGCCCAGAGAAGGTTCTGGAAGCCAGTAGGGGTTTGGGGAAGGGAGAGGAGGCTAGCATCTCACCGGGGACTGAGGTCCGGAGGTCCAAATGTTCCCAGTGGGGGAATGAGAAGCTGAGGGGGCTTCCAGGCAGCAGAGCACCTGGGGGGGCTGTGAGGGGAGGCGCTGTGGCTCTGGCCAGCCAGGGCAGGGGACAGGGACGGGGATAAGGAAGGAGAGGAGACAAGGGCTGAGAATGGGGGCAGCTCCTCGCCCAAAAGGCTGACCAGGGAGCCCCGAGGCCGTGCTGGACTGAGGTTGGGCAGCAGGAGGGGCCGTCGGGGCCTGGGACCACCCCCAGGCTCCGTGCCACTCTCGGCCTCTGTGATGGATGGCAGCGTCTTGTCTGAGGAGGAGCCGAGGCTTTCTGAGCGGGGCTGCGGGCAGAGGGGGCAGCTGATGTCGCACGACAGTGACCACAGACCCCTTCATTAAGTAAGAGCCTTCACCGGCGGATGCAGCTCCCCATCCATGGAAAGGAGGACGCTGCTCCCCATCTCACCCTCTCCCCAGGGCAATTCAACCCCACCCAGGAAGTGGGTGTTACCTGGGAGAGGCGAGGGGATCGGGAAAAGCGGCTGAGGCCCTGTGGGGACATAGGAGAGTTCAAGCCGACTCCCGCCTCCCCACGGCCAGAGCGCAGCCCCTCCCTGTCCCACCCAACAGTGTTATGGGGTTGAGAATGTGGGGTCTTTTGTGGAGCAGAGTCAGAAACTACAACTCTAACTCAAACAAACACTGCATAGCAAAGTGAGACTGAAAAGCAGCAAAAGACCAAGGCCCAAAGTGTAATGTACAGGCCTGGCCCAGAGCCTAAAACACAGTGGACTCAGGAGACATTTGGTGAGAGAAGAAGGGGAAGTCCCAGGCGATGATGCCCTGTCCAGAGAGGGGCTTGAAAGAGGAGCACATGAGGCGGTTGTTTCTCAAGGCAGGGTCGTGGCTGGGCATGGTGGCTTACGCCTGTAATCCCAGCACTTTGGGAGGGTGAGGTGGGCAGATCACCTGAGGTCAGGAGTTTGAGACCAGCCTGGCCAACATGGCGAAACCCTGTCTCTACTAAAAATACAAAAATTAGTCAGGCATGGTGTGCACACCTGTAATCCCAGCTACTTGGGAGACTGAGGCAGGAGAATCACTTGAACCCAGGAGGCGGAGGTTGCAGTGAGCCAAGATCACGCCACTGCACTCCAGGCTGGGTGACAGAGCGAGACTGTCACACACACACACACACACACACACACACACACACACACACACAAAGAAACAAAGGGAGGGTCCTTTGAAGGAGTCAGGAGTCTGGAGTGAGGCTGAGGGGTGGTCAGTGGAGATGGGGCAGTAGAGTTGGGAGTAGAAGGTGATGAGAGACGGCCAGGGGCCTGGGTGATGGCCAGTGTAGTGTCAGCAGGGTTGGAAGGTATGAAGCAGGTAAGGGGCAATGGAGTAGGGTGCCTGGGCTTCAGGCATGATGTTTTTAGGGTGGAGGGAGGCTCATGGGACTCTCAGGCTGGGGAGGTCTGCTTTGGAGGAAAGGACTCTGGAAGGATGGCAGCCATCAGGGGTGTACATACACTGGTGTCAGAGCCCTGGCGCAGGTTGAAGGTGAGGTCCCGGGGCAGGCCAGCCCGGAAGGCAGCCCCATACTCAGGATAGAGCCTCAGGACCTCAGCCAGCCCTTGGCTGCTCAGCTGCTGCAGGCCACAGTAGGTCAGAGCTTTCACATCAGCACTGGTCTTCAGCACGAAGCTTGGGTCTGCTCCCAACCCAGCCTCCTGCCCCGGCTCAGGGATATCTGCTCCAATCAGGTCCCCCTTCCCTGTAGGTAAGGGATGGGGACAGTCAGCTGGGGCAGTGGGAACAAAAGGATATCAGCTGGAGGTGCTCAGTGGATTTGAGGGGTGGTCAGTGTGTTTGAAGGACGGTTGATGGTGGGCCAGTCAATGGAACTGGTGGAAATAACCAATGGAATTGGGAAAAGGTCAGTGGAGAATGACTGGTGAGGTTGGGAGACAGTCAGTGGGAGTGAGTAGGGCCACAGGAATGATCGATGTAATTGGGTGATAAAAATCACAATGGCCAGAGGGATCAGGTCAGTTAGAGGGTAAAAGTGACTGGAGTTTAGGGTCAATGGGGTTGGGAAGTGGAACAGTGGGAAAGGATCAGTTGAGCTGGGGGACAGTCACTGGGAGGGGTTGATGGGTTGAGGGATGCCTAAGGGGATTAGGGGATAATCAGAGGGGAATTGTCAAAAGGGGATGGCCATAGGGTGAAGGGACCGAGAGAGTATTCCTCAGCAGGAACTGTAGGTATCCACAAGGAGTATCCCATTCCCTAGAATCCTGGCCATTCCCAAGTCCTCGGCAGCGGGGAGTGGGGGGTGGTTCCAGGGTAGGTAATCAGGGGTGACGGGGTCCTTACCCAGGATGGCCAGCACCATGTTGTCTCGGAGCACCTCAAGTGAGCCGGAGCAGACATAGTAGTGTGCCTGCAGGGCATCCCCACGGCGCAACAGGTACTCGCCCGGAGCGCAGAACGAGGTCTTGATGTGCAGCGATAGGGCCCGCAGGCAGCCCCTGCTGGCTGCCCCGAACAGCGGCAGCTGCAAGATCTCCCGATTCAGGTGCATAGCAATGTCAGCTCTCAGCTCGTCTGGGAAGTCACGCAGTAACTGCATAAGGGGCATAGGTCATTCTGGCCATCCCCCTGCAGCTACTACTTGAGTCTACAAATGTGCTGAGCTGTCTTCAAAGAGAGAATTCCTCTTGCCCTTGCTTTGAAGTCACCCATTCTAGACCTTCAGTATAACCTCTGTGTCTAACGTCAATTTTGCTTGCTGCGTGAACCTCGAAACCCAATTTCAGGGCCAGAGACCAGCTCTTCTCCCATCAGTTCCCCGCTATGGCTACATGCTGGTCACTTAACCCCATCATTCAGGAGCTGTCTCTTGGGGGTCAGCCTTCAACTGGGAGTCAGGAGACCAGGAGTCAGCTTGGCTCCTAAGTCCCTGTGGACCTTGGGCAACCCATTTCCGCTCATTGGGCCTCAAGATCCCAGTTTGTATCTCAATCTGTAAAATGCAGAGTTGTTATTAGACCTTGGGCACTACCAATGACCTCTTAGGGCCACATTCCATGTTCACATCCTCATATGGAGCCCCTTGGCCACCCTGGCTTGTTGAACTCTCCCCTCAGCCCCACTGGGCTCCCGTGAGGGGCTTCCTTCCAGTTCCTCCCACCTCTCCCA
This sequence comes from Macaca nemestrina, assembly GCF_043159975.1. NCBI lineage: Eukaryota > Metazoa > Chordata > Mammalia > Primates > Cercopithecidae > Macaca > Macaca nemestrina. The sequence continues at coordinate 65,710,303 of NC_092141.1, forward strand.
CTGCTCACTTCCTCATTTCCTCCCAGGCTCCTCTTCCTCAGCCAACACCCCAGACTCTCACTTTCCACACTCTTCCTGCATCATGGCAACTGGCCCCATGGCTTCCCCACTACCTGATTGTCCTGAGCCCTAACTCTGAGTCCAGACCTGATTTCTTTTTTTTTCTTTCTTTCTTTCTTTCTTTTTTTTTTTTTTTTGAGACGGAGTCTTGCTTTGTCACCCAGGCTGGAGTGCAGTGGCCGGATCTCGGCTCACTGCAAGCTCCGCCTCCCGGGTTTATGCCATTCTCCTGGCTCAGCCTCCGGAGTACCTGGGACTACAGGCGCCCGCCACCTCGGCCGGCTAGTTTTTTTGTATTTTTTTTTAGTAGAGACGGGGTTTCACCGTGTTAGCCAGGATGGTCTTGATCTCCTGACCTCATGATCTGCCCGTCTCAGCCTCCCAAAGTGCTGGGATTACAGGCGTGAGCCACCGCGCCCGGCCTTTTCTTTTTTTTTTGAGGCAGAGTCTCGCTCTGTTACCCAGGCTGGAGTGCAATGGCATGATCTCAGCTCACTGCAACCTCGGCCTCCCAGATTCAAGTGATTCTCCTGCCTCAGTCTTCTGAGTAGGTGGGATTACAAGTGTGCACCACCACGTCCAGCTAATTTTGTATTTTTAGTAGAGACAGGGTTTCACAGTGTTGGCCAGGCTGGTCTCAAACTCCCAGCCTCAGATGATCTGCCTACCTCAGCCTTCCAAAGTGCTGGGATTACAGGCATGAGCACTGCACCCAGCCAAGAGCTGATTCCCATCCACCTACTGGGCAACCTCCCTCTGGACCTCCCCCAGGCACCATACCCTCCTCCTGGTCTGACCCGGGACTCTCACCTTCATCCCAAAGCCCCATCTTCCTCCTGTTACACCTCCATCCCCACCCTTGGCCTAAGCCAGAAACCTGGGAGTCACTCTGAGCTCTTCTGCAACCAGCAGGAGATCACCACATCCCACAGATCCCATTCTCAGAGATACCTCACCAATCCATTCCCTCTGAGATCCCCACACCACTCCCCAGTGTAAACATTATGCAAGATAAAAATCTAAATTCCAGGCCATCCCTGAGCTGGGCCTGCTGCCTCCCAGCCCATGTCGTGCCCTCCTGCCCTGCCTTCTCCCTCTGCAGCACTCACATGCCTGTTCCTGCAGGCTTACGGAGCCGCTTTCAGTTTCCTAAAGCACCCACTCTGCTCTTTTGTGCCATCACTTCTGGACCTGTGTCCCTATGACCCTTTCTACCAGGGATGGCCTTCCTATAGCAGGCTGATTTCCTTCTTATTCTCTGTGATGTCCCTTCTTCTGTGCCACCTTCCTTGACTCCTCCCCGCCCAGGCACGACGAGGACCCAACGTCACCAACATCCCTCCTTTACAGCCCCATTCACCGCCGCACTCTGTTCATCTGTCTGCCTCCCTCACCATTCTGGGTCTCCCTGAGGGCCAGGGCTGAGTGTCATCATCTCTAAGCTCCCTGTGCCCAGCACCAAGGCTGGCCCAAAGCAGGCACTCAGGAAATGTTGGCAGAAGGGAGAGTGGCATCAGCTGGGCCCTGAGCTCTTTCACTCCCATATTCAAGTGCAAAGAAACAAGAATTTGGCTGGCTGTGGTGGTGCACGCCTGTAATCCCAGCAAATTGGGAGGCTGAAGCAGGCGTATCAAGACATCAAGGGCTCAAGACAAGCCTGACCAACATGGTGAAACCCCATATCTACTAAAAATACAAAAATCAGCCGAGTGTGGTGGCATGCGCCTGTAGTCCCAGAATCTCAGGAAGCTGAGGAAGGAGAATTCCTTGAACCTGGGAGGCAGAGGTTGCAGTGAGCCGAGATCACGCCACTGCACTCCAGCCTGGGCAACAGAGCAAGACTCCTTCTCGAAAAAAGAAAAAAAAAAAAGAAACAAGAATTTGTATTTTGGGTGAGTGTGTGCCCTTGTGAACAATACCTCACTCCCGGGGCCCTGTTTGCCTCCATTTTATTTTATTTATTTATTTTTTATTTTTACTTTTATTTATTATTATTATTATTATTTTTGAGACGGAGTCTCGCTCTATCGCCCAGGCCGGATCTTGGCTCACTGCAAGCTCCGCCTCCCAGGTTCACGTCATTCTCCTGGCTCAGCCTCCCGAGTAGCCGGGACTACAGGCTCCCGCCACCATGCCCGGCTGATTTTTTGCATTTTTAGTAGAGACGCGGTTTCACCGTGTTAGCCAGGATGGTCTCGATCTCTTGACCTCGTGATCCACCCACCTCGGCCTCCCAAAGTGCTGGGATTACGGGCATGAGCCACCGCGCCTGGCTATTTTTTATTTATATATATATATTTTTAGACAGAGTCTCACTCTGTCGCCCAAACTGGAGTGCAGTGGTGCAATCTCGGTTTACTGCAAGCTCCGCCTCCCGGGGTCACGCCATTCTTCTGCCTCAGCCTCCTGAGTAGCTGGGACTACAGGTACATGCCGCCATGCCCGGCTAATTTTTTGTATTTTTAGTAGAGACGGTTTCACCGTGTTAGCCAGGATGGCCTCGATCTCCTGACCTTGTGATCCGCCCACCTCGGCCTCCCAAAGTGCTGGGATTACAGGCGTGAGCCACCGCGCCCGGTGCCTCCATTTTATTTTATTTTATTTTTTTGAGACAGAGTCTAGCTCTGTCACCCAGGCTGGAGTGCACTGGCATGATCTTGGCTCACTGCAGCCTCTGCCTCCCTGGTTCAAGTGATTCTCGTGCCTCAGCCTCCCGAGTAGCTGGGATTACAGGTGTGCACCACCACAGCTGATTAATTTTCATATTTTTAGCAGACAGGGTTTCACCCTGTTGCCCAGGCTGGTCTTCAACTCCTGACCTCAAGTGACCCACCCGCCTCAGCCTCCCAAAATGCTGGGATTACAGGTGTGAGCCGCCACACTCGGCCTGCCTCCATTTTAAGCCAGAGGGGCAGGGACCCCTTCCCCACGCCACTGCAGGGCCACGCGGAGGGTGAGGGCAAGACGGGAGACCCTGCGCACTACCTCGTTGGCGTCGATGCCGCTGTTGACGGCCCACGTGGTCTGGAAGTATTCGAGCATGCGCTGCTTGAGCGGCCGCGGCAGGCGGTGCACACTGATGAAGTCCTTGAGGTCCTTCATGCGGCTGTGGTAGAGCGAGCGGCGCGAGTACATGCGCTGGATGATGGCTGTCACGTTCCCGAACACCACAGCGTGCATCAGGGCTGGAGCAGCAACAGCGGGCTGGTCAGGACCGGCCACCCTCTGGCCACCTCCCCAGCTTCCAAACCCACCCTGTCCTGGCCAAGAGCCAGTGGGCTCCTGTGTGCCTACTAGGTGCCAGGCACTAGACTAGGGATGGGGAATAGGGAGTGGTCCAGAGATGGGTAACACCCCATGCTCCTCTCAGGCCTCCCCATCATTAGGTCATGAACCTGGGTTTCCCATCCCTTTTGCAAGAGGCCACGCCTGGTTGTGGCATCCCCAGGGCCAGCACATAGTGGGCACTCAGGAAACGTCCATGAATGAATGCGTGACTGTCTGGACTTGGGTAGACACCTCGAGCAGATGCCTTGCCCTCTCTGGGCCTCAGTTTCCCCGTGCACGCTGGGCTTCGCAGGGCCCCACTGAGGCGTGGCAGGTCTGGCCTCACCGCCTATGAGCATCGTGCAGATGGAGAAGATCTTCTCGGCGTCGGTGTTGGCACACACGTTGCCAAAGCCTACGCTGGTAAGGCTGCTTAGAGTGAAGTACAGTGCCGCAATGTAGGCGCTGCGCCGCGATGGGCCGCCCACTGAGCCATTGACGTAGGGCACCTCCAGACGCTTGCCCAGCTCGTGCAACCAGCCTGCAGGGTGGACGGATGCAGGGAGCCCTGGCTGTGCCAGCGGTGGAGAACCAGGGTTCCCTGAGCCACCTGTGCTTGACCTTCGGCAAGTATTTATACACAGGTTGGCACAGGAACTGTGGGGAACGGTCTGGGCCTGTGCCTCCCCATGGTGCACTGGTTACAGTTGCAGTCCAAGGCCGCCAACTCACTATACTGCTGACTGTTCAAAGGCTCCTGAAACTTACTAATAGTTTATTGTGCACCTGCTGTATACAAAGTGTTGGGGAATTGACCCAGCCAAACACTCTCCCTGCCCTGGTGGAACCTATAGCCTGGAGGGAAAAGAGACATGACATAAATCATTACAGGTAGGGGGTGAGCTCCTGGAAGGAAAGTATTGTATAGGGTGTGTTAGGAATCCCAATAGGTTAGGGAAAGCCAACCACTGGCAGTTGGGGGGTCCTGGACATGGTGCCTGGAAGGCATGCTCCTTAGGACGGGGCATTTTGATTGAGACACATGGAACCAAAGGAACATTGGTTCCAAGTGAGGCAGGGAACAGAAAATCCATCTAGGTGGAGAGGGAAGACAAAAGAGGGAGGATGCCAGAGAGGAAAACAACAGGTTCCAGGCCCAGCGTGAGAAAGCAGCACGTCCTGGGTCCAGGGGAGAGGCTGGTGTGACTGCGACACAGGGAGCATGGGAGAACGGGAAGGCAGGTGGGAGAGAGGGGGCACAGGGCTGCCCAGGGTGTGCACTGAGTGTGGACTTCATTTGGAGGGCAGTGGGAAGTCACTGAAGGAATCCCAGCAGGAGTGTGGCAGGTCAACGTTGAATCCTAGAACCCATTTGGCTGTGGTGAGAAGAGTGGCTGTGGGAGGGACGAGAAGGGGGTTGGGAGATCAGCAGGGAGGCTATTGCACAGGCCTGGGTGAGAAAGGGAGGTGGAGTGGACTTGGAAGGGGAAGACAGGATGGAGAGAAAAGGTCAGATTCAAGGGACATTTGAGAGGTGGTATTGATGTGGTGGGCTAGGTGTGGAGTGAAGGAGCGGGAGGTGTCAGGGACCATGCCCAGGATCTGACTGGCCTTTCAGAGGGATTGCAAGGGCCTGGGGCTGTCTCCTGGCCCATGGCTATGAAGCCTGGAGAAGGAGGGATTAATGGGGGCAAAGATGCCAGGCTCTTTCAGGGACTTTTCTTTTTTTTTTTTTTTTTTTTTGAGATGGAGTCTCACGCTGTTGCCCAGGCTGGAGTGCAGTGGCGCGATCTCGGCTCACTGCAAGCTCCGCCTCCTAGGTTCACGCCATTCTCCTGCCTCAGCCTCCTGAGTAGCTGGGACTACAGGCGCCCGCCACCGCGCCCGGCTAATTTTTTGTATTTTTAGTAGAGACGGGGTTTCACTGTGGTCTCGATCTCCTGACCTTGTGATCCGCCCGCCTCGGCCTCCCAAAGTGCTGGGATTACAGGCTTGAGCCACCGCGCCCGGCCTTTTCAGGGACTTTTCACGTGCTGCTCCTTCTGCCTGAAACACACCCCTCCACCATCAGTGTTTCCTGCATTGTACTTTGATCATGATCACTGGTCTTGCTTCCCTGCTAAGCTGTGAGTTCCCCCCACCAGCCCCCCAAAACGGAGCCCTTGTCTGCAAATCAATATCCCCATGCTTGATCCAGAAATAGCTCAACGCATGTTTGTTGGATGGATAGAGGAATGTGGGGTGAGGGGTGTGGGTACTGGTGGAGGCATCAGCTTGGGGATGGGACAGGTGGACAGGTGGTCTGTGAAAGTCTGGGGTCGGTGGCTCACCAATGTCCCAGAGCAGCGGGTCATTGGCCTCCATCTCGCGGCGCCCGATGACGTACCAGATGCAGGCCATCCAGTGGGCAAGGAGCGCAAAGACCGACATGAGCAGCGTGAGCACCACAGCACTGCACTGAGAGTACCGCTCCAGCTTCTGCAGCAGCCGCAGCAGCCGCAGCAGCCGCACTGTCTTCAGCAGGTGCACCAGCGAGGTCTGCGGGAGGGTGGCGGGGGAGGCTGTCAGCAGGCATACCTCCTCCGAGCCCTCAGTCCCCTCCCAGGGCCTTCCCACCAGACACCCTGGAGCCAGCGGAGGCTGCAACAGGAAAGACATCGTTGCCGTCCTGAGAAAGTGGCCAGGGAATGCAGCAGGAAGGGAATAATAACAATAAAACAAACAGTGGCTAACGCTTAGTAATTATTTTCCTTTTTTTTTCTTTTCTTTTTCTTTCTTTCTCTCTCTTTTTTTTTTTTTTTTTTTTTTTTTTTTTTTTTTTTTTTTTGAGACAGAGTCTCACTCTGTAGCCAGGCTGGAGTGCAGTGGCGCCATTTCAGCTCACTGCAACCTCTGTCTCCCGGGTTCAAGCAATTCAAGGCTGCCTCAGCCTCCCTCCCCAGCTAATTTTTGTATTTTTAGTAGAGATGGGGTTTCACTACGTTGGCCAGGATGGTCTCGATCTCCTGACCCCGTGATCCACCCTCCTTGGCCTCCCAAAGTGCTGGGATTACAAGGGTGAGCCACTGTGCCTGGCCTTAGTAAGTACATTCTATGTGCTTAGCCAGGCACTGTGCTAAGCATTTGTAATCCTTATTTAACAATACACACACACACACACACACAAAATTATACCTTTAGTTCAATTATCATCATCATTCTCAATTTGCAGATGAATGAACTAAGGCTCAGAGAGGCTAATGACTTGTTCAAGGTCACAGACCAAAGACATGATAGAGCTGGCACTCAGGGTGGGCATCTGGGCTAATTGACACCACAGTCCACCTTGTGCTCTAGGGCCACTAAGCACTGGGAGATGGTAGGGGAGCCAGCCCTGGTCAGAGTCAGGGAATAGGCAATGGTCTCTGCAGAGCCCCAGTAGCGACGGCAGCAATTGTGATGGGGACCACCCTTCAAGACATGGAGAAGCATAGTGGAGTGGGGACAGGCAAGGACTTGAGGGCTGGGGGAGGTTTATGGACACTTCCTCTTGCGGATCAGCTGCAGATGAAGAGTCAAGCAGAAGAGTTGAGGGGGCAGGAGAGCAGGGACTGAGGGAGCCTGGGCTGTGCTAGGGGTTGACGGAGATAATGGTACCTAGTAAGTGTCCCATATTCACTAATATTACCCCAAGTACCATCTGCATTGTGGTTATCAATATTGATCAGCCCTTCAATCTTGGAGATGGGGAGGGCTTATCTTCTGGGTGGGAGCAGCATGGCAGCTAGGACTGGAAGCTCTGGGGCAGTGCCTGGGGAACCTGGAATGAAAGCCCCTCACTGCCCCTTCCTGGGCCTCCAGGAACAATTCCCATAGCCCTGGTCCTACACTGCTTCTGTACCATCTCGTGCAATTTTTCTCTAATTTTAGGTGAAGGAACTGGAAAGGAGGTGGCTCTGATTCCTCCACATGGACCCTCGCCAGGGTTTAATGCCTACCCCCAGCTCCCAGAGCACTTGACTGCAAGCTTGAGTTCTTCAGGGCTTCCCTCAGTCAACTGCCCTTGGCCCCCACTCTCTTGGGGATACTCCTCTCATTCTCCTTGGACTAGAATATCCAGGCCTGGCTCCTTCAAGTCTGCAGCTCTGCCAGTGCCTGCTCATCTTCTGTCTCTGTCCTACCTCTCTCTGGCCCCCAGTGGTATTCCTCATCTCATCAGACCGTCCACTCAGGGGCCCTGGTTACCTGGGAAGCAAGGTGGTATGTTGGAAAAAATACTAGACTGGAAGTTTAGAGAACTGATTCTTTCTTTCTTTCTTTTTTTTTTTTTTTTTGAGACGGAGTCTCTGTCGCCCAGGCTAGAGTCCAGCGGCGCGATCTCGGCTCACTGCAAGTTCCGCCTCCTGGGTTCACGCCATTCTCCTGCCTCAGCCTCCTGAGTGGCTGGGACTACAGGCACCCACCACCACGCCCGGCTAACTTTTTGTATTTTTAGTGGAGACGGGGCTTCACCGTGTTAGCCAGGATGGTCTCAATCTCCTGACCTCGTGATCCGCCCGCCTCGGCCTCCCAAAGTGCTGGGATTACAGGCGTGATCCACTGCGTCCGGCCAAGCTAGAGTGCAGTGGAGCTATCTGGGCTCACTGCAACCTCTGCCTCTGGGACTCAAGCGATTCTTATGCCTCAGCCTCCCGAGTGGCTGGGACTACAGGTACACGCCACCACATCCGGCTAATTTTTTGTGTTTTAGTAGAGACAGGGTTTCACCTGTTGCCCAGGGTGGAGAGACCTGGTTCTAATCTCCTGCCTGCCCCTGCTAGCTATGTGACCTTCAGCAAGTCACTGAACCTCTCTGAGCCTCTGCACCTACCTCTGAAAAAGGATAAGGATCTGCCCTGAAGGGTCCCTGTGGGGCTCCCATGTGATGATGTGTGTGCAAGAATGTAGTGAACTGTAATGTGCTCCCAAAGGGACCTGAGAGGAGGGGCAGGGGGCTCTCTGCAGTCTCCCACCCCCCAGCTGATGGTGCCTAGTGGGCATAGAGGGGTGGGCGCACTCCTGGGGAGGGGTGGGGAGATCTTCTCAGAATGGTCAGAGCCTCGAGGCAGACGTACACACATGCACGTGTGTGGGAGCGCGCACACACGTGTGCACAGCCAGGAGAGGAGGCCCACAGCCCGTTGGCGGCTAGTTAAATTCGGCTGCGTGTAGGTGGTTTCCTGCTATAGCTGAGTGCAGGGAGAGAGCACACAAGGAAACTGCTCCCCACTTCCCCGCCCCACACCCAAGGGGGCCTGGGGACACAGGGTAGCACTGCCCCACCCTGGACTTGAGAAGACCTACTATCTGCTGGCTGGGGCTACAGATGACCACTCAGGGTACCTCTAGAGTGTCCCCAGGGATCTGTGAGGACTCAGGTCCTGGCATTCTTTGCCTCTGAATTCACCCACAGCCTCTACCTTCTTGTCTAGGTTTACTATGCTCCCCCAAATGCTTGCTGTCCTCATCTCCTGCCAGCTAAATCCTACTCACCCTTTAAGGTCTAGCTATACTCCCGCCTCCCTCAGGAAACCTTCCCAGACCCCTCCAGCCTCTGCCCAGCAAGTACGCTTTTGCTTCCCAGGTGCTGGCCAGACTTCAGATCACTTTAACACACACTCATGTTCCAGCCTGGAACTCCAAGGTCAGCCCAAACCCTCAGTAGCATACCCAGGCCCCATCTTCCACCCCCATTCACCTCTTCTGTCCCTGCTGTGCTCTGCAGTATTCCTGCCCCCTCACCAGTTTAGTTGTTTAGAGGCTGAATCCTTGTTCCCTTTCCCCACAGTGGCCATGCCCCACACAGTGCTTTGCAGACAGCTAAATGCTCATCAGTTGTTTGTTAAATAAAAAAGTGAAAAGTACCACTCATTTGGCATCAGACCAATGCCGCCTTGGTAGCCATAGTTAGCTTTTCATTTGTCTCAGCTTCCCTCAAAGATTGTGAGCTGAGCTCCCCAGGATCATAGACCCTCCGGGATCCTCCCGGTACCTAGCGCACGGCTATGCCCAGAGCAGGTGCCTGATAAATATCTGCAGATGGATTGATGGGAAGGGGCATATCTGGGTTTGGGATCAGTCCCTTCCTGGAAGATGCTGTGCTGAAGTTGGGAGGTTGGACTGGATGGTGGGATGGAGGTCACTCACCACGGTGATGTTGAAGACGTAAAGCAGATCAAAGGGCAGAGCAGCAATAAGATCGACGAAGAACCAGGTGGCCAGGTAGTGGAGGCCAATGGAACGAGGAGCAGAGATTACCTGGCCAGACTGGGACACATAGGTGGTGCGGAAGTTCAGGATGATATCTGGGGGTGCAAGAGGCTATTACTGGGGGGCCTTGGCCAAGGGATCAAGAAACCAAAAAAAGCTGGGAACAAGCTTTGGAGACCCAGACTGGAGGAGGAGGCAGGCATGGAGAGATAGATTGGGCTTCTGGCTGGTCCTTAGGGAAGACAGGTCATAAGGCTGAAGGCTGCAGGAAGCAGGACACATAGGCCATTGGGACTTAAAGATGCAGGAAGGGTGGGGCTCTGAATGCCTGGGTCATGCGGGCCCCAGGAGTGGGTGAGGCTTGGCCAAGTGGATTCCCCCAGCCAACCCGCCAGGGTGGGTGAGGCAGAGGCTCTGACCCAGGATGAAGAGCATCTCCACGGCGATGTCGCTGACAAGGGTGTGTCGCGAAGTGATGGGGGTGTCATCGTCACCCGAGAAACAGACGTTGTAGGGGACGGTGACCGCAACGTAGAAGGTAGCAAGGAGGATAAGGCCGTCCCAGATGGCCTTGGGGACGCTGTAGTGGAGGAGGAGGCAGCGAGACCCCCCCACGGAGGCCACCTTGTACTCGGGCACTGATGGCTTTGGCTCAAACACGTTCTAAGGGGAGAGGGGTGGCGATTGGGGACACTTGAGGGAAAGAGGAGCCAAGATGGAGGGTGGGAAAGGCAGGGGATGGGGAAAGGGACAGGTGGACACTGCAAAGGCACTTTCGACCATGAATGAAAGGAGATAGAAGGCCAGGAGAGGGGCACAGAGGCTGACACCTGACATTCTCTTCTCCTGCCAAGTACTTCCCAGGCCCCCCTCCTTTCTTTCTTTTTTTTTTTTTTTCTGAGATGGGGTCTTGCTCTTTGCCCAGGTTGGAGTGCAGTGGCGCAATCTCGGCTCACTGCAACCTCTGCCTCCCGGGTTCAAGCAATTCTCCTGCCACAGCCTCCTGAATAGCTGGGACTACAGGAGCATGCCACCATACCTGACTACTTTTTGTATTTTTAGTAGAGACGGGTTTTCGCCATGTTGGCCAGGCTGGTCTCAAACTCCTGATCTCAGGTGATCCACCCACCTCAGCCTCCCAAAGTGCTAGGATTACAGGCATGAGCCACTGTGCACGGCCCGAGGCCCCTGTTTGAACCAATCATGGCTTGTCAGGGGTATTTATAAGGCTTGACACTCACCCAACTTGATTTTAAACTTTTTAAGTTTAGAGACAAGGTCTCCCTCTGTGCCCAGGCTGGAGTGCAGTGGTACCATCATAACTTACTGCAGCCTTAAACTCCTGGGCTCAAGCGATCCTCCTGCCTCAGGCTCCAGAGTAGCTGGAGCCACAGGCATGCACTACCATACCCAGATACTTTTTTTTTTTTTAAACAGTTTCACTCTTGTTGCCCAGGCTGGAGTGCAATGGCGTGATCTCGGCTCACCGCAACCTCTGGCTCCCGGGTCCAAGTGATTCTCCTGCCTCAGCCTTCCGAGTAGCTGGGATTACAGGCATGTGCCACCACACCCGGCTAACTTTGTATTTTTAGTAGAGATGGGGTTTCTCCATGTTGGTCAGGCTGGTCTTGAACTCCTGACCTCAGGTGATCTGACTGCCTCAGGCTCCCAAAGTGCTGGGATTACAGGCGTCAGCCACTGTGCCTGGCCTCCAGATAATTTTTAATTTTTTTTTTTTTTTAGAGAAGGGGTCTCACTATGTTGTCCAGGCTGGTCTAGAACTCCTGGCCTCAAGCAATCCTCCTGCCCTGGCCTCCCAAAGTGCTGGGATTACAAGCATGAGCCACTGTGCCTGGCCCAACACTCATCCTACTTGAGAAGAAGACTATGACAAATCGGCACATGCCCTAGCTTGAGGGATCACAAACTTCTCCCTTAAGTTCCTCTTGGATTCTGGGGGCCCAGTGGGGGCTGGGCATATCCCAGCAGGGAACAGAGGCTGGCATAGCCCACCGCATTCCCTGTATCCCTAACAGAGGGTTGGGGACTCAATCCCCTGGCTTGGTCAGGATCCTAAGAGGTGGTACACAGGTCTAGATGCCAGACCTGCAATGAGGGCTTTCTCCCTAGAACTATAGCAGCTTGCGATTTCACCACCCATGGTATAACCCTATCATCCCCGGGCAGGTGAGGTCATTGCTGCTGGAGCAATGTGACATCATCAGAGCAAAGTAATGTCAATCACCTAAGGGAGTGAGGGAGTGAAGGATAGAAGGATGTGAGGGGAGGATATAGGATGGAGCAGAGAGTAGTGTATGGGAAATGGGTGGGCAGAGGAGCAAGCCAAGGAGGGACACCAGACAAACAGGGAAGCAGGGAGACAGTGGCAGGGGTGCCTCAGAATCAAGGCTGGAGGACTTGGGAGATGTTGGGTTGGGGGTGGGACTCACATTATTGGCCTTCATGCCTCCCTGGCCCCGGCGGCCAAAGTGGCCAGTCAGTCGGTGTAGGACAGTACGGCTCCGTCTTCTGGCAGACCGAAATTTCCAGGTGGCTCCCCTTCTACCAAGGGAGTTTTCTGTTGGGAAGAAAGGTGCAGAGATATGTTGGGGCACATCCCATGCGGCTGGGTGGGCGAGGGCTTCTGACCATTCACACTGCCCATCCAGACTTGCCGTTACCATGATTACTGTCCCTGCGGCCTCCTTGGGGGCCAAGTCCTGGGCTTCCACTCTGAGTGATATCCTTGAAGGAAAAGAGGAACAGCACGACCTCCCCCATCTCATTCTTGATGGGCATCATGTCCAGGAGGCACCAAAAGGCCGAGCCTGTAGGCATGGAGAGAGGGAGGGAGGAGCATGGGCAGCCCCGTGGCATGCCTTTCTCCTCATCCCCCTCATCCTCCTATACATAGTTAAGAGCTTGGCAAAGCAAGAGCCGAAAGGAACCTCAGAGATTCTGTCAGGCGTCTCCTTCATCTTTCAGATAGGGGAACCCAGGACCAGAGAGGTCAGGGAGATGCGCCGTCACAGTCAGCTTGTGGCAGTGTGGGGACAAGCACTCAGACTCCTACGGTGCCCAGTGCCCTCTGGATAAGGCTAGAGGTCTAGGCAGGGCTGCAGGGTGGGGTGGGCCCCCTCACCATCCTTGCGGTAGAAGCAGATTTCAGTGCGGTGCTCCTGGTGGCCCTCCAGGGCTTTGTGCAGACGCTGCAGGGCTGGCTCGCTGGTCTCTGGGCCATAGAGGAAACGGCAGCTGCAGGTCTTCTGCATGACTTCAGTGCGACCGTAGCCCGTGAGCTCGCAGAAGCCGTCAGAGCAGTAGACGATGGGAAAGCCCCGTGGGCCCTGTGCGTTGGCTAGCAGGAAGTTGCTGTCTGTGGGAAGAAGAGGTCAAGGTCAGGTCAAGGCTGGGAGGCGAGCTAGCTTCCAGGTGGACAGCACCTCCCTTAAGTTGGGGTTAGAAGTCACAGAGCCAGAAGCTTCCCAGGTCTCCATGTTGCTCCTGACCCCACTTTGGGATTTTCTGAATTGAGAATAGGAGAAGGTAGAGCAAAGAGACAAGAACTTAAGACAGGACTTAAGCAGGGTCTAATGGGGAGTTGGAGAAGGACCCCAGGAGGTCATGCCATCCACCCCCCTGCCTTCCAACTGGTGAGCGGTCACTGTAGAAGGCAGCATAGCATGGTGAGTAAGAGCCTGGGCTCCTGCAACCCTCCACTGCCACTTACTGACTGTGTGACTTTGGGCAAGTTGATGACCTCTTCTGTGCCTGAGCTTTCCTTATTTGCAAAGTTGGGTATCATAGGCCTTCCTCACATGGTCGTTGTCAGAGTTACATGAGCTAACTTGGGGAGAACAAGTCCTAGCACATAGTAAGTGCTACTCTGAGAAGGTGAAATTGTTCCCCCACATTCGCTCGGCTTTCTTCCTATTATAGAGTAAGCAGGGCAGAGTTTCTGATGACACCACACCCATTTTATTGATAGGAAACCAAAAGGCAGAGATTATCCAAACTCACAGATCTCCTTAGTGTGGGGGCAGACAGTGATGAGTGGTGTCCTCTTTCCCTGCCTTCCAGGAAAGGTCCACTTTTTAGCATTCTTGTAGCTGCTTTCAGGGGATCTGCCCCAGTGCTCAAAGTCTAACGGGAAAGGGCATTGAGCATATAGCTCCAGCACCCTCCAGCAGCAGAACCCGAGCTGTCTTCCTCCAGCTCCAATGCGGGGGAGGCCAGGGGTCTCCTGTGGGCCATTCAGGGACAGAGACTCAGCTAAGACATGGGGCCTGTGACACAACCAGTCCTGTACTCTAGGAGGGATGACTGTCTGGGGGCAGGGAGGCTAATGGGGACACTGAAGGTGCCTGGGAGGCACTGGGCTCTGGGCACTGCCTCCTTCTTCCATCCCAGGGCCTGTTGCCCCGGTGATGGGCGCTATGGAAACAAGGGGGGGGGAAGCGGGTAGGGCCCCGCGGCTCAGTTTCCGCCCTCGGGTACCGCTCCCTCACCCTCCAGATCCCGGCCAGGGTTCCCGAGGGAATGGCAGGGTTGGGGGAGGTGAGGACGGGGAATCTCTGGGCTCCAGAGTGGGAAGAGGGAATGGCGGGAGAAGAGGCGGGGAAGGAGTGATGCGGCTGTCCAAGGTGCTGAACCTGAAACCCAAGCTGCGTAGGGCGAGCCGGGAGTTCCTACCATCGCACAGACCGCTCCCCTCCTCCTGCCTCACCCACCTTAGACACTGACGCCCCACGATTTGGGGGCGCGCTACGTCAATCCAAACTAGGTCCTGCTGAAGTCTGATCTTTTCTCCTTTTTTTCTGGAGGTAGTGGGAGCTGGAGTCCCCAGAACGCCCGGCCACTTTGTCCCACTTCTGTGTCTCGGATACCCCCATACACGCCCCCAGCACAGCTCTGCCCGAGAGTGGGCGGCTCCCAAGGCCCCTCCTCCGCTCTGCCGCACAAAGAGCCTCTTCTGCCTCTAGTCACACCCCCTAACCTTGGACCCCGTGCTCTCGGCCCTTTCCCCTCCTCCCCTCGCAGGGCACTCCCCGCCCTGTTCCTGCACCGCGGCTTTGGGAGTTCCTAGACCCTTAACTCCATTCTTTCCTCTAGCCTCGGGTCTCACCACGTCCAGGAGACCCGAGACGGCCTCGAGGAGACTTGGCCCCCAGCTTGAACCCCAAGCCCCGACCTCCGTCCCACTCACGCGTTCCGTCAAAACGGGTGGCGATGGTGTCCAGGAAGGTGTTTTGCGGGGCCAGCAACCCCTTCATGACCGGCATGGCCCCGGGGCGTGGGTTCAAGGCGCGGCGCTGGGTAGCTTTCAGCGCGGCCGGGCCGGAGGGGGCACGCTGCCGGAGGGGCCGGGGCGCCCCATGCGCCCGCCTGCCTCCTCCCCTCCCTGTTACTGCCGCTGCCGCTGTGGCCGCCTCTGCTCCGAACCCCGTAGCTCTCGGCTCCGCTCAGCGCCGCTTCGGTCCCCCCCCACCTCCCCACGGGCCAGGTTCTTCCCCTCGGGTTCGGCCCGCACCCGCCACGTGGCCCCACACGGGGAGGGGCCGCTAGCGACACCTGCACCCCTCTGGGCAGCCCTCCTCCCAGAGGGGAGCGGCCCACGCGTGTCTCTCGGGGAGAGAATTCGGGGCACGCCCACCGGGAGGGGAGGCCTGAAATGATGGGCGGGTCTTGCATAACAGACTCGCCCTCTTTCAGGGTGGCCACGCCCCCACACGTGGTTCCCTGGCTGCTCCCTGTGGCTCCACCTCGCGGGTTTTCCCGCGCGCCGTCCACGCTGGGCTGGTGTCTGGTTCACAGTGCCGCCTGCTGGAGTTGAGATATTTCGCAGCACCCCCAGGCCAGTAGCTCCAGTGTGAGATAGCAAGGGTTAAGAGGCTAGTTTGCTGGTAGAGAATGGATGATGAGAAGGCTTGAAACCCCAACTCTAGAAAGCACCACCAACTCTTGCCTCCTTCCTCAGTTTTCCCAAGACACCCTGGCGAACTCTGCCTACTGAGCACACAGCATGGTGGAATGAAAAGAGCTTTGGAGTCCACCAGGTCGAGTCCCAGCTCTAGCCACTAATCCTTTGATAGCCTCTCCAAGCCCCACTTTCCTCATCTGTAAAATGGAGCTGATAATTCTTACCTGATGCAGTTACCGTGAGAATGTAATACCGTAATGCATGTCGTTGGGACAAAATAAGTGCCTTGGAGGGCAGTTGCCTCCCTGTTTTCTCTCTTCCTACTGTCTTAATCCTCCTCTCTGCTGCCCTTCAACTGGAAGAGAGGCTGGAGGCAAGTTTGGGAGAAACTACCTCTGAAAAAGATAGTTTTGAGGTGGGCAGAGTCGGTTTGCAAATCTCCAAGGGTGCACAGGTGAACTTTGATCTCTGATTTCTCCAGGATGGAACCGGTACAGCAGCAAGAGGGACCAAAGTGAGACTAGACACAGGACTTTCTTACTACCTATGCAGAAAATTGAGGCAGCTGAGTTCTGTGGCTGAGGCTGGCTGCTTCCCACGACAAAACAGCTGAAGCCAGTGAACGTGGGAACCCCAATGGGCAAGGAGGGCAGGCTAAATTCTCCCCACCCTCTGAGCTAGGTATTATCTGGGATGTTAGATTGCTAAGAAGGGCTGCATTTTTCTGTGTTCTACTTTTGTTGTTGTTATTGTTGTTCTTGCTGTTTTTGAGATGGAGTCTTGCTCTGTCGCCCAAGCTGGAGTGCAGTGGCATGATCTCAGCTCACTGTAACCTCTGCCTCCTGGGTTCAAGCAATTCTCCTGCTTCAGCCTCCCTAGTAGCTGGGATCACAGGCGTGCATTTCAATGCCTGGCTAATTTTTGTATTTTTAGTAGAGATGGGGTTTTGCCATGTTGGCCAGGCTGGTCTTGAACTCCTGACCTCAAGTGATCCGCCCACCTCAGCCTCCCAAAGTGCTGGGATTACACGCATGAACCACCAAGCTCAGCCTGTGTCTCTACTTTTGGATGTTTTATTAGTTTCCTAGGAATGCCATAACAAAGTACCACAAAGTGGGTGGCTCAAACAACAGAAACCTATTGTCTCACAGTTCTGGATGCTAGAAGTCCAAGCAAGGTCAGGTGAAGGCAGCGTTGGTTCCTTCTGAAGGCTGTGAGGATCTGTTGCATGCCTCTCCCCTAACTTCTGGAGGAAGTGGGGGCGGGTGCTGGCAATCTTTGGTGTTTCTTGGCTTGTAGGAGCCAATCTCTACCTTCATGTTCACATAGGTTCTCCCTGTGTGCGTTTCTGTGTTCAAATTCCCTTTTTTATAGGGATGCCAGTCACAGTGGATTAGAGGTCCTACCCCACTCTAGTATGACCTCATCTTAGCTAATTGCATCTGGAAGGACCTTATTTCCAAATACAGCCACATTCTGAAGTGCCACGGGTAAGGACTTCAATATATGGATTTTGGAAACACCAGTAACAGGTGTCTTTGACTGGAGTTGCAGTAAAATCTTGTCCTGCTCCTGCTTAAGAATGTCCTATGCCTCTGTTACCTACAAGATAAAGTGCAAAGCCTGATGGTTTGTGAGAGCCTTTGGAGCTGGGCTGCACTGACTGTAACCGTGTTGCTTCCTGAGCCTCTCCATTCCCCACACCCTATATACCCCATGATGCAACCATTCTGGATGACTCATTGTTGAAGTTCATATTCCCTGCCTTTTCAGCAGGATTGACTCCCACCCCTTCCTAGCTGGATTCTGCTCCTCTATGCAGCTTGCCTTCCTTTCCTTTCCTTTCCTTTCTGCTTTTCTTTTTCTTTTCTTTTCTTTTTTGGACAATGTCTCGTTCTGTCACCCAGGCTGGAGCGCAGTGGCCCAATCATGGCTCAGACTCAAACTCCTGGGCTCAAGCGACTCTCTCGCCCACCATACCCCGCTAATTAAAAAAACTTTTTGGAGAGATCTCTCACTCACTATGTTGCCTAGGCTCGTCTCAAACTCCTTGCTTCAAGCGATCCTCCTGCTTTGGCATCCCAAAATGCTGGTATTACAGGCGTGAGCGCTGCAACCGACCGATTGCAACCTTTCTCGCTCTCCTTCCCCTTCCGCATCTCTGGATGAAGTCCCCGCTACAGAATGCCTAGCAGAGCATCGTGGGGGTCCCGCATGCCCCGATCCAAGCATGCACCTGTGCAGTTATCTCTGTGCCCCAGGGCCTTGCACTGGGAGCTCCCCAACCAAGAGTGTTTTCGATTCAGCCACGCAAAAGCCAAGGCTGGTGCCTCAGAGCCGGGCTTCCAGGCCCTCCCGCCCTCCGCAAGATGCTCTGCCGCCCCATAAGGGCAGGACGCGACCGCACAGGAACAGAGACCAGTCACACGAATGGAGACTCGTCTTTATTGCCGTTTTTCTGGGGGCTGACGCTGGGTGGGCAGAGGGCAGAGGCCTGGGCCAGGACAGGGCCCGAAGAAAGACTCAGATCCCGGACTGTCCCCCGGGCGCGACGGATGTGGCGGCCGCAGCGAGACAGTGGCGCCCAAGGCAGGGGCGAGGCGCTGGCTCTGCGCCTGCGCGGCGGCCCATGGTCAGGATGCCCGCGGCGTGGTTGCCGCTGGCCTGCAGGAGGCGCTGCAGCCGACCCTGGAGGCCAGGGGGCCCGGATCGCCGCTTGCCCAGCGTGAGGATGCCGGCCGCATGATTGCCCGCGCCATGCAGCAGCTCGTAGAGGCGGCAGGAACACGTCTTTTGACGACAGCAGTCGGGCAGGGGCTGTGCAGCCGCCCCGGGCGACAGCAGCGCGGGCGGCAGCAGCAGCAGCAGCAGCAGTAGCGTCACGGCGGCCCAGCAGACCTAGGGAAACGCAGACAGGGCGCTAGGGGTTTTCCCTCGGCGCCCGCCACAAGCTCCCACGCCCAGGACCTACCCCGCTGGCTCCGCGCCCCCTCCGGGCCTGCACTTCTCTCTGGCTGTCACTTAGTTCTCCTAGATTTGCGCCCTTGCTGGTATCGGGCTACTTTACTTGCTCCTCCTTCAAGATCCAGCAGAGCATCGCCTCCAGGAGGTCTTTTGAGATCCCCTGGGCAGAATGAATCCCCCTCTCCTCTGGAGACTTAGGCCACTGTGCCCCCACTAGGGCACTTACCACTCCACCTGAAAACAGGCGTGTCTGTCTGCAGAAGAAGTTGTAAACTTGGGGAACACCGGGCCCTACTGAGTGCCCGCCACCTCCTCTCCACAGCAGGGAAACACGTGGAAATCAGGAGCTAGCAAGACTCCAGAATGCTGTTCCATCTCCCTGCCCCCTTTCTGGAGTAACTGAACTCCGTGGCTTTGAACCAGTTTCCTGCCCTTTCGGAGGGCACAGCTCCCTTACCTGTAAACTAGGTATACTAGAAATAATTCCTACTCTGCAGGGCTGCTGGGAGGATGAAAAGAGCTGACAGAAAAAAGAGCAAACAGAGCACCTGACACATAGTAAGAGCTCAGCAAACACAGGCTCTTAGCAAAACAGCACCCAACCCAGTGTGAGCCAAGGCAGGTGCTCCTGCCTCAGAGCACACCCAGGAAAAGACCAAGAGTGGAGGCACCCTGGGCCTCTCTTCCAGCCCTCTGAGCAAGCGCTAGTTTTGCTTCTCTGGGATGGTGAATCGCCCCTCCGTCCCTGGGTCTTTACCTTTGTGGAAGGAAGGTTCATGGTATCTGGTGCTCAGGGTGGGGCAGCCGGGAAAGGAGATGTCTGCGGTGGTTCAAAAAGCCAGGAACCTTGAGGCTGTCGATTGTGACCCTCTGCCAGGGGTCTGGGGTTTATAGTGCTCTGAGGTGGCAGGGAATTGACAGGCACTTGCGTCCACACCCGGGCCAGACAAAGGCAAGTCTAAGATTAGCCTCCTGCAGGGGGGCCGTCTCCAGGCTGGGCCCAAGGAATGGCCGCTGCTGCATTCAGAGGCCAGGGTTGGATCACTGTGCCCCTAATCACCCCCTTGTCTGTCCGCCTGCTCCCTGGAGATGGGGCGGTCTCCGGGCACTAATGAGGCCACCTTGCACCCAGGCATCTGGGAGCACAAAAGAGGCGCTGGCCTGGGACAATATGGAGGGAGGCAGCTACTAATTAGGGGCAGGAGAGAGGCAGATGCGCAAGACCCCACATTCTGTATGTAGGGGGTGGAGCAGCCAGCAGCAGTCCTCTCCCTCCCCTGCTTCTTGTCACTGCCCCTGGGGACTGTTAGGCTCCAGGACCTTCTTACTTCATGGAAAGGTTCCTTAGCTGCCCCCCTCCCCCTAGCTTTCTTCTCCCCTTCTGCCCCTTCCACTAGCCTCTGATATGGAAAACCTTAAAAACCCAGCCTAGGCAGTAGGAGGTAAGAAGCTAAAACCAAGCCCAATTTCTCTTTCTTCTCTCTCTCTCTCTCTCTCTCTCTCTCTCTCTCTCTCTCTCTCTCTCTGTGTGTGTGTGTGTGTGTGTGTGTGTGTGACTAAATTTTGGTCTTGTCGCTCAGCCTGGAGTGCAGTGGTATGATCATCTTGGCTCACTGCAACCTCTGCCTTGGGTTCAAGTGATTCTCCTGCCTCAGCCTCCCGAATAGCTAGAATTACAGGTGCACACCACCACAACCAGCTAATTTTTGTATTTTTAATAGAGATGGGGTTTCACCATGTTGGCCAGGGTGGTCTCAAGTGATTCACCCACTTCGGTCTCCCAAAGTGTTGGGATTACAGGTGTGAGCCACCGCATCCATCCTCTTTTTTTTTTTTTCCTTCCTTCCTTCCTTCTCGCATTTCTTTCTTTCTCTCTCTCACTCTCTCCCTCTTTCTTTTTTTTTTTTTTTTGAGACAGAGTTTCGCTCTTGTTGCCCAGGCTGGAGTGCAATGGCGCAATCTCGACTCACTGCAACCTCCACCTCCAGGGTTCAAGTGATTCCCATGCCTCAGTCTCCTGAGTAGCTAGGATTACAGGTATGCGCCACCATGCCCGGCTAATTTTGTATTTTTAATAGAGACGGAGTTTCTCCATGTTGGTCGGGCTGGTCTTGAACTCCTGACCTCAGGTGATCCGCCTGCCTCAGCCACCCAAAGTGCTGGGATTATAGGCATGAGCCACCACGCCTGGCCTTCTCTCTTTATTTTCTTTCTTGACAAAGTTTGACTCTGTTGCCCAGGCTGGAGTGCAGTGGGACAACGGTCGCTCACTGCAGCACCGAATGCCAGGGCTCAAGCAGTGCTCTCACCACAGCTACACAAGCAGCTGGGACCACAAATGCGTGCCACCATCCCTGGCTAATATTTAAATTTGTTTGTAGAGACTGGGTCTCCCAGGCTGGTCTCAAATCCCTAGCTCAAACCATCCTCCCCCTTTGGCCTCCCAAAGTGCTGGGATGACAGCTGTGAGCTACTGTGCCTGACCAAACTCGGTTTCTACCAGAAGCTGATAGAAAGCTTCTACCTCCCCAGCTTTCTCCCTGGCTCAGGCTACCTGGAGGGGAGGGATGTAGTCCCACTCTACAGTCACCACGGAGTGAGCCACCATGCAGTGAAGAACACATGTCATCTCCAGGTCTAAGCTTCTCTTATTCACAACCTCTTTTTTTTTTTTTTTTTGAAGACAGAATTTCACTCCTGTTGCCCAAGTTAGTGTGCAAAGGCACATTGGCTCACTGCAACCTCCACCTCCTGGGTTCAAGCGATTCTCCTGCCTCAGCCTCCCAAGTAGCTGGGATTACAGGTTCACGTCACCATGTCCAGCTATTTTTTTGTATTTTTAGTAGAAACAGGGTTTCACCATGTTGGCCAGGCTGGTCTCGAACTGCTGACCTCAGGTGATCTGACTGCCTCGGCCTCCCAAAGTGCTGGGATTACAGGTGTGAGCCATGGTGCCTGGCCTACAACCTCTTTATTGAGCTCCTGCTCTGTGCTACACCAGGCACTGGGCATGGGGGCAACTGTGCACAGGACCTGGCCCAGTTTCCAAGGAGCTCATCATTCTAGGTGGGAGGCAGTTCAGGCATAAGGATAGTTCGGTGAAGGAGAGGACTTCTGCCCACGTGAGCAAAGTTGAGCCAGTCACTCTGCCTGGGGTGGGCCTGGTAGGGGGTCCTCAAAGGCCTTGCATGAAAGCTAGTTTACATCAGGGGCAGCGGGATGGAGGGCATTACATAGAAGGGACCACTTGAGCAAAATCCTGGAGCTGACAGTGCTTAACAACCCTTAGATGGGAGGTGAGGTGTGGTCCTTAGTCCAGGCCTTCTTTCCAGCAAGGGGAGAGAGGCAGCTGGACATGTAGGTGAGGGCCAAGGTCAAAGGGTCTAATAGGCCAAGCTGATTGGTCTGAATCCTGTGGGTGATGGGGGCTACCATGGGAGGAATTTTTTTTTTTTTTTTTTTTTTTCAAGATGGTCTTGCTGTGTTGCCCAGGCTGGTCTTGAACTCCTGAGCATGAGCCATCCTTCCACCTCAGCCTCTTGAGTAGCTGGGACTACAGGCCCATGCCACTGTGCCCAGCTTCATGGGAAGATTTTAATAGGATGGAGTGACAGGCTGGGGTGGGGGCCGGGTGGGTATGCAGCGAGGCCCTGGATGTAGGACATGGAATGGAGAAGTCATTCAAAGGCATCTGGAACTGGTGCTGCCTCTACTTAGGAGGAGCTGCAGGGTCTTGGTCTGCCCCTCCCACCAGCCTCCAAGATGGAAAACCTTAAAAACTCAGCCCGGGCAGTGGGAGGGAAGGAAGCCAAAACCTAGCCCAGTTTCTTTTTTTCTTTTATTTTAGCCTCTACAACCTTGTGGAGGCTGCGTTTCCTCATTGGTATGGAACAGTGAACCCAGATGGTCTCTGGGGTTGCTTCCTGGGACGACGCCTTACGATGTGAAAAATAGCTGTCCCTTCCCCACCGCAGAAGTGGTTTGTGGGTGCTGGCCTGGGATGTGCTCGGAGTCCCCAAAGGCTCCTGTGTGCACATGCAGCCTCGCCAGGCCCAGACCAGAATGTTGGGGGAAAGTCCTGGAGCTCAGTGAGGGAATGGCTGGGCCGGGGTCCACTCCCCAGTTTCCCCAAAGCAGACTCTGAGGCAAGAATCTGGGTGCAAGAGGTTTATTTGGGAGCCATCCCAGGAAGCCCAAGTGGGGAGTGGGGAAGAGAGGGAAGGGAGGAGCCCCTGCAGGAAGTACATGAATGAGTGGGTTACTGCTGTGGGCAACTGGGACGCCATCCTGCTGGGCATCCTCTGAGAGTTTATGTAGAATACACTTCAGAATTGTCCTGCTCAAGGACAGTGAAGCTGAGGTCCTGCTCCTTATTGACTCAGGGTTGCTCCTGGAGACATTAACCCCCCGACACTTCCAGCTTGCCCAGTGCACTGACTGAGCACACAGCTGTGGCTGCCAGAGAACCCCCTTGGGCTGTGATACAGGAAACCATTGGTGTGCATGGTAACTCTCTAGCAGTGTCCTCCATGCCTGGACACAGGGACACGGGCAGGCACTGCTGGCGTCTACTAACCCCAGAGGCCCATACCTTAGAACTGGTCAGCTGGGCCAAGGCCTCCCTAAGGCCCAGCGGCTCTCATGGGCAAATGTCAGGTGACACAGAGTCAGAGACCCTGGCCAAGGACTCCCCATCCAGAGAGGTCCCAGAGGGAGGAGCAAGGTGGCCTCTGGGGGAAGCTGGGTGGTGGGGCAGGCCTTGACTCAGGACACCACCCTCTCCTGCAGGCACTGGGCCAGGTGCCTGTGCCGGAGGACCCGGGGCATCGCAGGCGGGAACGGGGAGGAGGGGCAGGCAGCGAGGGCTGCCCGGAGTGCTCGGAAGGCCCCTCGCCCCACCAGGTGGACTCTGGCAGGGCCCACGCTGCCCCAGAACCGCAGGGACTTGTAACGGGGAGAGGCTTCCTGAAGGCAGTGGTCCAGCTGGGAACAGAACAGCGTGAGTGAGCTGGTGTGTGACCATGAGTGTGCACACGAGGCATGTGTGGCTGTGTCCAGGCTACATGTGTTTAGAAGTTTTGCGTGGACAGGTGTGTGTCTGTGGGACTCAGCGCTCCCCTCCCAGAGCCCCAGGGAGCTTCCCCTCTGCTGCCGCTCTCCTCCCCATCAGCCCTGATCTCCACGCACCCTGGGAGTGTGCAGAGTGAAGGGCTCTACAGTCAGACCCTGTCCTCGTCTCCTTTACCTTGTCTCGATTTTCCTCCGACAGATTCCTCAGCCCCCTCAGCGCCACAAACACCTCGTAGTGGGGAGCAGAGCCCGCAGAAGAATCTGTGAACAGACCCCATGTGCACACATACTTCCAGTGAATGGGCAACTGCCAAGTCTAGTGTCCTCTGCCCCATCTGTTCTTCCCCACTCTGAGGTTTCAGGGAAAAAAGAGTTTCCTGGTGAGGAGTGGGATAAATGGAGAGGAACCTAGAGTTTGATCCTAAATAGGAGACAGATCAGGAAAGAAAATGGGTAGAGACTGCAGCAGGATGGATGAGAGTTAGATGCAGAGAAGGACTTTTGTAGGAGTGGTAAAGGAGGCTGAGTGTTACCTCTTTCCTAGCAGTCCCCTGGCAGAGGAGGTAGAAGTTGAAGGGTAGCCCAAGGATGGTAGGCAGGAGCCAGTGGGGAAGCTCACCCAGAATGCTGCTCTCCACACAGCCGTGGTCCAGCAGCTTGGCCCCCGGCCACTGCACCACTGCCCGGCCCAGGGCCTCAGAGAACAGGTCCTCGCCAATATCTTCCCCTCGCACGCTCAGGGTCTGGCCCAGCCTGAGGAGGAGGAAGGGATAGGCAGTGGAGCCCAGGACACAAGGATGGCCCTTTAGCTCCCCGGGGTCACCTACCTGTAGATGAACCTGACGACTGGGCACTGATTGTAGACACCAACCACTCGCACCACATCACCCAGGCGGCACCTGATGGGGTGCAAGTGGGAGTGAGGTCGGGCCCAAGGGCTTCTGAATTCATGCGCCAGGTCCCCAGCATGGTCCCATAGGGCCTCAGGGAGCAGGGACTGTGCAGCTGATCACCTGGTGAGGCTGGCGTGGTCCGTCAGCACCAGCTCATACTCCTTGCCCTGCTGGGCCTCGGTCAAAAGGAGGGTGGAGGCAGCTTCCTCCTGGGTGCCTTCCTTGACTGGGAGCAGCTCGATAAAGGGGGGCCCGGGGGGCAGTAGGTAGAGTCCATAGGGTTGGTCTGGCTGTAGGTTTAGGCCCAGTACCCCTGTGGAAGCAAAGCAGCCTCCTCAGTGTCTGCTGGTGCCATTGCTTTCTGCCAGGCAGTAGCCCCTCCTGGACCCCAGGCCTGATCCTCTGAGCACCCGATCCTCCTGCTGCCCTTCACCGCATCCTTCCTGGCTCTCCTAGGCTCAGCAGGCTGCCTCTTAGGCCCTCACTGGAAAGAGGCAGAGTGCTGTGGTCCTGGAGGGGGCAGACCTGGGAGTGAATCCTGGTGTCACATGAATTTGTGCAAGACTCTTTTTTTCTCTCTTTTTTTTTTTTGAGACAGAGTCTCGCTCTGTCACCCAGGCTGGAGCGCAGTGGTGCGATCTCGCCTCAGTGATTCAGTGAGTCCTGGGTTCAAGTGTTCTCCTGCCTGAGCCTCCTGAGTAGCTGGGATTACAGGCGCCAGCCACCACACCTGGCTAATTTTTGTATTTTTAGTAGAGACAGGGTTTCACCACATTGGCCAAGCTGGTCTCGAATTCCTAACTTCAGATGATCCACACGCCTCAGCCTCCCAAAGTGCTGGGATTATATGTGTGAGCCACTGCCCCGGCCTTTTTTTTTTTTTTTTTTTTTTTGAGACAGGGTCTTGCTCTGTCATCCAGGCTGGAGTGCAATGGCGCGATCTCAGCTCACTACAACTTCTGCCTCCCAGGTTCAAGCAATTCTCCCGCCTCAGCCTCCCAGGTAGCTGGGATTATAAGCATGCACCACCACGCCCTGCTAGTTTTTGTATTTTTAGTAGAGATGGGGTTTCACAATGTTGGCCAGGCTGGTCTGGAACTTCTGACCTCAAGTGATCCATCCGCCTTGGCCTCGCAAAGTGCCAGATTACAGGCGTAAGCCACTGCGCCCAGCTACAAGATTCTTAACCTAGGTAAGCCTGAATTTCTTCACTTGTGAAAGGAGGCTGCTGTCCCTAGCATGCAGCTTGTTGGGGAGGATTAAATGAGATGATTATGTAGGGCCCAATGCATGGCTGTTAGCCATGTGACCTCTGACCCTTGCCCCCACCTCACTGCCCTTGAGTCCCACTGACCTCCTGAGGCAGCATAAGCAGGAGAGAAGAAAGCTAGTCCTTGGCACCACAAGGCCCCGAGGGCAGCCACAGCCTCGGCCTGGCCTCCTGCATCCAGAGTCACCACCACCTGCAGCTTTGGCCAGAGCCGAAGGGCCAGTCCGCGGGGCCCCTGCTCTAGGGCCTCCCACAGCTCAGCTGCCCGTTCAGGGAGAGGTGCTCCAGGGTTCCCGGCAGCTATCGCCCCAGCCAGCTCTTCAATGTCAGCCTCCAGACCCAAGAAAACATCCAGGAGTTCGACCGCCGTCCCAGCCTCCAGTGCCCTCAGCCCTGGGGACCTCAGTGCGTCCAGCAGCAGGGCCCTAGGGTCCTTGGTTCCACGGGTGCCCACCCGGTCCAGGGTATTCCCAGGCCAAGGCAGGGGTTGGGGCCAAGGGGATGTAAGGGTCAGGCGGGCAGTGCCTCCCTGAGCCAGCACTTCTGGGTAGGCCTTGTTTAGGGCTACCAGACCCAGCACGGTGGCCTGGAGGAGGAAAGAGAGTGTTGGTCTGGTGTCAGAACCAGACCCAGAGCCCCCATTTGAGAGTTCTTTGCCCACCATGATGGGAGGGTTTGGTTGCAAGTCAGAGGTCTCTGGTGGGACTGGGCTCTGGCCATCCTAGATTACCTGCAGAGAGGCCTCCCCCAGGTCCTGGTTAGAGGTCGGGGGCAGTGGCTGCTCTCCACTCTCTTCCTCCTGGGTCTGGCTGGCCTTGGTCAGAGGGAGATGATTCCGGAAGGTGCTTATGTCTATAGCCCCAATGACAACAGAAACGCCTCAGGAAGCCGGTTTCCCAAGAGTTTCAGGCAAGACTGGTGAGACCCTTGAGGGAGGAACTGAGCATAGGCCTGGGGTAGAGGGGCTGTAAGGACCCAGCATGGGAAATTCATCTTGGACAAGAGAGCCAGTCCTGGGTCTGTCTCTGTGTCAGGCCACTCGGGTGGCAGTGGAGGAGGTATGGGGGCCTTCAGGCTCTGGAATCTCATGGTCCTGTGGGATTTCTTTCTCTTTGGGTCACCTCCCCAGACCCTGGGAAACACACCTGTGAAGGAACAGTGGGGGCGCTGGGCTCTCTGTAGACACCACCTCAGGGCCTGCTGCTGGCTCTCGTGCACGTGGAGCGTGCTCTGCTCCAGCCTCCATCGCTGCCAGGTGGCTGCCCAGACCAGAGCCCCCCATGCCACTCGGTGCTGGAGGCCAGCAAGCCAGGACAGCCTGGCATCCTGGGACCGCTGCTGCATGAGCAAGGCCAATGTTGGCAGCAGCAGCAGCAGCAGCAGCAGCAGCAGGAGTGGCCACAGCAGCATCTCTAAGCAGCTCCTGGGAGGAGGAAGGAACCCAGATATGGGGGCATGCGGCAATTACCCATTTCTCCCCCGACACTCTACTGCATACAGGAAAACCAAGGAAAAACGAAATTTTGGAAGAAGGCCGGGCCCTGTGGGACAGGTGAGGCGGAGGAGAGACTATCAAAGCTTTGGAGTCCCACTGACCTGAGTTCAGATCCTGCCTCTGCCGCTTGTTAGCTGTAGGGCCCTGAGCAACTTAGCGGGCTGCACTGAGCTCCATTTCCTGATCTGCAAAATGGGAATAAGAATAAGAATGCCTCGGCCGGGCGCGGTGGCTCAAGCCTGTAATCCTAGCACTTTGGGAGGCCGAGATGGGCGGATCACGAGGTCAGGAGATCGAGACCATCCTGGCTAAACCGGTGAAACCCCGTCTCTACTAAAAAATACAAAAAACTAGCCGGGTGAGGTGGCGGGCACCTGTAGTCCCAGCTACTCGGGAGGCTGAGGCAGGAGAATGGCGTAAACCCGGGAGGCAGAGCTTGCAGTGAGCTGAGATCCAGCCACTGCACTCCAGCCTGGGCGACAGAGCGAGACTCCGTCTCAAAAAAAAAAAAAAAAAAAAAAAAAAAAGAATAAGAATGCCTCTTTCAGAAGGTAGGGATGGGCCGGGCGAGGTGGCTCACACCTGTAATCCCAGCACTTTGGGAGGCTGAGGCAGGAGAATCACTTGAGCCCAGGAGTTCGCAACCAGCCTGAGCAACATAGGGAGACTCCATCTCTACAAAAAACTGAAAAACTAGCCCAGCATGGTGGCACACCCATAGTTGCAGCTACCTGGGAGGCTGAGATGGGAGGATCCCTTGAGCCCAGGAGGTCAGGGCTGCAGTGAGCTGAGATCATGCCACTGCACTCCAGCTTGGGCAACAGAGTAAGACCTTGTCTAAAAAACAAACAAACGAAAAAAAAAAAAAAAAAAGAAAGAAAGAAAGAAAAAAAAGAAAAAGAAGAACAAGAAGGCACCGGAAGGGAAGGCACAGGAAGGGTTTGACACAGGGTTGATCGGGCCACAGCAGCTGCGTAACGACATCTCTTGCCCACTCCCGAGCGGCTTTGCTTTCTCTCGGGATCCACCCTGTCCCAGGTCCTTGTCCCTCCTGAGCCCCGGGCTGTGGAGTCTATGCCCACATGCACCTGTCACAGCCCACTTCTGCCTACTCCCGGCACGTGACGGAGACCCCTGGGTGACTCTGGGTCTCAGCACACATCCGGCCAGGAAGAAGGAGCGATGGCTTTAAAGGGCTGGGTCCCAACTGGGAAATCCGGCCGCCAGGCCTGAAGGAGGAGCTGGAGGAGGGGGGTGCTCTTAAAGGGGCAGGTTGCCTACGGGACTGCCGGTCAGGTGCTAGCCCAAGTTGGCAGTTCGGGGAGTTAGGGCCAGACTAGTATGGTCCTGCAGGTGAAGGAACAGAAAGGTGTGTGTGGGAAAGAGCGACATTAAGTCACTTGAGCTGAGAGAGGGGCAAACTTTACCTTCATGCAGGCTCAAGCTTGAGAACTCTTAAAACCCCAACGCGGCTGGGCACGGTGGCTCACGCCTGTAATCCCAGCACTTTGGGAGGCCGAGATGGGTGGATCATCTGAGGTCAGGAGTTTGACACCAGCCTGACCAACATGGTGAAACCCCATCTCTACTAAAAATACAAAATTAGCCAGAAGTGGTGGCACATGCCTGTAATCTCAGCTACTTGGGAGACTGAGGCAGGAGAATCGCTTGAACCGGGAGGCAGAGGTGCCACCACGCCTGGCTAATTTTTGTATTTTTAGTAGAGACGGGGTTTCACCATGTTGGCCAGGCTGGTCTCAAACTCTTGACCTCATGTGATCCACCCTCCTCGGCCTCCCAAAGTGCTGGGATTACAGGTGTGAGCCACCATGCCCAGCCAGTCACATACAGTTTATCTTAACTGTATGTGGTTATTGGGTGACCATCTGCGTTAGCTTACTGGCTTTATCCCAAGGAAAATTACAAACTTTTTTTTTTTTTTTGCAGAGTTTTGCTCGTTGCCCAGGCTGGAGTGCAATGGCACGATCTCAGCTCACTGCAACCTCCACCTCCCAGATTCAAGCAATTCTCCTGCCTCAGCCTCCCGAGTAGCTGGGATTACAGGTGTGCATCATCACACCCAGCTAATCTTTTGTATTTTTAGTAGAGACGGGGTTTCACCATGTTGGCCAGGCTGGTCTCAAACTCCTGACTTCAAGTGATCCACCTGCCTCGGCCTCCCAAAGTGCTGGGATTACAGGCGTGAGCCACTGCACCCAGCCGGTCACATATAGTTTATTTTAACTTTACCTGGTTATTGGGTGACCATCTGTGTTAGCCTTATTGCCTTCTCCCCAAGGAAAATTACAAACTTTTTTTTTTTTTTTTTTTTTTTGAGACGGAGTCTCGCTCTGTCGCCGAGGCTGGAGTGCAGTGGTGCAAACTCGGTCGGCTCACTGCAAGCTCCGCCTCCTGGGTTCACGCCATTCTCCTGCCTCAGCCTCCTGAGTAGCTGGGACTACAGGTGCCCACCACCACGCCCGGCTAATTTTTTTGTATTTTTAGTAGAGACGGGGCTTCACCACGTTAGCCAGGATGGTCTCTCAATCTCCTGATCTCGTGATCCACCCGCCTTGGCCTCCCAAAGTGCTGGGACTACAGGTGTGAGCCACCGTGCCCGGCCTGTTTTTTGTTTTTGAGACAGGGTCTTGCTCTGTTGCCTAGGCTGGAGTGCAGTGGTGTGATCATAGCTCACTGCAACCTCAACCTCCTGGGCTCAAGCCATCCTCCTGTCTCAGCCTCCCGAGGGGCTGGAACTACAGGCACGCACCACTACACTCAGCTAATTTTATTTTTTGTTGAGACAGGACCTCCCCATGTTGCCCAGGCTAGTGTGTTCTTGACCTAGGTTCTCAAAACACTAAAACCACTCCCTTCCTCCCCTCACTTGCCCCTGGATAACTTTGAGAAGAGAGCTACTACTTGCTGAATACCTCTCTTCTCTTCACAGCTGAGCTTCTTTCAACAGGTGTGTTCTCACTCTCTGGCTCACTCACCTCACTTTTACGTTTCTTCTTGCTGAGATCTTGCATTTGCTTTTATTATTTATTTAGAGACAGGGTCTCCCTCTGTTGTCCAGGCTGGAGTTCAGTGACCTGGTCACAGCTCATTGCAACCTTGAATTCCTGGGATCAAGTGATCCTCCCACCCTAGCCTCTGAGTGGCCAGGACTACAGGCATGTGCCACCACACCCAGCTAATTAAAAAAATTTTTTTTTGTAGAGACAGGGGGTCTCACTATGTTGCCCAGACTGGTCAGGAACTCCCGGTCTCAGCAGTCCTCCTACCTTAGCCTTCCGAAGTGCTGGAATTACAGATGTGAGGCACTAGGCCTGGCCCAATAACAACTTTATTAGATATAATTCACATACCATACAAATCACCCAGTTAGTGTACAATTCAAGATCTAGTAGATCCAGAGATATGTGCAACCAACACCAGAGACAATTTTATAACATTTTCATTACCTCAAAAATAAACCCTGCGGAGTCTCTCTGAGCCTACTCTGCCTCGGGAGACTGCCCAATTTGGTAAATAAAATAAAATAAAATAAAATAAAATACCCCAAACATGGGCTGGGCGTGGTGGCTCACACCTATAATCCCAGAACTTTGGGAGGCTGAAGCAGGTGAATCACCTGAGGTCAGGAGTTCAAGACCAGCCTGGCCAACATGGCAAAACTCTGTCTCTACTAAAAATACAAAAATTAGTTGGGCGTGGTGGCGGGCACCTATAATCCCAGCTACTTGGGAGGCTGAGGCAGGAGAATCGCTTGAAACTGGGAGGCGGAGATTGTAGTGAGCCGAGATGGCACCACTGCACGCCAGCCTGGGAGACAGAGTGAGACTCTACCTCAAGAAAAACAAACAAACAAAACCCCCCAAAAAACCCAAAGCCTGTATCCTTTCACTATTACCTCCAAACTCCTTCCCAGCCTCTAGGCAACCTCAAATTTACTTTGTCTCCATAGATTTGCCTATCCTAGACATTTCCTACAAATGGCATCATATAATATGTGGTCTTTTGTACTTGACTTTTCTTTTTCCTCACTCTGTCACCCAGGCTGGAGTGCAGTAGCATGACCACAGCTACAGTGATCCTCCCACCTCAGCCTCCTGAGTAGGTGGGACTACAGGGGTGCACCACCACGTCCAGCTACTTTTTGTATCTTTTTGTAGAGATGGGGTTTCACTGGGTTGTCCAGGCTGGTCTTGAACTGCTGCACTCCAGTGATCCCTCGCCTCAGCCTCCCAAAGTGCTGAAATCCCAGCCGTGAGCCACTGTGCCCGGCCTGGTTTCTTTCATCTAGCATGATGTTGATGTTGTCAAGGTTCATCCATGTAGTCCTGTGTGTCAGCACTTCACTCCTTTTTATGGCTGTACATTCCATTGTACAGATATACCATAATACATTTTGTTTATTCATCAGTTGATGGGCATTTGGGTTGTTTGTTTCTGCCCTTTGGCTATTACGCATGATGCTGTTATGAACATTTATCAGTGTTTCTGTAAATATATGTTCTCATTGTTCTTATGTAGATACATACAAGTGGAATGGCTGGGTCTTTTTTTTTTTTTTTTTTTTTGAGACAAGAGTCTCGCTCTGTCGCCCA
The DNA here is from genome assembly GCF_043159975.1 of Macaca nemestrina. NCBI lineage: Eukaryota > Metazoa > Chordata > Mammalia > Primates > Cercopithecidae > Macaca > Macaca nemestrina. The sequence goes on from NC_092141.1 coordinate 65,742,083, forward strand.
GGCTGGAGTGCAGTGGCGCAATCTCGACTCACTGCAAGCTCCGCCTCCCGGGTTCACGCCATTCTCCTGCCTCAGCCTCCTGAGTAGCTGGGACTACAGGCGCCCGCCACCGCGCCCGGCTAATTTTTTGTATTTTTAGTAGAAACGGGGTTTCACCGTGGTCTCGATCTCCTGACCTTGTGATCCGCCCGCCTCGGCCTCCCAAAGTGCTGGGATTACAGGCGTGAGCCACCGCGCCCGGCCAGCTGGGTCTTTTTTTTTGAGACAAGAGTCTTGCTCTGTCGCCCAGGCTGGAGGGCAATGGCGTGATCTTGGCTCACTGCAATCTCTGCCTCCCGGGTTCAAGCGATTCTCCTGCCTCAGCCTCCTGAGTAGCTGGGATTACAGGTGCGTGCCACCACACCCGGCTAATTTTTTTGTATTTTTAGTAGAGACGGGGTTTCACCATGTTGGCTAGGCTGGTCTCGAACTCATGACCTCAGGTGATCCACCCACCTCGGCCTCCCGAAATGCTGGGATTACAGGCGTGAGCCACCGTGCCCGGCTCTATTTGTTCCTTAAGAGTCAGCTCCAGGCTGGGCATGGTGGCTTACGCCTGTAATCCCAGCATTTTGGGAGGCCAACGCGGGTAGATCACCTGAGGTCGTGAGTTTGAGACCAGCCTGGTCAACATGGTGAAACCCCATCTCTGCTGAAAACACAAAAATTAGCCAGGAGTGGTGGCGCCTGTAATCCCAGCTGCTCAATTAAAACAAAACAAAACAAAACAAAAAAACTTTGAGTTGCGCAGTGTCCTTCCTGCATGTTCTTTTGCATGACTTTGGGATGCCTTGATTGCAGCAGGAACTGATACCCTAGCATAATCAGTTGTGGTAGCTGCCTTTCTCCAACTATGAGCCTCTGCCGAGAAGGAACCATTTCTCATCCCACACACAATGCTGAACTCAGGGTCAGATACTCTAAATGTGCTGAATCTCAAGGACAAGCTTTCGGCTGGGCGCGGTGGCTCACATCTGAGTGCCTCCCAGCACTTCAGGAGGCCGAGGTGGGTGGATCACAAGGTCAGGAGATCGAGACCATCCTGGTTAACACGGTGAAACCTCGTCTCTACTAAAAAATACAAAAAAATTAGCCAGGCGTGGTGGCGGGCGCTTGTAGTTCCAGCTACTCGGGAGGCTGAGGCAGGAGAATGGTGTGAAGCCAGGAGGCGGAGCTTGCAGTGAGCCAAGATCACGCTACTGCACTCCAGCCTGTGTGGCAGCTGGAAAAAAGAGAGAAAAGAAAAAAGGACAAGCTTTCTGGAGTCAGGAGGCAAGAAGATGAGACCATCATTCTAATTTTCAAAACATCACATGAGCAGGAAGGTATGAAAGGCCCCATCTGCCATCAGAGCTAATGATGTGCCCTCTGAGGCTGCCAACTCCCAACCACCCAACCAGTTCCCTTTTTCAGGGTCACGCTGATGATTTGAAACTTATCCCTGTGTTCAAGCTGCCCTCCCTTGGCACGTGACAGAAAAAAGTAAAAACAGGACTCAATACCATCCCTTCAGAGGAAGCCTTTATTGTAACATAAAATACACAACTTTGTGACTGCCCCAAATTGTACACAATACTTTTTTTGGGTGGCTAAATAACTAATCTGCCTTGACACTAAAATATGTATCTGAAATAATTTCACAAAGTTTTAAAAAGAAAAATTATAAAAAGTATACTTTCATTTTAAGTTATATTCATTTTGGTCTCTCCCTACCCCCTAGAAAAACCCTGCACATCCCACACACGGAGCTGAAACCTTTGAGGACTTGTGTGTCTGGGAGTGGGTGAGAGGCTGATGGGGTCAAGACACACCACTACCTTTTCTTGTGATTTGCAGGAACAGGGAGGAGAGAGAAGATAGAACGCAGAGAGCGAGCACACCTTTCATCAAAAATCTCTACTCTCCAGGCACAGCCTCAGTAACACCGAGGACAGCTCACAACTGGAACTGGACAAGCAGGGGAACCCCACGCTCAGGGAAGCCACACTCATCAGCTCTCTTCCTCCCCAACCCAGTGCCAACTGCAAAGTGAGCTCGAAGCGGCCCGGGACGGCCTGGCTGCTCTGTCCTCAGCAGGCCCTGGGGTGGGTCCACTCCCAACCTGAAAGTGTATCAAGTCTGACCCCCCACCAGGGTTGCTGGAACAGACAGCGAGGTCTCAGAGGCAGGTGTTGGTGAAGCATCTCTGGGTGACGGGCAGGGAGGGGCTCTTTGAGCCTAGGTCCCTGAATAGGCAGGCTCTCCTTCTCACCCTTCCCCAATGCGCCCATCCTCATGGTTGGAATTTTCATCAAATCTTGAGGGGTAGGGAGGGACTGAGTGGGATGTGGGTAGCCTGCTCCTCAAAGGCAGAGAGACTCTACTGCCTGGCATAGAAAAATAAATCAGTGTATGAAACCAAGCCAAGGCAAACGGCAGCTTTAAAAAAGTCATCTTCCAATAAATAATTTACTATAGAGGAATATTTTTCTTTAACAGTAAAACACTGATAAATTCAGAAGTTATTTTTGTAAAAAAAATATCTGTTTATTTACTCTCATGTATAAAAATAAGGTTTTTGGGGCCATCCTCTCCTGGGGGTGCTCATGCCCTTCTTTTGGAGAGGGGGCCGAGGGGTGACCTTTTAGGCCTTACCCGTAAGCTATTTTAATACACCTGCTCACCCCCGCTTCCCCCACTGCCTGCTGTAGCCCATTCCTTCCTTCTGGTGTAAAGCTACAGAAGAAGTCGTGGAACAAAATTATACCGAGGCTTTTGTTTTGTTTTGTTTTTATACTTTCATCAAACTCCCCAGCAAACCTGCTGACTGCATTTCCTCACGTTACCAACACCCGCCAGGACCCCACAGCAGGGTGACCCGCTGAGCAAGCTGGCCTAGGTTCAGCCCACACTGCTGCCACCTACTCTTCAAGACATCAGGTGTGAACAGAGAATGGGAATGAGGTGACCTGGGTTCGAATGACCCAGGGCCCAATGCACAAGAGAGAATTTTGATGTCAAATCAGGGTGGGAAGGGGAAAACAAAAAAGATCCAACTTAGAAACAGAAACATGATTCAACATTTGCAAAAAGCATTATTAATAAGCCTGAAGAACACCTCCGACTGTGCATCCGCTGGCTCAGAGAAAGGCTGGGCAGCCGGAACAGCACCTTCCTGGGTAACCAGGCAACAGTCTCAGCGCCCAGGAGTCAGGGCTGTGTGCTCCACTCTGGCCAGAACACAAACGGCGTTGGCACTGTAAGCTCTCAGTTACATGGCCCTCTTTTCTCTCCTCTATTTCTCCAAACATGTGTGCACACCCAGAGGAACTGAGTGGCAATTCCAGGGTGCGGGCAGGCAGGAGGGGAGAAAGCACAAAGAGAGAATGTTAAGATGAGCTAAGTGTTATGTGAAAAGCCACCGCCCATCCGAAAGCCTGTGACTTCCCTTGCCCCAACAATCTTTGTAGGTTGCCCCCTTTCCCATTCCTACTCAAGAACACAGGGGTAGGGGAGAGGGAAGGCTCTCTTTGTCAAAAAGCAGTTATCTACATTTCAGAAGAAAAGCAGAGACAATCACGGTTATATATCAATTGCTTGGCAGACAGAGTGACGAAGACTCACTGGCGCACACGTGCTTTCTCCTCCCTTTGTCCGTCTCTTACTCAAACAACCACATGTCAAAGTCCAGCCACTCTTAAGACACATGGCCAACTTCCAGGCTTCACGAAACTCACTGCCTTTTTGCACAAAGTAAAAACCACCAGAGCCTCCGTCTGTGGCCTCTTTGCTACAACTAAACTCTTGGACAGTGAGAGGGAGAAACACCATAATGTGCAAACACACACACACGCGCACACACACACAAACACATACTCGCACTCCCTTTGCTGGTGCCACCATGCACAGAAACACTAAGGTCACAACTAGTATTAACACTTCACATTATGAGTATTGTTTCCAAAGAGAAGCGATTCATGGAATTAAAACATCCACAAGAGTGATTCCTCTGGTGAGGATGAAGAAGCTGAAGACGGAGAGGTCGCGGGGTCACGACTGTGCGTGTGGGATCCACTGACTGTCCATTGGCCGGCCCAGGAGCTCCTCCACACGCCGTGCCACGTCCATTGTGTCCTCCAGATCGAAATCCCCATCGGTGTCAAGGACTGAATCAGGGCTTGGGAGGGAAAGAGGGATGAAGGGAGGGGGAAAGGCTGTGAGAGACCACCCCAAGCTCCACAGGCCACCAGGGGAGCAGTCTGAGCCAGCCTATGCCCTCAGCCTGGGGCATCATGGGAAAAGAATGACCATTCGAACAGCTGGCTACACAGCAACTCAGACTGAAATGCCCTCCCCAGTTACCTCTCACAACGGCTGTCCAGACACAGCACAACTCCACTCAGTCCTTAGAGCAAGAAAAATCTCCATTTTGAGAGAGGGGAACAGATGACATTTGCCCAACCCAACTCTAAACCACCAATCACTTCTGGTCAAATCTCTCCCTCCCAAAGGCCAGAGCCCGGGCCAGGGCTGCCTGGTCTCAGATCTAGAGGAGCTCTGGATTCCTTTGCCCACCAGCCCTCCAGGGGTCCAGCCTGGGGCCAAGCCCCCAGTTCTTCCCCTGTGGACCCCAACAAGAACGCCACCTACTTCTGTGGGTACATGTTATAGTGAGCCTGGGGGCACACAGCTGGGGAGGGGGCCTGGTCCATGTACGTGGCGCTGCCGCTCCCGGCATCTGCAGATGCGTTCACAAACCTGCAGAAGGAAGAGAACAGCTTCAGCCACCAGGGAGGCCGGGGCAGCTGACGGGGAGGGGACCGAGGGGCATGTTTGTCTTTCTCGGGGTGTAGAAGGACAAAGTGCCCACTTGGCCCTGGAGCTCCAGCTACAGGAGTGGGCACTCGGGTACTGGCACAGCGTGACCAAGCCCAGGTCCCTCCCCAGGGCTGAGACAGGTTTCCTGGGGGAGCAGAAAGCTGGGCCCAGGATCAGGGTGGGAGGCAGGAGGCAGGGTCTGGGGAAGGAGGAAAGAGGCAGAAGGAGGGCCAGAGCCACCTGGCCACTTACTCAGGGACCACTTGCTTGATCTGTGGCTTCACGTATCCATCAACGGCTTTAGCTGCCAAGGGGAGAACGTGGTGAATCAAAGTGCTCAAGTGAAATAAAAATGTGATCTTCCTTATGAATCACATCTTTTCTTAGGACAGAACACAACCACCTAACTTATCTAAGGATATGACACAAGCCCTTAATATTTCTTTTTTGTTTTGTTTTTTGAAACAGTCTCACTCTGCCATCCAGGCTGGAGTACAGTGGTGCAATCTCGGTTCACTGCAGCCTCTGCCTCCCAGGTTCAAATGATTCTCATGCCTCAGCCTCCTGAGTAGCTGGATTACAGATGCACCACCACACTTTGGCTAATATTTGTATTTTTAGTAGAGACGGGGTTCCACCATGCTGCCCAGGCTGTTTTCTAACTCCTGACCTCAACTGATCTGCCCACCTTGGCCCCGCAAAGTGCTGGGATTACAGGCGTGAGCCACTGCACTTGGCCAAGCATTTAATATTTCAATCTGTTAGGAAGACCTGGTAAAGGAGAAGGTCAGCACTAAAACTGAAATTCAAGATGTCTTCCAAATTGGCTTGGATGTTTCAATAAATTCTTCAAACCACGGAAACTATGTACTTCAATACAAATCTAAGTCAAGCACTAATTGCGTACTAATTAAAAAAAAAATACCTTGAAAAGCTTAAAGTCCAAGATGCAGCAGAGAGACAGGATTTGCTCTACCTGACCCAGGGGATAAAATCAGGACCAGGAGGGGCAGGTCCTAAGAGGACAAATGTTCAGCCATGTAGGGAAGAATGTTCTAAGTAGAACTGCCCAGAAGAGAAATGATTTATCTTAGGAAGGACTGATTTCCTTGTCACTGGAGGTTTTCTTTTTTTTCTTTTTTGACAGAGTCTCGCTCTGTTGCCCACGCTGGAGTGCAGTGGTGCGATCTCAGCTCACTGCAACCTCCACCTCCTGGGTTCAAGCGATTCTTGTGCTTCAGTCTCCCGAGTGGCTGGGATTACAGGTGCGTGACACCAAGCCCAGCTAATTTTTGTATTTTTGGTAGAGATAGGGTTTCTTCATGTTGGTCAGGTCTCAAACCCCTGACCTCAAGTGATCCACCGTTTTGGCCTCCCAAAGTGCTGGGATTACAGGTGTGAGCCACGGTGCCTGACCATCATTGGAGGTTTTCAAGCAGAAGGTGCATATGCACTGGTCAGGGATCCTATGGAAAGGCCTAGGCACTGGAGAGCCACTGATCTGACCTGATGATGTCTGAGGTTCCTCTAACTCTGAGTGTCTAGTCTTTCAGGGAAGGGAAGGCTACTTTTCCCAGCACGTGCACGCTTCTTCACGCCTGGTGCTTCCGCATTTGGGGTACTTTGATGTCACTAGTCCCAGTGAGTGATGTTGGTGCCAAGAATGCGATGTGTCCTTTGCTTCCCACAGAATCCCCACTGGGATGTGGCAGATGAGCAGATAAACCTGCACATGATCTGGTCGACCAGTTACCTTTTCAGAAGGCTGACTATGGAAATCCAGGTAAGCAGGTAGTAAGAATGTGATATCTGACATGGGAGAATGAAGTCTTGTTTCTGGGTATGTGAATACAGGAATCAGTACAATGTTAATTATACTAGGCAAGGACGATCCCACTATGATTACAGGACAAAGAGCTTGTCATTTAAGTAGCCCAAGAGGGTGAAATGCTGCAGGGTTCACCAATTGCTTGTTACCCTAATCTTCTTCTTCCAGGGCTTCCAGTGTCAGGAGCGACCTTTTCATAATACCTCATGTTTTTTTTGTGCTTTACAGTGTGTAGAGAATTTTATAGATTGGCTAAGAAGCTAAAAACCAAAGAAATGCTGCCAGAAATAGGACTTTTTTTTTCTGAAACAGGATCTTACTCTGTCATATATGCTACAGTACAATGGCACAATCATAGCTCATTGCAGCCTCTAATTCCTGGGCTCAACCAATCCTCCAGCCTCTGCCTTCTGAGTAGCTGGGACTACAGGCATGTGCCACCAAGCGCAGCTCACTTTCATTTTTGTAGATATGGAGTCTCACTATGTTGCCCAGGCTGGTCTCAAACTCCTAGGCTCAAGCAATCCTCCTTCCTTGGCCTACTAAAGTGCTGGAATTACAGGCATGAGACACTGTGCCCAGGCCCAAATTATAAGCATCTTAAATAACGAACATGTAACTCACCATAATACAATGGGACTGTAGGCAATCATCAAAATGATGTTGGAAGATTACATTTACTGAGCTGCAACTCTGCACAGGATATATATATTTTTTGCGGCAGTCTTGCTCTGTTCCCAGGCTAGAGTGCAGTGGCGTGATCTCGGCTCACTGCAACCTCCGCCTCCCGGGTTCAAGCGATTCTCTTGCCTCAGCCTCCTGAGTAGTGGGATTACGGGTGTCTGCCACCACACCCGGCTAATTTTTGTATTTTTTTTAGTAGAGACGAGGTTTCACCATGTTGGTCAGGCTGGTCTCGAACTCCTGACCTCAAGTGATCTGCCTGCCTCGGCCTCCCAAAGTGCTGGGATTACAGGCGTAAGCCACCATGCCCAGCTACCTAGGATATATTTCCAAGTGAAAAAAATAAAAAGTCACAAAAAATTATATATAGTATGGTCCAAACCCCAACCTTTTACCCTGAACTCCAAGGCTGGAGTGCTCTGACCTTAGCTCTTACCACTTATCTTCCCTGCTGAACAGGCTCCAGCCTCCCTGGCCCTCCTGAGGCTTTCCAGACATGCCCATTCTCAACCCAGGATTTTTGTACTTGTTCTCTTGGCATAGAATGTTTTTTCTCTAGATCTTTGTATGGCTAGCTTCCTCACTTCATTTATGACTATTCAAATATCACATCCTGGCTGGGTACAGACTCACGCCTATAATCCCAGAAACTTGGGGGACTAAGGAAGGAGCACTGCTTGAGCCCAGGAATTTGAGACCAGTCTGGGAAACATAGCAAGACCCCAGATCTATAAAAATAAAATAATTAACCAGGATTGGTGGTGCATGCCTGTAGTCCCAACTATGTGGGAGGCTCAGGTGGGGGGATCCCTTGAGCCTAGCAGTTGGAGACTGCAGTGAGCAATGTACTCCAGCCTGGGCAACAAAGTGAGACCCTGTCTCAAAAACAAAAACAAAAACAAAAAAAACATGTTCTCAGAGAAACCCCCTTTGACCACTCTAGTAAAATAACACCTCCATTCTCCTCCCTGCCACTTCTCTATCCCTCTACCTTGCTTTGTCTTCAGAGCGCCCATCACTAAATGAATACATTTGTGTTTTGTTTGTTTGTTTTTGAGACAGAGTCTCACTCTGTTGCCCAAGCTGGAGTGCAGTGGCATAATCTCGGCTCACTGCAACCTCCCCCTCCCTGGTTCAAGTGATTCTCCTGCCTCAGCCTCCCAAGTAGCTGGAATTACAGGCACCCGCCACCACACCCAGCTACTTTTCGTATTTTTAGTAGAGATGGGGTTTCACCACATTGGCCAGGCTGGTTTCAAACTCCTGACCTTGGGTGATCTACCTGCCTCAGCCTCCCAAAAGGCTGGGATTACAGGCATGAGCCACTGTGCCTGGCCTGAATATATGTTTCCTTGTTTATGGTCTTCATTCTCCTGCTAGATTTAACCTCCAAACAGGAACTTCAAACATCAGGTGATGCAATGTATAATACATACCTGTTTAGAGAGTGCAAGAATAGTCACTAAATCATCCATAGAGGTTAATCTCTAGATGAGAGATGTTGTGTGGTATCTGTTTTTTTGTTTTTGTTTTTGAGACGGAGTTTCACTCTTGTTGCCTAGCCTGGAGTGCAACAGCACGATCTCAGCTCACTGTAACCTCCACCTCCTAGGTTCAGCCTCCCAAAGTGCTGGGATTATAGGAGTGAACCACCACGCCTGACTTTCTTTCTTTTTTTTTTTTTTTTTGATCCTGAGTCTCACTCTATTGCCCAGGCTGGAGTGCAGTGGCACAGTCTCAGCTCACTGCGATCTCCACTCTCCGGGTTCAAGTGATTCTCATGCCTCAGCCTCCCGAGTAGCTGCGATTACAGGTACCCGCCACCACACCTAATTTTTGTATTTTTTTTTTTTTTTTTTTTTTTTTGAGACGGAGTCTCGCTCTGTCGCCCAGGCTGGAGTGCAGTGGCCGGATCTCAGCTCACTGCAAGCTCTGCCTCCCGGGTTTACGCCATTCTCCTGCCTCAGCCTCCTGAGTAGCTGGGACTACAGGCGCCCGCCACCTCGCCCGGCTAGTTTTTTGTATTTTTAGTAGAGACGGGGTTTCACCGTGTTAGCCAGGATGGTCTCGATCTCCTGACCTTGTGATCCGCCCGTCTCGGCCTCCCAAAGTGCTGGGATTACAGGCTTGAGCCACCGCGCCCGGCCAATTTTTGTATTTTTTATAGAAATGAGGTTTCACCATGTTGGCCAGGCTGGTCTGGAACTCCTGACCTCAAATGATCCGCCTGCCTTGGTCTCCCAAAGTGCTGGGATTACAGGCATGACCCACCGTACCTGGCCTGTTTTCTTTTTCATGCCTTTATGCGTCTTCTGAAAATTTTGTAATAAATATGTAATACTTCTAAACTCAGAAAGCAATAAAACTATCTCTGGCATGAAAAACAAAATTTTACCTCTCTAATTTTGTTTGATCTAAGTTTGTATTAAAAAGAATGTTTTCTTCAATTTGGTATTTGGGATTAGTGGCAGATGTGTTTTCTGTACGACTGAAGAATCCAGCCCAGGGTTTACATCTGCCCTGGAAAATGCTCAAACTGCTCTCACTGAATGGTAATTGTGTGGGTTTTCATGCAAGAGAGATAACACACACACACACACACACACGCACGCACGCACACAGGCACGCGCACACACACACACAAAATCAAATCAGAATGCGAACACTGTTACCAGTAGCAGACTCGCAGGGAACTGGTGTGTAGTATTTGGAGTATACTTCATCTTTCGGCCGATCAGGAAACACGTAGATAAGGTAATTCAAGTCTCCCAAGCGGTCGGCTAGGGACCGAATGGAGAAGTCTCTGGTGGTAAAAGGCATCAGATTCCAAAACATTCTTTCCTCTAGATCAATAAACAGAACAATCACATTCTAAACATGATTTCTGAATAGGAAATCTTAAAACCCAAACATACTATAAATTCAAACTTGCCATTATAATGGCTCCAATAGAAATCTCCATTTAAAAATAACCATGGGTTACAGGTGAAGTATTTTTATTCATTTATTTATTTACTTATTTTGAGATGGAGTCTTGCTCTGTTACCAGGCTGGAGTGCAGTGGTGTGATCTTGGCTCACTGCAACCTCCGACTCCCTGGTTCAGGCAATTCTCCTGCCTTAGCCTCCCAAGTAGTTGGGATTACAGGCACGTGCCACCACACCCAGCTAATTTTGTATTTTTAGTAGAGATGGAGTTTCACTATGTTGGCCCGGCCTGAAATATTTTTAAAAGCCATGGGTAGGGGCCAGGCATGGTGGCTCACATCTGTAATCTCACACTTTTGGAGGCCTGGACAGGTGGATCACCTGAGGTTAGGAGTTTGAGACCAGCCTGGCCAACATGATGAAACCCCGTCTCCACTAAAAATACAAAAATCAGCCAATTGTGGTGGCGCTCTTCTGTAGTCCCAGGTACTATGCTGAGGCGGGAGGATGGCTTGAGGCTGGGAGGTGGAGATTACAGTGAGCTGAGATCATGACACTGCACTCCAGCCTGGGTGACAGAGACTCCATCTCAAAAAATAAAAATAAAAAGCCATGGGTAGATAAGCAGGTAATACACCAATCACTTCCCAAGAGATCCAATAATCTCAGACGTTTCAAGTTCAAACAGTATTCCGGTCCTCAGTAGAAGAAACAGTTCTTACTGACCCCCGATCCCTGATTCCCTATACAAAGATATATAAGAGCTAGGAAGCATGCCCACAACCAGAGAAAGCATAAGAGCTATTAAAAGTGATTTTTTTTTTTTTTTTTTTTTTTTTTTAGATTTAGTCTCGCTCTGTCGCCCGGGCTAGAGTGCAGTGGCACCATTTCGGCTCACTGCAAGCTCTGCCTTCTGGGTTCATGCCATTCTCCTGCCTCAGCTTCCCAAGTAGCTGGGACTACAGGTGCCCACCACCACACCTGGCTAATTTTTTTGTATTTTTAGTAGAGATGGGGTTTCACCGTGTTAGCCAGGATGGTCTCAATCTCCTGACCTCATGATTCGCCCGCCCTGGCCTCCCAAAGTGCTGGGATTACAGGCGTGAGCCACCATGCCCAGCCTTTTTTTTTGTTTGTTTATGAGACAGGGTCTTACTCTGTTGCCCAGGCTGGAGTACAGTAATGTGATCATGACTCACTGTAACCTTGAACTCCTGGGGTCAAGTGATCATCTCGCCTCACCCTCCAGAGTAGTTGGGACTACAGGCGCACACCATGAGCACCACCATGCCCAGCTAATTAACTTATTTATTTATTTACTTAGAGACAGGGGCTTGCTATGTTGTCCAGGCTGGTCTTAAACTCATGGCCTCAAGAGATCCTCCTGCCTGAGGCTCCCAAAGTGCTGGGATTACAGGCATGAGCCACCGCACCTAGCCAAAAGTTAATAAAAACTTTAATTCACAGAAAACGAACTAGCAAGCTACCCTTATTGTGAGGGTCAGAGGTGAGAACTAACATTCTTGATGCCCTGGTGCAGTGGCTCACGCCCGTAATCCCAATACTTTGGGAGGCCGAAGCAGAGGATTGTTTGAGCCCAGGAGTTCGAGACCAGCCTGGGCAACATACAAACAATTTAAAAATTAGATGGGTGTGGTGGTGCATGTGTGTGGTCCCAGCTAATCAGGAGGCTGAGGCAGGAGGATTGCTTGAGGCCAGGAGGTCGAGGCTGCAGTGAGCCATGTTTGTGCCGCTGCACTCCCGCCCAGGCAAAAGAGTGAGACCCTGTTTCAAAAAAAGAAAAGAACTAACATCTTGGGTAGAATGATTGATGGCAATATCCGTATGTTAAAAGGAATATTTTTACTACTGTAAGAACTCCAAATCATCCAAGTAATTCTTCACTGAAATAAGCTTTATGCAGAGTAATACAATAAGGCAAACATTTTAAGAGGGAAGCAACTGAGATTCTGCACAGACTCTTGTATCATAGGTAGCCATGTCATGGTTTAACTTTCATGTATAACCATGTTGCCATATACTTTCATGCATAACCAAATTAGTAACTGTGTTTCCCATATTAGTATTTTTCATAGGCTGCCTTATTAAAAGTATGTCATGGCTATACATTTGTGTTTCCCATAATTAGAACTGACCCCAACAAATAGTAAGTACCCACTAAATTATTTGTTAAAATAATTTTGTAACGAAAGCAGCAAACTTTGGACATAAGGGAGGGGCACTCACGAGAATCAAACTTCCAAGCAATGGTGATGCCGCCAATTTCTGAGTCACTGAATCTCAGCAGGAAGGTCCCATCTGGCTTGTTAATGAGTAGGTCATGGGCCTGTTGCTTGTTTACAAACCCCAAAATGGCCCTGGATCACCAAGGACAAAGGACAGAAGCAGAGTGTGACTTATGATGCCAGAAAGAAGACCTTCAGACTCTGTTGGTGCCTTAAGAAATAATGATTCTCACCCATCATTCCAATGAGGCTTGAGATGTTTTTTTAACACTTCCATCACACCGTCAAACCACTGCCAGAAAGTGTAATTCCGTCCTGGTAAATTCTCCTGGTTGGAGATACAACAGTAAACACAAGAAAACAAGAGTAACACTTGGAATATTATACATATATTTAATTGGAAAAATTAAATGGGAAACAAACATCTACCCTTGTCAGAGGTGTACAAACATCCCCACCTACCTGAGTTTTACCTAATGGTCCCATGGAGAAGAAAAGAGGCAAGAAGGGGAAAATACCACACTGCAGTTACCAGCACCCAGTGGGGTCCTGCTACAGACACTTTCACCTGGGGCTGGGCTGACCCGTCCCTTGCTAGTTTTGATGTGTGGTCTGTGACCAGCAGCATCAGTGTCACCTGGGAGCTTCTGAGAAATGCACATTGTTAGGCTCCAAATTAAAGACATTTAAAATACCTTGGGGGTGGGGGCGGGCAGGAAAAGAAACAAAAGTTAAATTAAAATCAAAGTGACGCTGGGCGTGGTGGCTCATGCATGTAATCCCAGCACTTTGGGAGGCCGAGGTAGGCAGATCACTTGAGGTCAGGAGTTTTGAGACCAGCCTGGCCAACATAGTGAAACCCTGTCTCTACTAAAAACACAAAAATTAGCTGGACATGGTGGCGGGTGCCTGTAATCCTAGCTACTCAGGAGGCTGAGGCAGAATTGCTTGAATCTGGGAGACGGAAGTTGCAGTGAGCCGAGACCGCACCACTGCACTCCTTGTGACAGAGCGAGACACCATCTCAAAAATAAATAAATAAACAAAAATAAATAGGGTGGGTGCAGTGGCTCATGCCTGTAATCCCAGCACTTTGGGAGGTTGAGGCAGGCAGATCACCTGAGGTTGGGAGTTTGAGACCAGCCTGACCAACACGGAGAAACCCCGTCTCTACTAAAAATACAAAATTAGCCACGTGTGGTGGCGCATGCCTGTAATCCCAGCTACTTGGGAGGCTGAGGCAGGAGAATCACTTGAACCCAGGAGGCGGAGGCTGTGGTGAGCCGAGATCGTGCCATTGTAGTCCAGCCTGGGCAACAAGAGTGAAACTCTGTCTCAAAAATAAATAAATAAATAAAAATAAAATCAAAGTAACATCTGAATTAGCAGATGCTAGAGGAGAAGTTTCTTTCATCAGCATCCCTTTGCGTGGGTTGAGGGTCCCATAGGAGCCTGATCTGGCATTATACATGGGGAACACAAAAGAGTGAAGGGGAGAGAGGCCCGGAGTTCGCATCCCCTCAAAAGCTTTGCTTCTCATGAGCTATGTTAACGTCTGCTTTGCTCTATTTCCTTTACAAAGGAAGAAAATGCATTAACTGTAGACGTTTTCTACATGTGACCTGGGTAACTCTCAAGTTGTCCATCTAGTCAGAAGCTTCTATTACTTTTGGTACATTTTATTACAGACATGAAGAATAAGGGCCCAGGGCAGGGAGACTCCTGAGAATGTCTAGTTGGGAGGGACAGATCTAACAGCTGCTGGTGGCCGGGCCCCTACCCTGTTGAACTGGGACCAGGACACGGACAGGCCGCTGTAGTCCTCCAGGTGGCTGCTGCTGTTGTTGAACAGTTTCTGCGCCAGGAACACAAGGTTCTCCTTGGTCAGGCCCCGGTTGCTCTGCACTTCGGCCTTGAATTTCATGTTGAGCGCCTCACACAGCTGTGGCCACAGCACTTTGTCAGGCACGGCAAATGGCACCCTGCCCTGAGAGGGAGAGAGGCCAGAATCTGATGCGAAAACAGTTGCATGATTTATTCCCTCAAGCCACAAAAGAAAAACACTGATGGCTGGGAGTGGTCACAAACATTTGTCTTGCAGGGCGTGAGGATAAATTCGGACTCTGCCGGGGCACATAGTTCTGTGAAATTCAGAAGGTTCCGTTTCACCTTCTTTACACACAACTAGAAGGTAACCCATGCTATCCATGTTGTTTTGTAAATGAGCTGCTGAACTAACAGTCAAATCCTTTGTTCAAACAGCCACAAACCAAAACATAACCAAGGTCCGGCTTTTAGATTGTAAACACCTTGGGAATTTAGAAATCTGAAAGACTGGTTCTCTAGGTACAAACAGAGGGAGTATGTGCGTATGTGTGTACACATGTCGGCATGTGTGTACACAAGTGGAATCCTTGCCCTCAACTCCTTCTGCCAAGAACTCTAGCTCAAAGTAAAACAACTTGGTATGGAAGAGTGGAAATTTTGAGTTGGATGGATTTATTGAGAAATAGGTTAGAACATTAACTTTTAATAAACTGCTTTTCAACCCGTTCGACCATACTATTCCATTTTATTTTGTTATAAACCTTTTTTTCAATAGGTCATTTTCACATTATTTAAAATTCAAAAAGCATAGATGGCTATACAGTGAAGTCACTCCCTATCCCTGTCCCCCAGCAACCCAGTTCTTTTCTTTAAAGGCAGCTAACACAGTTTCTTGTGTATCCCACCAAAGATATTCTATGCATGCCAGCAATGACATATACTTTTTCCTTTTCTTCATAAATGGTAGCACAAAATTCACATGTTCTGCATTTTCCTCTTTTCACTTAATCCTCTATCTGGGAGACCTCATATCAGCACATAAAGAAATTTCACCAGACCCCCATAGATGGGCATCAGTGTTATAGCCTCATCTTTAGCTATTAACTAACAATGATGCAATGTTCTTATGTTATTTGACCCATAGGACACATAGGCAAATACATCTGAGGAATCAATTTCCACAAGTATTTTATTTTATTTTTTAGGTAAGATCTCACTCTGTCATCCAGGCTGGAGTGCAGTGGCCCAATCTTGGCTCATTGCAACCTCTGCCTCCTCGGCTCAAGCAATTTTCCTACTTCAGCCTCCCCAACAGCTGGGACTACAGGCGTGTACCACCATGCCTGGCTAATTTTTGTGTTTTTTGTAGAGACAGGGTTTTGCCATGTTGACAAGGCTGGCCTCGAATTCCTGGGTTCAAGAGATCCATTTGCCTTGGCCTCCCAAACTGCTGGGATTGCAGGCATAAACCACTGTGCCTGGCCACAAGTCTTTATTTTTTATTTTTTAGTTTTTTGAGATGGAGTCTCACTGTGTTGCCCAGGCTGGAGTGCAGTGGCACCATCTCGGGTCACTACAACCTCTGCCTCCCGGGTTCAAGCGATTCTCCTGCCTCAGCCTCCCGAGTAGGTGAGATTACAGGCACGCATCACCATGCCCAGATAATTTTTGTATTTTTAGTAGAGATGAGAGTCTCACCATGTTGGCCAAGCTAGTCTCAAATTCCTGACCTCAAATGATCCACCCGCCTTGGCCTCCCAAAGTGCTGGGATTACAGGTGTGAGCCACCGTGCCCAGCTGCAAGTCTTTATTTTAACATAAGGTCAGCTGGGTGCAGTGGCTCACGCCTGTAATCCCGGCACTTTGAGAGGCTGAGGTGGGTGGATCACTTGAGGTCAAGAATTCAAGACCAGCCTGGCCAACATGGTGAGACCTGGGCTCTACTGAAAACATAAAACTAACTGGGCGTGGTGGCATGCACCTGTAATCCCAGCTTCTCAGGAGGCCGAGGCAGGAGAGTTGCTTGAACCCAGAAGGCAGAAGCTGCAGTGAGCTGAGATAATGCCACTGTACTCCAGCCTGGGTGACAGAGCAAGACTCTGTCTCAAAAAATTTAAAAAAAAAATAGCATAAGATGTAAGTAGTCATTAACATAATTGAGAATGTCAAAAATGTTTATTTATTTAGACAGGATACTTCAGTAATTACATGGTGCAGGAGATGCCAAAGGTACACAGAGAGTGAGATCTGTGGACAGGCAGGAAGGAAATGAGAGATGTAACAATCTTATCCAGTAGGCTTATTAGGACAAGAGGCAGACAGATAGTTTCAAACAGGAGCTTCTAATTCAGAGTCTGTAAGTGAAGCATGGTAGAATATCTTTTAAAAATCTCACCTTTGCAGTAAAATACTTTTTCTCTAAAGAGGACTGTTGGAAACGTTAAGCCTCTCCACATGAGCCAGAAGGTTCCATTTCACCTTCTTTACACACAACTGGAAGGTACCCCATGCTATCCATGCTGTTTTGTAAATGAGCTGCTGAACTAACAGTCAAATCCTATATTCTAATGGCCACAAAACAAAACATAATCAAGGTTTGTTGGATATACTTACAGAAGGACATACTCTTATGTCCCAAATGATAACCCTTTTATCATGCTTTTACGGGCTAATCTCTACTGGAAACATGTAACAAATGACCTTTGTCTACTAAAAAATTTTTTTTCTTTGAGACAGGGTGTTGCTTTGTCACCCAGGCTGGAGTACAGTGGCGCAATCTTGGCTCACTGCAGCCTAGACCTCCTGGGCTCAAGATCCTCCTGGCCTCAGCCCCCAAGTAGCTGGGACGACAGGCTGGTGTACCATGCCCGGGTAATTTTTTGGTATTTTTTGTAGAGACTGGATTTTGCCATGTTGCCTAGGCTAGTCTGGCGCTCAAGGGATCTGCCCGCCTTGGCCTCCTGGAGTGCTAGGATTACAGGTGTGAGCCACTGCACCCAGCCTATGAGATCTTTAAAATGCTCATCGAGCAGCAGGCTAGCGGGATTCAGATAACATTTGGGGGCATAAATCCACCAAATTATATCTTCCTTGATACAAAGCATCTCATTCTTCATGAGACCTGGAATGAATCACAGAAACTAAAATTTGGAAAAGACATTTAATAGCATCTTCATTTATTGAAAGGAAGAGGACATGAAGCAACTTCTCTGCTAAAGTAAGCCTCTCGAGAGATCTAACCTCTGGAGTGAACCTGGGAGTCCCAAATCCCATTCATAGTTTCACCCAAGGATTCAAAATAATATTGACTGGGTACTGACTGTGTGGCAAGCATTTTCTATGTTATCTAATTTAATCTTCCTAACAATGCTGTGGAGCAAGAGTATCCCTGTGCTGCAGACACCTGCTGGAAGCTCAGGCTCAGAGAGGTAAAGTGAACGGCCCGTGTGTTCATGGAGTGAGGAAATGGTGGAGTCTCAGTTCAAACCCTGGCCCGACGTCAAGCCCATGTTCTTTCCACTTTCCACATTCTTTCTATTCTGCCTCCCACTAAAGAAAACAGTGTCTTTTTTCCTATCCTTTTTTTTTTTTTTTTTTTGGGTTGTTTAATTGAGATGCAGTCTTGCTCTGTCACCCAGGCTGGAGTACAGTGGTGTGATCTTGGTTCACTGAAATCTCTGCTGCTCGGGTTCAAGTGATTCTTGTGCCTCAGCCTCCCAAGTAGCTGGGATTACAGGTGTGTGCCATGACGCCCAGCTAATTTTTTGGTATTTTTTAATAGAAATAGGGTTTTGCCATGTCGGCCAGGCTGGTCTCGAACTCCTGATCTCAGGTGATCCACCCGCCTCGGCCTCCCAAAGTGTTGGGATTACAGGTGTGAGTCACTGTGCCCGGCCTTTTCCTATGCTTTTTAAAGGGATAATACGTGAATGACACTCATGACACTGGCATTGATTTGGGGACCCATATGCCCGAGGAATCCACTCACAGGCTCTGCAAAAGCATTGTCCCAGAGAACGGTGGCCGTTGCATTGTTGTCCTGGCTGCCATGAACGATCACCACCACTGGCAGGGACAGGGTCTAAAAAGACACAAGAGAAGGCTGAGCGCCCACGAGCCTCAAGTTCTTCTCCTTCCCTGCTTTTTTTTTTCTTATTATCACAACGCTTTTATTTTCCAAGTTTCAGTTAATGTTCCTCTCACACACAGAATCTAAATGGCCCCAGGAATAATATGACTTTTCACACTGGCACAATCTTAGAAATTTTAAATATTTTACAAGCAATGTTGCTTAGATATTTCTGAAGGATAAAGTTTCTCAAAGTTACATGGAGAACAGGAGAGAGAAGAGACTATTGGAGACATTTCTGGGAAAAAATACAAATAACAAATTTAAAACTTACCACAATTTTTACTCAAATTCATCCCGAGTAATGCTTCTCATAATCCATTTTGTAGTCTCTCTCTCCAGCTAGTTCAGTTCATTATTGTTTGTTCATGTTTTATTTTTTATTTTTATTTTTATTTTTATTTTTATTTTTATTTTTATTTTTTTTGAGATGGAGTCTCGCTCTGTCACCCAGGCTGGAGTGCGGTGGCCGGATCTCAGCTCACTGCAAGCTCCGCCTCCCGGGTTCACGCCATTCTCCTGCCTCAGCCTCCCGAGTAGCTGGGACTATAGGCGCCCGCCACCTCGCCCGGCTAGTTTTTTGTATTTTTTAGTAGAGACGGGGTTTCACCGTGTTAGCCAGGATGGTCTCGATCTCCTGACCTCGTGATCCGCCCGTCTCGGCCTCCCAAAGTGCTGGGATTACAGGCGTGAGCCACCGCGCCCGGCTATTTTTATTTTTTTGAGACGGAGTCTTGCCCTGTCACCCAGGTTGGAGTGCAATGGCGCAATCTAGGCTCACTGCAACCTCTGCTTCCCAGGTTCAAGTGATTCTCCTGCCTCAGCCTCCACAGTAGCTAGGATTACAGGCACATACCACCACACCCAGCTATTTTTGTATTTTTTGTAGAGACGGGGTTTCACCATGTTGGCCAGGCTGGTCTCAAACCCCTGACCTCGTGATCCACCCGCCTCAGCCTCCCAAAGTGCTGGGATTACAGGTTTGAGCCACCATGCCTGGCCTATTTTTTATTTTATTTATTTATTTATTTATTTTTGTTGAGATGGGGTCTCACTATGTTGCCCAGGCTGGTCTGGAATTCCTGAACTCAAGCAAAACTCCTGCCTTGGCCTCCCAAAGTGTTAGGATTACAGATGTGAGCCACTGCACTGGGCCTTGTTTGTTCGTGTCTTTTTTTTTTTTTTTTTAAAGACAGGGTCTCACTCTTTTGCCCAGGCTGGAGTGCAGTGGCACAATCTCGGTTCATTGCAACCTCAGCCTCCCAGGTTCAAGTGATTCTCCTGAGTAGCTGGGATTACAGGCATGTGCCACCAAGCCTGGCTAATTTTTGTACTGTTTAGTAGAGATGGGGTTTCACTGTGTTAGCCAGGCTGGTCTTGAACTCCTGACCTCAAGTGACCTGCCTGCCTCAGCCTTCCAAAGTGCTGGGATTACAGGCATGAGCCACTGTGCTCAGGCTTTGTTCATATCTTAAGAGAATCTAAGTGATACAGTTCTCAGGGTGAGGTCGGTCTGTTTTCAGTTTACCAATAGGCAAAAAGAAGATGCTATGTGATAAAAAAAAATTATTTTGTAACATAAAGTACACCACATACACACACACGCGCGCGCGTGCGCACATGCACACGCAGAGCTTAGGGAAGGCTTTACCTTGACTTGAAAAACCAGCTCATTTCCACCAACACTGAACTGGGATTCAAACAGGATTGTAAATTTTTCTTCTGTCACTGACTCTGCCCCACGACGGTCTGATCTCTTAATTCGTTTCAGGGACTGCAAAGGAGAAATACAAGATGAAACATCAGATGAAAGTTGTTCTCCTCAAAGAACAGGGAAAAATTCATTCTTCCTCTTCTTCCACCCTCACCATATTCCTGAAGTGGGCACTAAGAGTGCCTGTGGCTTGGTGGTACTCCATGACACAGCAGTTGTTCAAGATCTCGCCACTGTAATCACTGCAAATCAGAGAGAGACCAGCTCCAAACCCATGCCAGGGTCTCAGGACATGCGGAGTCAATAATATAATTTGGGGTAGCAGGAAATAGAGAAGTTTGCTAAAAATGTACGTCATTTAGAGGAAATGTTAGCTATATAACATATACATGTAAGGTTCTCGGACGTATCTCTACAAAATGAAACAAGATCAAACTATCTTCACAGAAAACAGTTCCTAGGAGAACTTTTCTTTTCTTTTTTCTTTTTTTTTTTTCTTTTTTTTGAGACAGAGTTTTGCTCTTGTTTCCCAGGCTGGAGTACAATGGTGTGATCTCGGCTCACTGCAATCTCTGCCTCCCAGGTTCAAGGGATTCTCCTGCCTCAGTCTCTCGAGTAGCTGGGACTACAGGCGCCCACCACCATGCCCGACTAATTTTTTGTATTTTTAGTAGAGATGGGGTTTCACCATGTTGGTCAGGCTGGTCTTGAACTCCTGACCTCAGGTGATCTGTCTGCCTCAGCCTCCTAAAGTGCTGGGATTACAGGTGTGAGCCACTGTGCCAGACCCAAGAACTTCCTTATATTCCTTTGCTGATGCCCAGAAGAGGCCAGAAGGGCAAACAGGGATCTGACACAGGAGGCAGAATTCTTTTTTTTCCTGTTGCCAGGACATGAGGCAAGTAGCAGGGAATGAGAAGAAGCTGCACAATTACTTGCGGGTGTTCTCGTTCTTGAGCAGAGACTTGGCCTGCTGCTCACTGATGATGGTGGCCTTCACCTGGGGCGGGTTCATGTGCACGTTCAGCTTCCCGCCCACCAGCAGGCGCACGGTGGCTGCAAACTTGGTCTGGGTCTTCAGGACCTGAGGAGGCTGCTTCTCAATGATGAATGTGCTGCAGGGGACACAGGGACAGACGTACGATGAGGGGTTGGCGCAGGGGAAAGGGCTCTCAGTCCTCCTGTGGTGGGGGTGGGTCTGCCTCCCGCGGGGCTCAGGAGGTGAAAAGCACGGGCACAGCCTCTGTTCCTGGGGAAGCCATGAGAGTCCAGGGAAAGGATGGAGAGGGGAGTGACATAACACAGCAGCTGGCATGGGCTGCGGCCCAAGGGCATCTCTTGCAGTGTCCACAGGAGAAACCGGGCAAGGGCGGCACCCAGCAGCCACAGCAACTGGAGACGGAGTGGGGAGGGATGAGAGGCACAAAGCGAATCTGCTGGTCTGGAAGGCACCTGCGGCCCCCTACACGCAGTCTGGAGCTGCCCCAAGCTCCTGGGCATGGCCAACAGGTAGCAGTCACCTGGTCACCAGGGCTGAGATGATGTCCGTGATGGTGGCGTTGACCTCAGCCAGCATCTCCTCCACTGGGCCAGGGATGGGCAGCTGCTGGCAGAGGTGCTCAGCCCTACGGATCTGCTGCCGGTTCTGCCAGATGATCTCGGCCAACTTCTCACACCTGCACGGGAGCCCCAAGGCCAACAGGAGGACAATGGCTTCTTCGCACAGACGCCAGGCCCCAAGACACAGCTCCCCCTCCCGCAGGAAGGCTCTGTGCTTTCACCACACCTCCCACCCATGGGAAGAGCAGAGCTCCCTGCCTCCCAGAATTAGAAATGTACACAGGAGGGGCGACCCTGACTAGGCCCAAACAGCCCGAGCATCACCCCACACCCCCGAGCTCTCTCCCACCCCCAGGACAGCAGCCCCCTTCCTGGGGGAGGTGCACAGGATGGGGGACCAAAGTCTGATTCAGGAACCAGGCCCCCTGGAGAAACTAGAGCTGTCCCAGGATGGAGGGCGCCTGCTGCAGGAGCCAGCACAGGAGGCAGAAGCAGCCAGGGTCCCCACCAGCCCCTCCTGCCCTGCCCTCTGGCCGCCCCACACCATTACCAGGACTGTAGCACGTCCAGGCTGCCCTCGGGGGGCCCGCCGTTCCCGGCCAGCTGCTGCCGCCGCTTCCACTGGATCAGCTCGTCATCTAGGATGATGGTCTGTTGCTTCCGCAGCAGCTGCAGGGTCTTCTGGTGCTTCTCGGCCAGCTCCTGAGGGAAGGGAGGACAGCAGCCCCTTCTGGCCTCCCAGAGAACACTGCAGGGCCTCGCTGGGAAATGGCAGAGCAGGGCCCAGGCCATTTCCTCTCCCCAAGCTGCTCTGCCTTGCATGGCTCCCAGAAAAATATGCCTCCTGCCCTCCCAGGTTCTGCTCTCATCCGGGCCCCAGCCCTCCCTCAGGTCCCCAGAGACTGACTTCATGGCACCCACGCCCAGGAGAAGGCCAGGACCCCACTCACCACGCGGTACTGCTGCAGCGTCTGTGCCTC
This sequence comes from Macaca nemestrina, assembly GCF_043159975.1. Classification (NCBI taxonomy): domain Eukaryota; kingdom Metazoa; phylum Chordata; class Mammalia; order Primates; family Cercopithecidae; genus Macaca; species Macaca nemestrina. The sequence goes on from NC_092141.1 coordinate 65,764,814, forward strand.
GCGCTGCAGCCACGCCTCCAGGGACACCTGCTTCTGCTGGAGGGCTGTCTCCCGGCTCAGACGCTCCTGGGGGCTCAGCTGGGCCAGTGGGCCAAACTGAGCTAGAGGAAGGGATAGGAAACCATGACCGTCACCTCCCAGTGTCCAACAGGAGGCCCAGGGAAGCGCACTCACCCGTTCTGGAGCAAGACCCTCCCAGGCTCAGATACTGCATCAAGGGCAAGTCGGAGTTCCTGACAGACAGCGGGGGCAAGATGAACGGGCGCCTCAGGAGGTGCCTCTGGGCCCTGCTCCCTGGCCTCCTGACTCTGAGCGTCCCCTCTGGGGGCACACGGGTGCTGGGGCAGCTGGGGAAGAGGCCCGCCTGTCTGCTGCCCACCTGCCGCACAGAGCTGCCAGCCCTCTTCTCACAGCCCGGCATTGGTCTAGGCTGTCTGGGGTGCAAGTGTGCCCGTGCCCTTGACTGTGGGTGAACCTGGGCAAATCACTTTCCTTTCTGTGCTTCGGCTCCCCCACGTGTAAACAGGAGAATCTCAGTACCTGCCTCAGTGGGGCGCTTGAAGATTAAATACATGAGGACATGGAAGATGCCAGAAAGCTTCCTGGCATGGGTGAGCTCTGTGTGAGGTTCGTCCTTCTTGGTTAATGGGGAACAGGACAGAGAGAAGAGGTGACAAGACAAGCAGTTGCTCGGCCCCATCCCTCCCGCAGCAAGGCCTCCTCAGGGGCCCCCGGCCCCGGCAGCTCTGTCTCGTCCCTGAGCACAGCAGTCCGCCCTCAGGGGAGGATGAGATTCTCGAGGGGCCGGAAGGGGCCCAGCATGTTTGTCCAGGTTGGCTCACTGTGAGCCCAGCCGACCAACCAGGGGAGACAGACAGACAGACAGCAGAGGAGAGCATGTCCAGGGCCACTGGGGATGCAGAGCCACCAAGATTCTCTCAGGAAAGGGAGGCCGGAGGGAGGTGGCTTTTCTCCACACCATCTGTGAGGAGTCATTGATGGTGGGACAGGGAGTAAGTCAGGCCTCACTACCTTTTAAAAATTACTATGAAATAGGTAAGACACAGGGAACATGGAACACAGGAGCACCTGTGTATCAATAACCCAGCCTAAGAAACTAGACATGTCCACAGTTACAGCCACAACTAGCAGACCCACCCCACCCTCCCAACAACAGCCCCTCTCCACCACACTGGGACTATTAATCCCTTCCCATCTCCTTCTCAACAGCCCAGCATCCTTGCTTGAGCTGAGTCAGAAGATGTGCGCATCAGCATGTCTCAGTCGAGCTCCTGGCTGGCCCCTGAGGGTCATGTCACCCTGACCCCAGCCCTGTCCCATGGGATGCACAAGCTGGGACAGACAAAAGCAACTCTATGTAGCCACGAACAGCCCAGAGCTAGAACTCAGAAATATGGCTCCAATCTCACTGCAGGTATCGAGCAGGAAGAGGATCATCCAGGCACGGACAGATCCGAGGCGTCTGCACGGCTACCACGGGAATCCTGCCCAGCCACAGGGAGGGTGGTGGTGATCCCAACACCTGGGCCCAGCCTTCCTATGCAAGGGACCCACTTAGGTCTCTCCTGGAAATTTGCAGAAGCTTTTGGGAAGGAGACCAGGGAGACAGGAAGCAATTTCCCTACTCCACTGGAGGTAGCTGAGCCTTCCCTGGCAAAAGCGGATCAACAGTCTGTGTTTCTGCTGAGTGAACTTGACAAATGGGACTGAGAAGACACTGCATGATGGATCCAAACCTAATCCACCACCACACACAGGAAGCAGAAAAGTCAGGCATGGGATCAGAAATACTGTCGACAGTCTAAGGACTTGGGTAGGAATAACAGCCCCAAATCTTCTGTTTCCATTCTCAGAAGGAGCTGCCCTTCTTCTGGGGCCAGTCTAGGATGGGTTCAGATAAAAGGAAGACATGCTAGAATCATCCTTTCAACCTTTACTCAATAACTCTTATGTTTCAGGCATTGTGCTGGCCTCAGGGTACAGAGATAAAAGATATAGTCCCTTCTTCAAGATTTATGTTCCAGTGGAGAAGAGAAAGAGTAAATAAATAATATCACTATAGACATAAGATGGAACCTACATACATGGAATTAGAGGAGCATGTGCTATGTGTGTGTGTGCTGTGTGTCTGTGTGCGTGGTGTGTCTGTGTGTGCTATGTGTGGTGAGTGTGTGTGTATGCTGTGTGTCTGTGGAGTGTGAGTGTGCTCTGTGTGTGTGTGGTGTGTGTGTGCTGTGTGTCTGTGTATGGGGTGTGTGTGTGCTGTGTGTGTCTGTGTGTGTGGTATGTGGTGTGTGTGGTGTATATGTGTGCTGTGTGTGTGTGTGTTTGGAGGGGCTGGGTGGTTGAGCCAAAGCTTCTCTGAGACTGAGCTGGGCATGGAAGCATAGAGAGGAAACTATTAAAGCTCAAACTGCCAAATTGCTACAGGGTCAAGAGGGGGCGCTGGTGGGGCTCCACAGCCTCACCACAAACTGAAGCTCTTTGTGCTCTAAGTACTAAGCAGGATTTATACCAGGCTAAGGGAGCTTTGTCCATAAGGGCTACCTAAGGAGCGTTAAGTGTACTCTGCTCCAGGAAGACCTTTGTGAATAACTGCACAGAACATTAGAAATCAGTTACTACAAATACGGGTCCTTAGTACTTACACGTCCCTGCTTAGAAAGGTTTCTTTTCCTCCTTAGAGATAGGGTCTTACTATGTTGCTTAAGCTAGTCTGAAACTACTGGCCTCAAGTGATCCTCCTGCCTTGGCCTCCCAAAGCACCAGGATTGCAGGTGTGCAAAACCACTCCCAGCTTATAATTTTTTTTTTTTTTTTTGAGACAGAGTTCTGCTCTTTTTACCCAGGCTGGAGTGCAATGGTGATATCATCGCTCACTGCAACCTCCGCCTCCCAGGTTCAAGAGATTCTCGTGCCTCAGCCTCCCAAGTAGCTGGGATTACATGCATGCACCACCATGCCCAGCTAATTTTGTATTTTTAGTAGAGATGGGGTTTCACCATGTTGGCCAGGCTGGTCTCGAACTCCTGACCTCAGGTGATCCACCCGCCTCACCCTCCCAAAGTGCTGGGATTACAGGCGTGAACCACTGTGCCCAGCCAGAAAATTTTTTAAACATGTAATTATATAATTTCTATTTATCATTTCAGTAACGCTCAACTTATAATATGTCTACTATATACAAAAGTATTGCCTGCTAGTGTTTGTTTAGACTGTGAGCTCCTTCTCAAAAGAGGAAATGTCTTCTGTGGCAGCTCAGAAGCTTCCTGGATGTGGGGACCTGAGTGAGACATGCACTCAAGGGCAGGCGCCCTGCCATCTCCCCTTCCTAAATCTCATCCTCTCAGTACTGTCTTCAATGCAAATAAATCCCTGCTACTCAGAGAAAGGTTGCTGCCTCCGAATAGAAAATGGGCTTTCTCCCAACCCCACTGGAGCTGCTTTCCAGTCCCCACGCCCACCCTCAGGATGCACACTGTGCCTCCACTGCGCCTCACCTTGGATCCTCAGGCTCTCCTGGTACTGGATGATGAAGTACTCCTGAGTCTGCTGCAGCTTCTTCAGCTCATTCTCTGTGTCCTGCGTGACCAGTCGCAGCTCCTCAAACGTCTGATTGATCTGGAGGTGTTTCTGGGACATGGCGTCAGCAAGGCTTCCAGCTGGAGAACTACCCTGGGAACAGATGGGGGGCAGTGCAAGGTGGTCGGAATGGGAGGAAGCCTGAGGCCTTAATCCCCAGGAAAAGCCTATGCCAGATCCTGCAACTGGGCTAAGACCCCAAAAGGTAAATTTTGAGTCGGGAGGAATAGCAAACGTCATCTGTGAGACACAGGGTGCAGTGGGAAAAGTGAGAAACAGGGGAGCGGACAGATCACGGTTCAGATCACAAAGCATGGGAGAAGCTTCCATTTCAGATCTGACCTCCACCAGAGTATCCTAAACGGGGTCCATTGAATTACCTTTGGAGAGACTAGAACATAACCTGTTCCAGTGTCACGTGGGTTTTCCTACTAATGAGGAGGTGGAGTGATTCCTCTTCCACTCATTGACCCAATGCAAGGACAGCATTAAGCATTAGGGAAGCCATGGGGAGCAGGGCCGTGTGAATACACATCATCTGTGTCCTCACTCAAGATATTCTCATGATGGAATCATTTGCTTCCACCATGGAAGAGGCCAGACCTCTCACAGGCATCCTGGAGACCCCAGGATGAAGTGATGGGGGAGGCATAAACAAAGTCTCTGTGGACCCAGCCCTGTAAGTGACCTGGTCAGACCACTCCTTCCACGCCTGATTCAGGGCTAGGGAAAAGTCTTTCCTAAGTATTCTCACCTGAATATGAGCACGCCTTTACTAAAAAATTACTCAGTTGAGGTTAAATTACTTTGCACTTGTTCATATTGTTTTGTGGTTGCAATCTCATCAAGGTTATAAATCAGTTAAGATCAAAGACCATATCTTCTATTTCTTTTCTTTTTCTCTTTTTTTTGAGACACGGTCTCATTCCATCACCCATGAGTGCAGGGGTGCGATCATGGCTCACTGCAGCCTTTACCCCCTGGGCTCAAGGGATCTTCCCACTTCAGCTTTCCGAACAGTCAGGGCTACAGGCATGTACCACCGTGCCCAGCTAATTTTTTTTTTTTTTTGTATTTTTGGTAGAGACAAGGTTTCACTATGTTACCCAGGGTGCTCTCGAACTCCTGGGCTCAGGCAATCTGCCTGCCTCAGCCTGCCAAAGTGCTGGGCTGCAGTCAGTCACATCTCCTATTTCTTTTGTGCCCCTTAGGACGATGCTCTCTTTAAAGAGACACCAGTAGTGCACCCTGAGTCACATTGACAAAGGTGGGTCCAGAGGGAGGTGGGTAAGAAGAGACTTCCCGACTGCCCTCCCCACACATATGGGACACTCACATTGTTGGCTTCTCGGACCAATCTCTGCTCATTGTACAATATATGGCGGATGCAGCGGACCAGCTCCATGGGGCAGCGGTCATACGTGTTCTGAAAGAATCCAACAGCAGACATCAATTTGTGCCATTCCACACTATGGGCCCTAACCATGCCTCAGGATGGGGAGCCTCCTGAGGGACCTCGTGAATCACAGGAGACACTGTTCCTCCAACACCAACAGGAATAAGAAGGCACATCATGGAAACCCAATTACAGTGAAAAGGTAAGACTGTTTTACTTCTTTTTTCCTTTTTTTTTTTTTGAGACTGAGTCTCACTCTGTTGCCCAGGCTGGAGTGCAGTGGCACAGCCTCGGCCCACTGCAACGTCTACCTCCCGGGTTCAAGCGATTCTCCTGCTTTAGCCTTCCAAGTAGCTGGGATTACAGGCGCCCGACACCATGCCTGGCTAAGTTTTGTCTTTTTAGTAGAGATGGGGTTTCACCATGTTGGCCAGGCTGGTCTCAAACTCCTGACCTCAGGTATCCACCGGCCTTGGCCTCCCAAAGTGCTGTTTTATTTTTTGCATCTTAATTTGCCTAAAGTATCTGAGGAACATTCTTTTTTTTTTTTTTTTGAGACGGAGTCTCGCTCTGTCGCCCAGGCTGGAGTGCAGTGGCGCGATCTCGGCTCACTGCAAGCTCCGCCTCCCGGGTTCACGCCATTCTCCTGCCTCAGCCTCCCGAGTAGCTGGGACTACAGGCGCCCACAACCGCGCCCGGCTAATTTTTTGTATTTTTAGTAGAGACGGGGTTTCACCGTGGTCTCGATCTCCTGACCTTGTGATCCGCCCGCCTCGGCCTCCCAAAGTGCTGGGATTACAGGCGTGAGCCACCGTGCCCGGCAGGAACATTCTTAAAAATGGAATAAATAAGTTTTAAAAGCCTCGCCAGAGGAGACACTGGACACCACCCTCAACTGGGCAATCAAAACTACTACCACCAATGAGGGGACGAGGGACACTGCCCGTCTGGATGTGATACCCGAGAAGGACACAGCGTCACCTACAGTTGTCCCTTGGTATCTGTGGGGGCTGGTTCCAGGACCCTCTTGGATACCAAAATCTGCAGATGCTCAAGTTCCTTATATAAAATGGCATCATTTTGCATAGAACCCATGCAATCCTCCCATACACTTTAAACCACCTATAGATTGCTTATACTATCTAACACAAAGGAAATGCTATATAAATAGCTGTTCTGTCATATCTTTGTTTGTATTTTTTAAATCGTTGTATTGTTACTTTTTTTCTTTTCCTATTTCTGAGCTGTGGTTGGTGGAATCGGAGGATGCAGAACCCACGGACGTGGGTCAACTATATTTAAAAGTCGGCTCGGAGATGTGCTACGTTAACGTAATCATGAGGAAACATCAGACAAACCCCAAATGAGGAACATTTTATCTTTAAAAAGCAGGGGGTACATGAATTATTATTATTATTTTTTGAGATGGAATTTCGCTCTTGTCACCCAGGCTGGAGTGCAATGGCACGGTCTCGGCTCACTGCAACCTCCGCCTCCCAGGTTTAAGCGATTCTCCTGCCTCAGCCTCCTGAGTAGCTGAGATTACAGGTGTCCACCACCGCACCCAGTTAATTTCTGTATTTTTAGTAGAGACGGGGTTTCACCATGTTGGTCAGGCTGGTCTTGAACTCCTGACCTCAGATGATTCGCCTGCCTCGGCCACCCAAAGTGCTGGGATTACAGATGTGAGCCACTGCACCCAGCCTACATTAATTATTTTAAAATGTCAATGCAATGAAAGACAAAGTAAGGTTGCAAAACGGTTCCAGATTAAAGGAGATTCAAGAGGCATGATGACTAGATGCAGTATGTGGTCTTGGACTGGATTCTTGGCTGCAGCGGGAAAATACCCTAAAGGACATGTTTGCCAGAAGAGTACCTAAAAGTATTATATCAATGCTAAATTTAGTGGAGTTGATCAGTGTATTATAACAACACAAGACAAGGTTCATTCTTAGAAAATGCACAGAGGGGCCGGGCAAGTGGCTCACGCCTGTAATCCCAGCACTTTGGGAGGCCAAGGCAGGCGGATCACCTGAGGTCGGGAGTTCAAAACCAGCCTGACCAACATGGAGAAACCCCATCTCTACTAAAAATACAAAAATTAGATGGGTGTGGTGGCGTGCACCTGTAGTCCCAGCTACTCAGGAGGCTGAGGCAGGAGAATCACTTCAACCCGGGAGGCGGAGGTTGCGGTGAGTCGAGACTACGCCACTGCACTCCAGCCTGGGCAACAAGAGTGAAACTCCACCTCAAAAAAAAAAAAAAGACAATGCACAGAGGGACCGGGCATGGTGGCACATGCCTATAATCCCAACACGTAGGGAGGTTGAGGTGTGGATCACCTGAGGTCAGGAGTTCAAGACCATCGTGGCCAACATGGCAAAACCCCGTCTCTACTAAAAATACAAAAAAAAAAAAAAAAAAAAATTGCCAGGCATGGTGGCGGGCGCCTGTAATCCCAGCTACTTGGTAGGCTAAGGCAGGAGAATTGCTTGAACCCAGGAGGCGGAGGTTGCAGTGAGCTGAGATCGCTCCACTGCACTCCAGCCTGGGTGACAGAGCAAGACTCCGTCTCAAAAATAAATACATAAATAAATAAAAATAAAAAAAAGAAAATGCACAGAGGTACTTACTGGTGTAGGGATACAAGGTATGCAACTTACTCTCCAGTGACTGAAAAACGTGTGTGTGTAGAGACAGCGAGGAGTATATGACAACATAAAAGTCAACAATAGGTGAATATGGGCATATGTGGGGAATCTTTGTATGATTCTTGTAACTTTCTGGAAGTTTGAAATTATTCTCAAATAAAAAGTGAAAAAAAAAAAAAGACCAAAACCAAACGACAAGAACCTTATGCATGTACATATAACTCAACAATGCTGGACTGAAGGAGAGAAAGAAAGTCTCTACAGGAAGAAGACCCCTGAAGGAAGATAATTAAGTGTGACCCCAGAGCCCACACCCACCTGGAGCTGCGTGGCGTAGTGCCCCAGCTTGATCTTCAGTAAAAACCCATCTTCCCCGACCTGGTGCTCCGCCTTCTTCTGCAGCTCCTGCACCAGGCCCTCCAGGAGCTGGGTGGCCTTAATGTTCTCCTGTGGATTATCAAGATCTATTGAGTCCCTAGGGGAAAAAAATTACATAATCTGTATACATACATGCACATGAGCCTGTATAAATGCAGCCTCAACACATCCCACTTTTTCTTCAACTAAAGTGATTTTTTTAGTGCTCACTGCAAATTTTAAGAAACAGCCCAACAGAAATGGACTCAATGCCTACATTAATCTATTTGTAATTTACTAAATAGTTGGATTATACTGTAGCTTTCATTCTTTTTTTAAAAAAAATTTTTTTAACAATGTGCTGCCCTTCCTCCTTTCTCTCAATGATGTGCTTGGTGCTTATGCTATTTGCTCCGAGAAATGCAAGGAAAAGGAAAGGGTTCTGTGTGCTCTGAAGGAAATAAGGACTTGGATAATTTCCTATTTATAGTTACCCCTCATGGGTGGAAAGGAGGCACAAGGCCAAGACTCTTCTACATGTCCTTTCCAGCCTCGAGGAGCTTGGTATCTGCAGGTTTCTTAGGTAGAGACAGGTGAAAGAAGCTATTGCTACTTCTAAGAAGCCCTGGAAATGAGACATTCAGGCAGACGGTGCCTACAAGCATTTATACGAGTCAGACATATCACTAGTTGCAGACCCAGGACCTGAAGGCAATGCCAACTTCTCCGGTAAACAAAGGAAACCACGCTACAGACTCTGCATTGATTTCGAGCTATTAAACTGATGACAGGGATTCGGATGGTCTCCCTCCCTCCTTTCTTTCTTTCCTTTTTTCTTTCTTTCTTTCTTTCTACAACTTGGGCAACAATTGACACTGGGAAGTACCAAATTACTTAGTCACTGAAGAAACCAAACAGCTGTCAGACTGAAATAACATTCAATAACTGCTGACTGGGTCTGCAGCCAAACAAGATAGTGGTAGCTAAAAGGCTCTCCCATCCCTAAGTCCCTGAAGATAGCAACTAATTTCAAAAAAAGGCACCAACAGGTGTATCAAAACAGTGATACCGGCCCGTTGTGGTGGCTCACGCCTATAATCCTAGCACTTTGGGAGGCTGAGATGGGCTGATTACCTGAGCTCAGGAGTTGGAGACCAGCCTGAGCAACACAGTGAAACCCCGTCTCTACTAAAATACAAAAGAAATTAGCCAGGCATAGCAGCGTGTGCCTGTAGTCCCAGCTACTTGGGAGGCTGAGGCAGGAGAACTGCTTGAACCCGGGAGGTGGAGGTTGCAGTGAGCCAAGATCGTGCCACTGCACTCCAGCCTGGGCAACAGAGCAAGACTCTGTCTCTACAAAAACAAAACAAAACAAAACAAAACAAAGCAGTGATACCATACTCCATCAAATAGTACACCCTAATCTGCACCTTGAGAAGGCAGTTAAAGCAAGTCAGATTTTAAATATGTGTGCCCTATGTATTAAATAGAATATGTATTAAATGAAAGGCTGGAAGGAATGAGGGCAGCCTGTACCTCTGTTTCAACTGGCAACAATGCCCCTGGTCTGGAAACCCACTCTTTTTTTTGAGATGAAGTCTCACTCTGTCGCCTAGGCTGGGATGCAGTAGCACGATCTCAGTTCACTGCAACCTCCGCCTCCTGGGTTCAAGTGATTCTCCTGTCTCAGCCTCCCAAGTAGCTGGAATTACAGGCGTGCACCACCATGCCCGGCTAATTTTTATATTTTTAACAAAGATGAGACTTTACCATGTTGACTAGGTCTCAAACCCCTGATCTCAAGTGATCCACCCGCCTCAGCCTCCCAAAGTGCTGGGATTATAGGCATGAGCCACCACACCCGGCCAGGAACCCACTGGAGAGGATCCAGTCTTTAAGCAAAACTCATAGAAGTCACGTATTGGTTCTTTACTTGAAACCTTAATTCTCTGTTAAAAAAAGACTTGCTTAGATGGCTTAAACATAAAGAACTGAAGATTTGGCTGGGCCCAGGGGCTCACACTTGTAATCCCAGCACTTTGGGAGGCTGAAGTGGGCAGATCACAAGGTCAGGAGTTAAGAGACCAGCCTGGTCAATATGGTGAAACCCCGTCTCTATTAAAAATACAAAAATTAGCCCGGTGTGGTGGCAGGCACCTGTAATCCCAGCTACTTAGAAAGCTTGAACCCGGGAGGCGGAGGCTGCAGTGAGCCGAAATCAAGCCACTGCAGCCTGGTGACAGAGGGAGACTCCGTCTCAAAAAAAAAAAAAAAAAAGAAAAAAGAATTGAAGATTCTTCATTAAAATCTTTATATTCTTAAGAAAACCAAAGCTAAAACAATTTCAAGTTTTCCTTAATATCAACACAAGTCTTTTAATTCATTCAGTGAGAACACCAAACGGGAACTCTGCTAAGTGAAATCTGAAATTAACAGAAACTTCCTACTCATGTTTTTCTAAATCCTCCAAATCAGGAAAACAGGAGAGAAAATGAAAAGGGAGGGGAAAGTACTAAACAAGGTACAGCTGACATTCTCATATTTAACTCATTTTTCCCCCTCACTTAATTACATGAAGCTGAGATTTTTTTAATTGCCTAGAAAATTGCCTTTCTTTGGTGATCTTTAGTTTCTGAACGGAAATTTGCTACTAACACTCATTGCGATTATTCTAAGGCAACATTACTGATAGGTAGGTATACAGCCCTCTGCAAATAGCAGCATCAAAGCTGGCTTCTCTGAGGGACTGTAAAAGAGGACCCCTGGCTAAGATGGTGAGGCTTGAAGTATCAAATGAATATGCCAGATCGACTGACAGACTATAACTAAGCAGCAAGCTCCCAGACCCTGAGCAGTGTACATCCTGCTGCCTGGTGTGTAATAATGATACTAATTAAAAACCTGCGCTGTTAGTCGACTGCACTGTACTAATTCTAAAAGAAATTTAAAACAACTCTCCCCTCCCCCAAGTATGTAATCAGTAATCTGGAAAATAAAGAAAAATTAAAATGCTTGTCAAATCTACCACCAGAATGTAATTAGTGTTAACATTTGGGTATATTTTCGTTTAGTGTTTTTTGTTTTTTGTTTTTTTTTAAAAAGGCAATCTCACTCTGTTGCCCAGGCTGGAGTACAGTGGTGTGATCTCGGCTCACTGCAACCTCTGCCTCCCGGGTTCAAGCGATTCTCGTGCTTTAGCCTCCGTGTGGAGTAGCTGGGATTACAGACACCCGTCACCACGCCCAGCTAATTTTCTGTATTTTCAGTAGAGATGGAATTTTGCCGTGTTGGCCAGGCTTGTCTCAGAACTCCTGGCCTCAAGTGATCTGCCTGCCTCGGCCTCCCAAAGTGCTGGGATTACAGGCATGAGCCACAACACCCACCTAATTTTCTTTTAGTCTTTATGTGTATATATAAAATACATATAAATTAAAAACAATGTCTCCACTGTTAAATTATTTTTAGTTTTTTGTTAGATGTAAATTTATTAAGAAATGTAAAATAATTTACATTTAATAAAGTATAAGAAATAAATTATAATTAAATTATATGCTTATTCACACCTATCTGCCCCATTAAACACAAATTATTATTATTTTTTTGACATAGGATCTCGCTATGTTGCCTAGGCTGGCCTCAAACTGCTGGGGTCAAGCAATCCTCCCATCTCAGCATCCTGGGTAGCTGGGATTACAGATGTGCACCACCATGTCCAGTGAAACACTGAATTATTTGGAGATGAGGGCTTTAATTTTGTTTGTTTGTTTGTTTGTTTTGAGACAGGGTCTTGCTCTGTTGCTTAGGCTGGAGTGCACTGGTGTGATCATAAGTTACGGCAACCTCTGCCTCGCAGGCTCAAGCGACCCTCCCACCTCAGCCTCCCGAGTAGCTGGTACTACAGGTGCACACCACCACACCTGGCTAATTTTTGTATTTTGTACAAAGACAGGGTTTTGATATGTTGCTCAGGCCTTCCTTGAACTCCTGGGCTCAAGCAATACACCTGCCTTGGCCTCCCAAAGTGTTGGGATTACAACACAAGGTTGGGCTTTAATTTTTTTCATACAAATTCTATTACTTAGGACACTGCTAGGCATCCTATGGGCACTCGAAACATATTTGTTGGCTGCTCTTTATTAGCAGTAATATTCTAATGCTTTTAGACAGTATTTACTATTAAAGGGAACAAATCCTATTTTAAAAATCCCAAGAGTTATTCCATCCCCTCAATCTAAGATGGGGTTAAATACTTTTCATGTATAAAAAGAAAATTTTTTAAAAATACCTTTTTATGGATCACATTTAAAAATGTTTAAAAATACAACTTTGAAAGTTGCCATCATGACATCTTTCTAACCAAACTCCAATATTCTTGTGTTTCACAAAATATGATGCAAACATCCTTGTTCACCTACCAGGCTTGGCTTTCAATCCACTGGGATAAATAATGCCGCACCTCAATTGGAAAATGCTGGCCGTACAACGCTTGCATCTGATGAAGGGCTTCTCCTTGGAGCTGCTGAGCTTGTATCCACACAGCCATGGTTTACAATCTGTTGAACAAACAATCAGTGCTTTCGGTGTTTTTTCTTTATTTTCCCCTTACATCTACCAGAGTAAATATTCACATAGTTACCAAGGTAAATGTTTTTATTTTATTATTTATTTTTATTTTTAATTTTTTGAGACAGTCTTGCTCTGCCGCCCAGGCTGGAGTGCAGTGGCACAATCTTGGCTCACTACAACCTCCGCCTCCCCAGTTCAAGCGATTCTCCTGTCTCAGCCTCCTGAGTAGCTGGGATTATAGGCGTGCATTACCATGCTCGGTTAGTTTTTGTATTTTTAGTAGAGATGGGGCTTCACTGTGTTGGTCGGGCTGGTCTTGAACTCCTGACCTTAAGTGATCCTCCCACCTCAGCCTCCTAAAGTGCTGGGATTACAAGCATGAGCCACCATGCTCGGCCAAAGTAAATGTTTTTAGCCCTTTTGATAGACTGAAGACAGTATTCTTGATTTTAACTTTAAAATGTTTTCAAAATGTAGACACTCGGCCTGGTCATGGAAAGATACACAGTTGGGTCTATGAAGCTCTGACTATGAAACGCACTAAGGTCTTATAAGCAAAAGTACAAAAGGAGTATTAGGGAAAGAATTGCTAACTTTGACATCGTAGACATATTCTTTACTTTTGTTCAAAATTGTCAGCCATGGTAAGCAGCATTTCAACAGTAATAAATAATTAACAGAGAGTTTTTTTTTTTTGAGACAGAGTCTTGCTCTGTCGCCCAGGCTGGAGGGCAGTGGCACGATCTTGGCTCACTGCAACCTCCGCCTCCCAGGTTCAAGCAATTCTACTGCCTCAGCCTCCCAAGTAGCTGAGATTACAGGTACCCACCACCACACCCAGCTAATTTTTGTATTTTTAGTAGAGATGGGGTTTCACCAGGCTGGCCAGGACAGTCTCGAACTCCTGACCTCAAGTGATCCACCTCAGCCTCCCAAAGGGCTGGGATTACAGGTGTGAGCCACTGCGCCCAGCTGAGAGATTTTTTTTTTTTAAATCACTTGTTTTAGATTTGTTATTTTGACTTCAGAAATATAACAAACATATGTCGTTTTGAAAAAGCCCAGTAAAAGAAAAGTAAAAGCATCTAAAGCGTGGATTGAACTCTATTCATTATCACTGGTTACCTAAGCAGCAATGCTTTGCACACACAGAGCACAGATTTATCTGGAAAAAATGCCCCAAGGTTCACCTCCTGAGTTACTGCTAAGGAATTTATGAAGCAATCTGTTAAATTATAGCATTTACAAATCTTTCAGACACAAAAACAATACATTCCACCTAAGAGTTAGAAATATGAACCATTATGCTCCAATAGCAGGTAGTCTCCTTATTTTTTTTTTCTGAGACGGAGTCTCGCACTGTCGCCCAGGCTGGAGTGCAGTGGCATGATCTCGGCTCACTGCAAGCTCTGCCTCCCGGGTTCACGCCATTCTCCTGTCTCAGCCTCCCGAGTAGCTGGGACTACAGGTGCCCGCCACCTCGCCCGGCTAATTTTTTTTTTTTTAGTGGAGACGGGGTTTCAGTGTGTTAGCCAGGATGGTCTCGATCTCCTGACCTTGTGATCCGCCCACCTCGGCCTCCCAAAGTGCTGGGATTACAGGCTGAGTCACTGCCCCAGCCAGCAGTTTCTTTTTTTAACATGTTCTTGATTTAAAAAAAAAAAAAAAAAAAAAAGGCTTTATAAAACTACCATGATGCCCCCTCAGACTCACCTGACAATTTTTAACTCATTTGGCAGACACTCTTTGGGTTTGACCAGATTAGGGCAGAAACATTTGGGTAGACTGGGAAGGGACTTCAAGTAACTATAAGGACTGAAAATGAATCTTGCTCTAACACTATTTTCCAGAATGTAGAGTTTGGTATAAGGCAGGGTTATCTTGAATTCCATCCCACATGATTTGGCTACTGATTTGCACAACTCTCCTAAGAACTAGGTTACAGTTAGGGGCTGGTGACTTGGACTTGGATTTTGTTTACTACCAGAGACTGCACAAGTGTGTTAGGAAGCAAAAATCTCTTCTGTTAGTTGTAGTTGTCTGATCACATAACACTGAGCTATTTATGGGACAAGTCAGTTAGCCAACGATGAGGTGTAGGGGAGTGCCAGTCATCTATTTCAGACTTGTGCAATGCTATAGAACACTTGAGAAGTGTATAATTTTATTTAGGGCTTTTAGGCATTAAGGCTGGGATCACTGTAAGAGCCAATTTGACCCAAGACATCAAATTTCAGTGGCTGTGAGTTCACCAAAACACTTAGGAAAAACAGCTCTCTCCAGAAGCAACACTGGAAGTCACTTAACTGCACAATGTATTTTTTAATCAAATAAATCATATCACAAGATTTTGGAAAACTAGAACAGATACCAAATCATGATTTTTGGATGAACGATAAGGAACAGATGGCCAGGCATGGTGGCTCATGCTTGTAATTCCAGCACTTCGGGAGGCTGAGGTGGGCAGATCACCTGAGGTCAGGAGTTCGGGTCCTGCCTGGCCAACATGGCAAAACCCCGTCTCTACTAAAAATACAAAACAATTAGCTAGGTGTGGTGGCATGTGTCTGTAGTCCTAGCTACTCAGGAGGCTGAGGCAGAAGAATCGCTTGAACCTGGGAGGCAGAGGTGGCAGCGAGCCAAGATTACGTCACTGCACTCCAGCCTGGGCGACAGAGCCAGATTTTGTCTCAAGAAAAAAAATTATATAAGAGATGGATGAATGAAGGTGCTTAGGCACTTAAGTATATGGAAGAGTGGCCAGACGCAGTGGCTCATGCCTGTAATCCCAGCACTTTGGGAGGTCGAGGCGGGCGGATCACGAGGTCAGGAGATCGAGACCATCCTGGCGAACACGGTGAAACCCCGTCTCTACTAAAAATACAAAAAAAATTAGCCGGGCGTGGTGGCGGTCGCCTGTAGTCCCAGCTCCTCGGGAGGCTGAGGCAGGAGAATGGCGTGAACCCAGGAGGCGAAGGAGCTTGTAGTGAGCGGAGATCACGCCACTGCACTCCAGCCTGAGAAACAGAGCAAGACTCTGTCTCAAAAAAAAAAAAAAAAAGTATATGGAAGAGTGATAAAAGAATGAAGAGAAGAATTCAGGTGTTAATCTTCCTAAGTAGTAAAGAATAAGAAGTAGGACCTCACCATAGCTCTCAATGAATATATGAGTGATACCAACAGATACAAACGTTCTCTTGCATCTGCATTCATTAGGTGAAATGACTCAAGAGACAAAAGAAGGAAAGCTATGAAAACTTTTATCTCCCCAGAGACTCCTTCCCAGCCCACTCAAATAAAATGGCATTCTGGTCACTCTCTATCCTCTTAATCTGCTTTATTTTTCTTCTTATCATTTAGCAATTCCTGATATTGATCATATATTTGCTTACTCACTTCCCACCAGGGTGAAATCACCATGAACACAATGACTTTGTTTTGTTCACCGTGCTTTCTCCTGGGTCTAGAACGGTACCTGGCACATAAAGCATCACAATTTTTTTGTTGCATAAATAAATGTATACATACAATTTGACCGACTCCATCGGCTCTTTTCAAAGTTATAATAGAACAATATACCAGTATGAAATACCAAGGCATGAAAACAGAACAGATTTCCATTTAAATAATCAATTATTTAATTTATTATTATTATTACTATTATTTTTTCAGTCGGAGTCTCGCTTGGTCGCCCAGGCTGGAGTGCAGCAATCTCAGCTCACTGCAGCGTTTGCCTCCTGGGTTTAAGCGATTCTCCTGCCTCAGCCTCCTGAGTAGCTGGGACTACAGGCACACACTGCCACGCCCAGCTAAGTTTTGTATTTTTAGTAGAGATGGGGTTTCACCATGTTGGCCAGGATGGTCTTGACCTCCTGACCTCATGATCTGCCCTCTTCGGCCTCCCAAAGTGCTGGGATTACAGGCATGAGCCACCACGCTCAGCCTGGAGCACATCTTATTCACGACTGTGTCCCCAGTGTCTAGTATGGTGGCTTGCCCATGAAAAGTGTTCAAAAAATACTTGTGGAGAGAATACATAAACAAATATTTAACATGCCCTGCTGGTCAAGCATATTTAGGAGCCTATTACTGTTTTAGGAAAGAAATACTGTGGTGATATACCATACATGTAGGGGTATTAAAAAATGTCACTCTATTTTGCCTTAAATTTTAGATTATTTCTTAGTTTTCATCAAAGAGTAGAACGCTGAGCTCTTAGAATTTGTCAGAATATTTTTACAATTCTAGTTGTGAACATGCCATAATAATTATTTTCTAAAATAGCATGCCATTTGAAGGATAATAGCTGGTAAATACCAAGTGGCAATCACCTTATTTTGATAAATACAATATAGTTTCACTACACATAAGTGCTTTGATAGAGTTGGAGAGTAGATTCTGCTCACTGCTACTCAAAAGTATAAAATAAAAGTACACTAACTAGTACAGAGTCATTTTTATTTTACTGTTAAACTGAAAATTATCTATATGTGAAATATGAGATGACTTACTGAGACTATCATAAAATTCTAAATACCCAGTTTAGGAAAAACCCAACTGTTTTCCCAGTTATGTGAATAACACCTAGAAGCTATGTAGTGGTTTTTTGTTTGTTTTTTGAGACAGAGTCTCACTCTGTCGCCTAGGCTGGAGTGCAGTAGCGTGATCTCAGCTCACTGTAGCCTCCGCCTTCCGAGTTCAAGTGATTCTCCTGCCTCAGCCTCCTGACTAGCTGGGACTACAGGCGCCCGCCACCATGCCTGGCTAATTTTTTTTTTTGAGACGGAGTCTCGCTCTGTCACCCAGGCTGGAGTACAGTGCTGTGATCTCGGCTCACTGCAAGCTCCACCTCCCGGGTTCATGCCATTCTCCTGCCTCAGCCTCCCGAGTAGCTGGGACTACAGGTGACCGCCACCACGCCGGCTAATTTTTTGTATTTTTAGTAGAGATGGGGTTTCACCGTGGTCTCGATCTGATTTCATGATCCGCCCACCTTTCCCTCCCAAAGTGCTGGGATTACAGGCGTGAGCCACCGCGCCCAGCTGCCTGGCTAATTTTTTTTTAGTACAGATGGGGTTTCACCATGTTGGCCAGGCTGGTCTTGAACTACTGACCTCAGGTGACCTGCCTGACCTCCCAAAGTGCTGGGATTACAGGCATGAGCCACCATGCCTGGCCGCTAAGTAGTATTTTTCTTCATACATGTCAGAACACTTCACCCCCTTATCAGGCTATGTCCACATGCCTGACATGAGTGGCATTCATCTAACCGACATTCATTCTTCTAACTGGCATTCAGCCAGCCATCAAACGCTACTCTGCATCCACAAGGACTGTACCTCTGTCCTCAGGACCCGCCCTCTTCTGCTTATTTACGGGTAGCTCCAATTTCAGTGCGTGATGTTCAGACAAGGGAAGTGGTTTGTTCTTTGGTAAACCATCACAGGGGATTCTCTAAAGACTGGGAAATGGATTCACAATCTTATTTTTAGGCCGAAGATAAGAACTATTTGAGCTCGAATGAGTTGCACTCTGTGTTCACAAGCATTTCAGAACAACCTAAAACAGCCTTGGATGCAGAACACGGTACTTTCTGAAGGCATAAGGCACCTACCTCAACCTTATATATCTGGATATACCCATGGGCTTGGAGAGCCAAAGAAATCATTCGGGCCCTCAGGCACTTGTTAATAAAAGTTTCAAAGTCTAATAGCTCAGAATGTTACAGGCTTACTGAAAAACCATAAAAATGAATGTCCACCACATAAATAAATGATATAAGTGAGTGGGATTTGGAGTAATTTTGTCTTAGTCATAAATATCTTTTCTCAGATGCTTTTCCTTTCTTTTCTTTTTTTTTTTTTTTTTTGAGACGGAGTCTTGCTGTGTCGCCCAGGCTGGAGTGCAATGGCCAGATCTCGGCTCACTGCAAGCTCCGCCTCCCGGGTTCACGCCATTCTCCTGCCTCAGCCTCCCGAGTAGCTGGGACTACAGGCACCCGCCACTTCGCCCGGCTAGTTTTTTTTTTTTGTATTTTTTTAGTAGAGACAGGGTTTCACCGTGTTAGCCAGGATGGTCTCGATCTCCTGACCTCGTGATCCGCCCGTCTCGGCCTCCCAAAGTGCTGGGATTACAGGCTTGAGCCACCGCGCCCGGCCCAGATGCTTTTCCTTTCTAAAAGTAAAATATAAACTATAACAAAGAAAAACATCACTCTCTCTGAGGACTTCCAGAACACTGTGACCAAGGTCTTGCCCTAGCTCAACTGCAGTGGAGAGTAGTGTATGACATTAGAAGGCCCACTGTGTATCTGCCAACTCAGCAAGTGAATTCTAGCATGGGGTGGAAGTAGGGGATTAATATGAATAATATTATGAACAATATGAATATAATAATATGAATAATATGAATCTAGCAGATTTGGTCTGCTGGATTTGTGTGTATAATTTAAAGCATTTTATAATTCCGATTCTCCATCCTACCTCCCCATCCCAGGGCCAAAGTCTCTAAACTGGGGTTAAACTTTTAGAGATAATGCTGAACTCACCTAAACATGGTTCTGTCAAAGACAGCCCGTTAAGTCTCTCTGTGCCTCAGTTTTCTTGTTTGTACAATGGGAATAATAATACTTATGCCCCTTAGGAGGCTGCTGTAAGAATGAATTAGTTTTATGTACATACCTAAAACAGTGTCTGGCTAAGAGCAGGTGCTCTGTAAGTACTCACTACTGTTCTTACTGTTGCCTTAAACTTACAAAACCAGCTTCTCTCTCCCATCTCTAATTTTAACTCAATTTAACAAACTTTCCAAAAATCAATCCTCCACAAATAGCTCTTGCTATCCTTCTCTTTAACCAGTATCTCCAGTATAAACGTTTCCATCCATCCATCCATCCATCCATCCATCCATCCATCCATCCATCCATCCATCCATCCATCCGAGACAGGGTCTTACTCCATCACTCAGGCTGGAGTGCAGTGGTGTGATCATGGTTCACCGCAGCCTCAAACTCCTGGGCTTGAGGGATCTTCCTACCCCAGCCACCCAAGTAGCTGGGACTGTGGGCACATGCCATCACACCTGGCTAATTAAAGAAAAAAATTTTTTTTTTTTTTTTGTAGAGACAAGGTCTTACTATGGTGCCCAGGCCAGTCTCAAACTCCTCACTCAAGTGATCCTCCCAAGTCAGCCTCCCCCAAAGTGCTGGGATTACAGGCATGGGCCATTGTGCCTGGCCCTTTTTTTTTTTTTTTTTTTTTTTTTAGGCAGAGTCTCGCTCTGTTGCCCAGACTGGAATGCAGTGGTGCCATCTCGGCTCACTGCAACCTCTGCCTCCCAGGTTCAAGCAATTATCTGCCTCAGCCTCCTGAGTAGCTGGGATTAGAGGTGCCCACCACCATGCCTGCCTAATTTTGTATTTTTAGTAGAGACGGGGTTTTACCATGTTGGCCAGGCTGGTCTTGAACTCCTGACCTTGTGATCCACCCGCCTCAGCCTCCCTAAGTGCTGGGATTATAGGCATGAGCCACCACACCCAGCCGTACCGGGCCCTTTTAAAAGATGGTATTCCTATTTCTTAATCAATTTCACTGGCACAAGGACTTCTACAGACAGGAACTTTTGGGAGGTGGTGGAAAGGCACTGTGAAGTCTGTTCTCTTATCTTTGAATGAAAGAATGGAGAATTGCAAAGGGTGAGGGTAGTACAGTAACAGCAAGGCTTTGATTTTGCCTTATGCATACTAAACTCTATTTTTTTTTTTTTTTTTTTTTTTTTTTTGAGATGGAGTCTTGCTCTGTCTCCCAGGTTGGAGTGCAGTGGCTTGGTCTCGGCTCACTGCAAGCTCTGCCTCCCAGGTTCACACCATTCTCCTGCCTCAGCCTCCAGAGTAGCTGGGAATACAGGCACCCGCCACCACGCCTGGCTAATTTTTTGTATTTTTAGTAGAGACGGGGTTTCACCATGTTGCCCAGCCTAAACTCTTAAAAAAAAAGAAGAAGAAGAAGAAGAGGCCGGGTGCAGTGGCTCATGCCTGTAATCCCAGCACTTTGGGAGGCCGAGGTGGGTGGATCACGAGGTCAAGAGATGGAGACCATCCTAGCCAAAATGGTGAAAACCTATCTCTACTAAAAATATAAAAATTAGCTGGGCGTGGTGCCATGCTCCTATAGTCCCAGCTACTCAGGAGGCTGAGGCAGAAGAATCGCTTGAACCCAGGAGGCAGAGGTTGCAGTGAGCTGAGATCATGCCACTGCACTCCAGGCTGGCGACAGAGCAAGACTCTGTCTCAAAAAAAAAAAAAAAAAGAGAAGAAAACTATCCATTCCTTCCAATATGTTCTTGAACAGAGAAGGCTAAGCCAGCAGGGAGCCATGCCTTTACCTATTCCTTCCAAGGACATATCTGACTTTTACTAATTAAAGTACAAAAAACAACTAATGAAATTTGAAGTTTTCATTTATTATACTGCTTTATGAATTATTAGCAACAAACATTCCAATTCATCTAATAAATAAAAATAAACTTCAGAAATAGGATGAGAAATAAATAACAGTTATCAGTGTTATTATTATCCCCCATCCAGATTTAAGAGCTAGCTAAGCACTTCCTATATTACTTATAACAAGTGCTTTTATGAATCTACTCTTAATCCTAAATCCCTCAGACGTAGGCACTATTGTTATCCCCACGTTATAGATGAGGAAATTGAGGGTCATCAAGATTAAGTAGAATTGTATCGTGGTGAAACAGTTTTCGAAAACTATCTGGCAATTCTACAAAAGGGTAAACATACAGTTACCACATTTCCAATAGTTCCACTCCTAGGTATATGCCTAAGAGAACTGAAAACATGTGTCCCCAAAAAGTGGGTATACAGGCCGGGCGCAGTGGCTCATGCTTGTAATCTCAGCCCTTTGGGAGACTGAGGCGAGTGGATCCTGAGGTCAGGAGTTCGAGACCAGCCTGACCAACATGGCAAAACACCATCTCTACTAAAAATGTTTTTTAAAATGAGCCGGGCACAGTGGCGGGTGCCTGTAATCCTAGTTATTTGGGAGGCTGAGGCAGGGGAATTACTTGAATCCGGGAGGCAGAGGTTGTAGTGAGCCAAGATCTGTGCCACTGCACTCTAGCCTGGAGGACAGAGCGAGCAGAGCAAGACTCTGTCTCAAAAACAAAACAAAACAAAAAAACAAAAAACAGATACACAAATGTTCACAGCTGCATTATTCATAATCACCTCATAATCACCCCAAAGTGGAAACAATTCAAATGTCCACCAAAGGATAAACAGATAATATGGATAGGAATGGATAAATACAATGAATAAGACAGAATATTATGTAGACGTTAAAAAGGAATGAAGTACTGACGCATGCTACAGTGTGGATGACCTTGAAATCACTATGTAAAGTGAAAGGCATGCAAGGGAACATACTGTAAATTCCATTTTTATGAAATATCCGGAATAGGCAAATCCATAGAGACAGAAAATAAATTGGTGGTTGCCAAGGGCTGAGGGGAGGGAGAAATGGGGAATGATTGCTAAAGGGTATGGGCTTTTTGAGGGGATGATGAAAATGTTCTGGAATTAGACAGTGGTGATAATTGTATAACTCTGAGAATATACTTCAAAGGGTGAATTTTGTAGTACATGATTATATCTCAGTAAAGCTATTTTTAAAAAAGAGGTGAACCACTTGCTCCAGGTCGGTCCCATACTACTAAGGGGTACTATCTGGGCTGGACCTACCTGAGAACCTGCACTTACTTGTACCACTGCACCAGGCTGCATGCATGTTGAGGACTTAAGGTGGCCTGCCATTTTCTATGTACTTTTCTTATTTTTTTTTTTTTTTTGAGACAGAGTCTCACTGTGTCACCCAGGCTGGAGTTCAGTGGCACAATCTCAGGTCACTGCAACCTCTGCCTCCCTCCCGGGTTCAAGTGATTCTCCTGTCTCAGCCTCGCGAGCAGCTGGGATTACAGGCATGTGCCACTGTGTCTGGCTAATTTTTGGAGTTTTAGTAGAGGCAGGATTTCACCATGTTGGCCAGGCTGGTCTTGAGCTCCTGACCTCAAGTGATCCACCCACCTCGGCCTCCCAAAGTGCTGGGATTACAGGCGTGAGCCATCATGCCCAGCCTCGTATAGGGATTTTGAGGGACAGAAAAAATATTCAATAGCAGCAATAAAGGATCAAGACTTCATTCATATTAAAATGGGACTAATATCAAGTAAGAAGGCTATCACATTTAGAAGTAGGTCAATACCAGAGCCATCTGCTCTTTAATTTTTTTTTTTTCTAAATACTACCTTATATGCAATCAGGAAGCCAATTCTCTTTTTTAAAAAATCATATTATTAAACAGATGGGAAGAGAACAGAAAGAATAAAAGCATTTGGCTCACAAAGAAACAAACAAGGAAAAATGTGCCCAGGCAACATAGAGACGATAATATTCTGGGAAGACAATCAGTCATTAATCTTTGTCACAGCCAAATCATTGCATATTATAATGGGAAGAACAGAGAATGGAGGAGAGGAAAAGGGTAAGGGAGGGAAGAAAGGAGAAGGTAGAAAAAGGACCTACTTACTAAATATAAAAATCAAGTTTCAATCAGCAGGTTACCATATATTTAAAACTCTCATCTAAATATAGGATATAAAGTCTTGGCCAAAAATGCACAATCTCAAAAATAAAGAGAGTAGACTCAGACAAGGATCATCACAGCTGCTAAAACCATTAGGTGACAGTTGTTGGGGAAGAACATTTAGTCTCAAAGTACTACTCACATATTACTTATTATTCACAAAGGGGAAAAGAGGCATTTCCGTGGATAAATCTGGAGGACAATACCTTAACCGAGTGATCAAACATCCCCAATCATGGGATAAACTGACATTATGTGCCTCCAGATATGATTTGCTGAAAAGAATACACAAACTAAATCATGAAGAAACAATCAGACAAATCCAAATTGTGAGACTCTCATCAATGATCCCACGCCCACCCAAAACAGGTAGAACTGTTCTAGGTTAAAGGAGACTGCAGAGACACAACCACCAAGAGCATAATTCAAAAACAAAAACACGACTGGACGCGGTGGCTCCTACCTGTAATCCCAGCACTTTGGGAAGCCAAGGCCGGCGGATCACTCGAGGTCAAGCGTTCAAGACCAGCCTGGCCAACATGGTGAAACCCTGTCTCTACTAAAAATACAAAAATCAGTTGGCGTGGTGGCGCACGCCTGTAGTTGCAGCTACTTGGAAGGCTGAGGCACAAGAATCTCCTGAACCCGGGAGGCGGAAGTTGTAGTGAGCTGAGATTGCGCCACTTGCACTCCAGGCTGGGCAACTGAGTGAGACTCTGTTTCAAAACAAACAAAAACACCCACAGCTCTAAAGTCCATTATATCATTATATATTAGATGTTGTTATATCACTGCTGAATTTCTTGTGACAATGCCATTGAGGTTGTGTAGGAGAATGCCCTTGCTCAGAGTAGATACAATGTCAAGTATTTGAGGGTAAATGGTCATGACGTCTACAACTTAACTTTGGAAGGAGAAACGGAAGAGTGACAGTGGTGGGGAGTGTGGGAAAGTAAATCTAACAACTGTGAACACTGGCTCAACCTAGGTGAAGTATATGTGAGTACTCATTGTTCTATTCTTTCCACTTTTCAGTCATTTATAATTTTTTCAAAATCAAAATTAAGGGCAAAAATTCCAAAAAAGAAAAACAAAGCAATGAGAGCAGAGGTTTGACTCTCACTGTGAAACTGTCCCTGGTGGTAAATAAAAATCTGGACTTCTGAGGCATTGTGCTGCAGCTTGTAGGCTACCAGCATGCAAGCTGGGCTCTCTCATGCCATGGTGGCCCACAGTGTATGTGTGTTATCATTATCTCCATGTCCAAATCCAGCCAGCAACTTCAGCCATCCCTTTGGGAAGAAGCTACATCTGTATCACTTTCCAGATGACTAAAAGCACTTGCTGTAGCCCAAAAATAATGACCATCTCCATTATGGAAAAATAAGAAATGATTTGAAGCTGGCATGTAGTCCTATGTTAGCTTCAGAATTTTTTTTTTTTTTTTGAAACATAGTCTCACTCTGTCGCTCAGGCTGGAGTGCTATAGCGTAATCGCTGCTCACTGCAGTCTCAACCTCCTGGGTTCAGGTGATCCTCCTCCCTTAGCCTCCTGAGTAGCTGGGACCACAGGTGTGTGCCTCCATGCCTGGCTAATTTTTTTTTAAGAGATGGGGTCTTGCTATGTTGCCCAGGCTGGTCACGAACTCCTGGGCTCAAGCGATCCTCTTACCTCGGCCTCCCAAAGTGCTAGGATGACAAGTGTGAGCCACCGCACCCAGCCAGCCTCAGAATTTCTTTTTTTTTTTTTTTTTTTTTTGAGACGGAGTCTCGCTCTGCCGCCCAGGCTGGAGTGCAGTGGCCGGATCTCAGCTCACTGCAAGCTCCGCCTCCCGGGTTTACGCCATTCTCCTGCCTCAGCCTCCCGAGTAGCTGGGACTACAGGCGCCCGCCACCTCGCCCGGCTAGTTTTTTGTATTTTTTAGTAGAGACGGGGTTTCACCATGTTAGCCAGGATGGTCTCGATCTCCCGACCTCGTGATCCGCCCGTCTCGGCCTCCCAAAATGCTGGGATTACAGGCTTGAGCCACCGCGCCCGGCCCAGCCTCAGAATTTCTAGTGAAGGTTTATATTTGTACTGTAATTCAAGATGAACTCATCCTAGAATGTGTCTCTTGGACAATTCAAATCTTTTAGTTCAGGAAAAAAAACCCTCAGCTACTACAATACCGTTTCTATACTACTTAAATGAAATACAATCCCTTTCCTCTTGTTTGAAAGTTAAAAACAAACAAAACAGGCAATTTATTAATAAATCTACATGTTACCAATATTTTCCCCATTAAAGTTCACGGCCTCCCTCTTACCATTGAGAATTACAATATTAATTTCTACCTAGCAAAATTTTCTTTGACGAGTGCCTTGATTTAGGCCCATTCCCAGGGATATATACCATTGGGAGAAACCAGAAATAACCAAAATGTCCAGAATAGGGGGATGATTAGACTATAACATATTAATCTAACGGGATATGGTGCAACCAGTTAAATTAAATGTAAAAACTATGTTGAAATATAAAACCATGTAGATGCATTTTTAAATTTTGATTTGATTTGATTTATTTTTTTGAGACACAGTCTTGCTCTTTCAACTGGGTTAAAGTGCAGTGGCACGATCTTGGCTCACTGCAACCCCCACCACTCGCATTCAAGCAATTCTCTTGTCTCAGCCTCCTGAGCGGCTGGGACCATAGGCACCTGCCACCAATGCCCAGCTTATTTATTTATTTATTTATTTATTTATTTATTTATTTATTTATTTTGAGACGGAGTCTCGCTCTGTCCCCCAGGCTGGAGTGCAGTGGCGCCATCTCCGCTCACTGCAAGCTCCGCCTCCCCGGTTCACGCCATTCTCCTGCCTCAGTCTCCTGAGTAGCTGGGACTACAGGCACCCGCCACTTCGCCCGGCTAGTTTTTTGTATTTTTTAGTAGAGACGGGGTTTCACCAGGTTAGCCAGGATGGTCTCGATCTCCTGACCTTGTGATCCGCCCGTCTTGGCCTCCCAAAGTGCTGGGACTACAGGCTTGAGCCACCGCGCCCGGCCTATTTTTATTTTTTTTTTTTGAGACGGAGTTTTGCTCTTGGTGCCCAGGCTGGAGTGCAGTGGCGCGATCTTGGCTCACTGCAACCTCCGCCCCCCAGGTTCAAGCGATTCTCCTGCCTCAGCCTCCCGAGTAGCTGGGATTACAGGTGCCCGCCACCATGCCCGGCTTTTTTTTTTTTTTTTTTTTTTTTTTGAGATGGAGTCTCACTCTGTCGCCCAGCCTGGAGTGCAGTGGCCTGATCTTGGCTCACTGCAAACTCCGCCTCCCAGGTTCAGGCCATTCTCCTGCTTCAGCCTCCTGAGTAGCTGGGACTACAGGCGTGTGCCACCACCCCTGGCTAATTTTTTGTATTTTTAGCAGAGACGGGGTTTTACCGTGTTAGCCAGGATGGTCTTGATCTCCTGACCTTGTGATCCGCCCGCCTCGGCCTCCCAAAGTGCTGGGATTACAGGCGTGAGCCACCGCGCCCAGCCGTATTTTTTGTATTTTTAATAGAGACAGGTTTTCACAATGTTGGCAAGGCTGGTTTCAAACTCCTGACCTCAGGTGATCTGCCCACCTCGGCCTCCCAAAGTGCTGGGATTACAGGCGTGAGCCACTGTGCCCAGCCCTAATTTTTTTATTTTTAATAGAGATGGGGATTCGCCATGTTGGCCATGATAATATCCAGGTTATAACACTGTCTTACCTGGGCAGCCTTGATTTAAGTAGAACATGAAAACGGTAAAAATTCAGAATTATAAAAAAAAATGTTAAAGAAATGCAATTATTTCACTTTCAAATATATAGTGCCTTAAATGTGTTTTCAAGTAGTGATTTAAGACTGTTAATAATAGATTAATTTGTAATTCTGACATATATTTATATATATTAGTGGCTCTCTTTCATCTTTGGTATGATTAAGCAAACTTGTACCAACTGTAAACATGACGAAATACACAGAAATCCACTCACAACAGTACCAGAATTTCTTTAAAATAAAAAACTTTCTAGCTCGCATGGTGACTCACTTCTGCAGTCCAAGCTACTCAGGAGGCTGGGACAGGAGCGCTCCCAGGAGGTCAAGGCTGCAGTGAGCTATGATCACGCCGCTGTGCTCAAGCCTGAGCCACAAAGCGAGACCCCATTTCTAAACACAAACAAACACATCTCTTACCTCTAATCACATACCTGAACACAATTGGTTCATGTGAAGGCCCTTGACAGTTCAAGAGTAACAATTCAAGGCCTCTAGAAAGCTATCGTTACAAGAGCAGATCACAGGAAACCTCAGCTGTTGGTTCCTAACTTTGCTCCTACTCAAAGGCCAACAGAACTGGGGGGATATCTTCCTGTTTTGTTGATATCAATTTATTTTGTGACAACCTATACCTAAAACCAACACAGGGTTTGCATTCCCCCTGGATTCTTCATTACCCCAGGAAAGTGGGACAGATCAGACCAGTTTCCAAGAATAGAAGCACTGCAGGGCAATCTTGCTAAGGAGGCCCTGAGATGTTTCTCTCTGTACTAATCTCTACGTCTTCTATGTACATCAACACAAACCTTCACCCAACCATCTCTGCCATCAACAGCAAATCTAGGGAAGAGACCAATAATACCTTAGAAAAGCATACCTATCCACCAAACCAAAACTAAACGCAGAAGGACATGGCAGTTCGCCCCATTTTCCAGGTAGCTGTGTTCTCTTAATTTGCCATGAACTAAAATCTGTTTCATTTTTACTTAGACATAACTTGAATATGTCACTTAAAATAAAATAAAAACTGAACTGAGTATGTTTTAATTAAAGCAATACAAAACTGAAATCTCTTTTAAGAGAGAAATGCCTCATCAGCCGGTTAGTTTCCTTGTTTGCTTACTGGGTGATATGAAACCTAATTATAGCTTTCTGAAAATAATCCCAAGTTGTGGGGTGTCCAACTACCCGTGTTTAAGTAAAACAAGTCCTGCATAAAAAGTGGATCCAACGAGTAGCAGGTTTGTTAAGAAACTAAACATTGGCCAGGTGTAGTGGCTCACACCTGTAATCCCAGCACTTTGGGAGGCCGAGACAGAGGATCACCTGAGCTCAGGAGTTCAAGACCAGCTTGGGCAACATATCAAGGCTCTGTCTTTACAAAGAAAGCAAAACAAAAAGTAGTAGCATATGGTGGCACACACCTGTAGTCTTAGTTACTTGGGAGGATGAGGGGAGAATCACTTGAGCCCAGGAGTTAGCAGCTGCAGTGAGCTATGATTGCACCACTGCATGCCAGATGGACGACAGAGCCAGACTCTGTCTCTAAAAAAAAAAGTATGAAAGAAGCAGCTAATTCTGGGCCAGGCACAGTGGCTCATGCCTGTAAACCCAGCACTCTGGGAGGCCGAGATGGGAAGATTGATTAGGCCAGGAGTTTGAGACAAGCCTAGGCAACATAGTGAGACTCCATCTCTAAAAAAATTTAAAAATTAGCCCCGTGTGGTGGTACATGCCTGTAGTTCTAGCTACTCAGGAGACAGGCAGGAGAATTGCTTAAGCCCAGGAGTTTGAGGCTGCTGTGAGCCGTGATTGTGCCGCACTCCAGCCTGGGTGACACTGTGAGATCTTGTCGTAAAAAAAAAAAAAAAAAAAGAACCTTATTCTAATTCTGAGAAGATCTTAAATAAGAACTTATGTCTTGGCAAATCGAAATGTTTGTCCTGCTAGGGGAAAAAAAACAACAAACAACAGCAGATATCCAGGTACAAAAAGCAATTACCAGGACATTTAACATTAAGATGAACTGAAATTGTGCACAAAATAATTGTCCATATTTACTACAGCACTCATAGTGGGAATAAATAAAATGCAATTACTTTTGCTAAAGTAAACTACTTTTTCTGGTAACAGACTGTCTCTCACTATACCTCTAATAGTGGATCTACACACAACTTAGCATGGTGTAGGAACTTGAGTGCATGCTCCTACAGCACACAACAGATGCACTGAAAGGCTCCCACCTCAACTAACAGCTAATGCTGCAAGGCATCAGCCAGGATAACGGCAGAGCCCTTCTGTGTATGTGTTCTTTCATAGGCAGCACTGTTACCGGAAGAAGCAAAGAGCAGCGATTTCCTTCCAAAAGGTCAGCTGCCTCAGACAGACCAAACAGAAAGCAGCGAATTCTTGCCAACTTCCCCTCCTGCTTCTGCAGCTAGTACGCAATAGCATTTAGTTTCCAGTAAAGCTCCAGATAAAAACAAAGCAAATGTGAGACCCAGAATCTATGCAATGTCAGTGTCTCGCTTGACTGAATGAAGGGCAGTAAGATCATATGGAGCTATACCTTTTCAACAGTGGTGGAAGTGTTAGGAAGGTGAGATTAAACATGAGGAAAAGGTCAGGACTGGAACCATCTAGATTTTATACCAATGTCCAGAAGTCTCCATCTAAAAATAAGACGGTAGGCCGGGTGTGGTGGCTCAGGCCTGTAATCCCAGCACTTTGGGAGGCCAAGGTTGGTGGATCACTTGAGGTCAGGAGTTTGAGACCATCCTGGCCAGCATGGTGAAATCCCGTCTCTACCAAAAATACACGAAATTAGTTGGATGTGGTGGCACGCGACTGTAATCCCAGCTACTCGGGAGGCTGAGGCAGGAGAATTGCTTGAACCTGGGAGATGGAGGTAGCAGTGAGCCAAGAATGCGCCACTGCACTCCAGCCTGGGCAACAGAGCGAGATTCCATTTCAAAAAAGAAAAAGAAAAAGAAGATAATATTTTAGAGATAATAAATGCAGCAACAGATAAGGTCCCTAGTCGACTGATAAAAAACGAATAAATTTTGAACTTTCTTATTCTCACAATAAAGTCAAGTCAGTCATTGTACAACATGCTAGGGCACAGGCAGGGTTCAATGCTGACAACCAGTAGGCATATATACAATGAATATATAAGTTTCTTAGATTAGACATGGAGAAAAGACTGCAAAACACATAACAAAAAGGGGAAGAGAATAGAAAATATAATTTTTTTTTTTTTTTTGAGATAGGGTCTCACCCTGTCACCCAGGCTGGAGTGCAGTGGCGTGATCTCAGCTCGCTGCAACCTCCGCCTCCCAGGCTCTAGCAATCCTCTTGTAGTCTCCTGAGTAGCTGGGACCACAGGTGTGTGCCACTATGCCTGGCTAATTTTTTGTGTTTTTGGTAGAAAGGGGGCTTCATTATGTTGCCCAGGCTGGTCTCGAACTCCTGAACTCAAGCGCTCCACCCACCTAGGCCTTCCGAAGTGCTGGGATGAGAGGCATGAGCCACTGCGCCAAACCCAGACTTCTTTAAATTAAGAGAGTTTTAAACTACATGAAAGCCTATGCATTCAATCTTCCTAGAGGAGCAAAATTAGGCCCTTCTGAGTATAAAAGTGTAGGAGAAGGAAGGGAAAATGATGATTTTAAACGTTTTCTCAACCAGATCAGTTCCGGGCTTAACTATCTACATAAAACTTGCGAGAAAATGTTACGGGCTCCTACCGAATGTCGTGGGCTCTGTGTGGTTTCTAACTCGTTAGTTTCAGGTTGTGGTGGCAACAGAGATACCAGGGTTTTTGTGAGACAAGCAAGATCTTCTAAAAAGTTTGGGCTTTGATGATGGAGAGTATTTTAACCCCACTCTGAGAATACCTAGTTTGAAATGAAGATAGTATGGAGTTCAAGGAAAAACGTATTAGTTTGTTATGTTAAATTAAGCTACCCACACACCCACACTAGAAACTGTTTTGTGTTGGAAACAAAATAAATGACTTCATTTCCAAGCCCTTCCTATATTTAATCACCAAACCTTAAATAACAGCAAAGCATGGGAAATAAGAAAAATAAAGTACTAGGAGCAGTAGTAATAGAATTATAGTAACAGTAGTAGTAATAAATATTCAAGGAGTTTTGTCCACCTTCGGAGCTCAGGCTGTGAACCACAGTGCTTTAATTATTGAAAATCATCACCAGGCTGGGCGCGGTGGCTCATGCCTGTAATCCTAGCACTTTGGGAGGCTGAGGCGGGCAGATCGCGAGGTCAGGAGATCGAGACCATCCTGGCTAGCACGGTGAAACCCCATCTCTACTAAAAATACAAAAAATTAGCCAGGTGTGGTGGCAGGCACCTGTAGTCCCAGCTACTTGGGAGGCTGAGGCAGGAGAATCACTTGAACCCAGGAGGCGGAGGTTGCAGTGAGTGGAGATTGCGCCACTGCACTGCAGCCTGGGTGACAGAGTGAAGTTCTGTTTAAAAAAAAAAAAAAAAAAATCATCACCTAGTCAAATGAGTTTTTCCTGACAGAGATACTTGCAGTTTAAGATTCGTTTATAGCATGTGCCACAAAATAAATTATCACAAAATGCAATTCACAAATGGATACAAAAAGATTATTTGACAATCCAAAAACAAGGCTTTAAATGAGACTCCCCTCAGGGTAAGCAACAAGAAGACAAACCTCCAAACACAACCAAAGGACGCCATATTTGGGGGGTGGGGGTTCACCTTCATTCTTTTAAATCAATCAGAAATTAGCCAAAAGCTTTAGATTGTAAAAGTGAGTGGGAGGAGAATAACGAGAACTGTCCTGGGCGTGGGTAACTTTCCCATAAGGCCAAAACCTAGATCCTGACCACTTGTGGTCAGAATTAGCAATGCAACATTTCCTATAAGAAGCTGAATTGTTAACTTTGTTAAACTAGTTCGCAAATTCCTTAATGGATTTCCACTAGTTACATTATTATCCATCACCAATATTTATCATAGAACATCTGAAACTCAGGCTTTCTAACGGCAGAAAACATTTTGCATACAGGGGGCAATATCATTAATAGAAATGAGAAAGCAACTTGTTAAACATTCCAGTGTGTAAGACAGGATAACAAAGGATACTGAAGTTAGCTGCCATCTGGATACCTGTTCACATGATACCAATAACTAAACAGCAACTTCCCTGATGCTACTGTGCACTGGGTTGGAGACAAGGTATATATGATAAATTCCTACTATAATTAATACATGTTAAAATGAAAATATACAAATAGATTGGGCACAGTGGCTCACACCTGTAATCCCAGCACTTTGGGAGGCCAAGGTGGGCGAATCATAAGGTCAGGAGTTCGAGACACGCCTGGCCAACATGATGAAACCCCATCTCTACTAAAAATACAAAAAATTAGCTGGGCATGGTGGTGCATGCCTGTAATCCCAGTTACTGGGGTAGCTGAGGCAGGAGAATGGCTTGAACCCAGGAGGTGGAGGTTACAGTGAGGCGAGATTGTGCCACTGCACTCCAGCCTGGGCTCTGTCTCAAAAAAAAAGAAGAAAAGAAAATATACAAATAACTATGTTACTATTGATGTACATTAAATATGAGTTGAATGCTAGGAGATCATCTGGGTTCTCCAAGCTATGCCATCAAGACAAAGAAACTCTGATACAGAAGGCAACATCTGAATTTAACAGTGCTGTG
Source organism: Macaca nemestrina (assembly GCF_043159975.1). Classification (NCBI taxonomy): domain Eukaryota; kingdom Metazoa; phylum Chordata; class Mammalia; order Primates; family Cercopithecidae; genus Macaca; species Macaca nemestrina. The sequence goes on from NC_092141.1 coordinate 65,797,547, forward strand.
CGATATGTCAAGGGGAAATTTGGGACAAGGACGCCTGGCAGTTCCATAAGCCTAGGAAAGGTGCCTCAAACAATCTTTAACACCTTTAGCTAGAAATAGAATCAATACAATATTTGTATCCAATGTCTTTGATCATTTTGATCATCCTATTTTTAAAAGATGGGATGTTTTCCTCCTTTAGAATTAGAATTTACCCTACACTCTGGGCATAAGAACCAAACAACTAAGTTATCTGCTGGCCAACTAATAGACTGTAAGCCATCCAGGAGCGAGGACCATGTCTCTCTGATTCATTTTGATTTCCCTAATATAGTACTTCACACACATGGTTGGTATTCAGTAATTGTGTATGGAATACAATTTTTATAGACCTCCATGTTACAAAAAGGACCTAAATTGGGGGAAATGGATGGTAGGTCAGTTATTTCCTTCAGGATATTTTTAACACTGTGGAGGTCATTAACTTGAATCCTTATTACAGGAATAATGGGAGTGAATCACACTTTATAGAAACTATGACGGAGATTTTGACTCATCATTGGTGCTAATCAAGGTAAACATAATAGCAAGTTGTGCCACCCTCGTAAACATCGTGACAAGTTTGTAAAATAGAGCTAACACTTTATTGCAGCAATTTCAAAGAGAAGAATTACATGAAATATGATGATGCTAAGATGAGCTGAAATTCCAAAGAAAGCATCTTCTCTAAGCAAACTAACCTTTCTTTTAATTATATCTCAAGAAAGAAGCTGAGTATAAATGAAAAGCACATTTGTCAACAATTCACTCCTTCAGTTACCATGTATGCCACTAACTACAATCCAGAAAGATTTATGATTGTGCCAAAACAAGATGATGAGGTTCTATACCCAGAATGTAGATTAATGTTAGAAGGATGACTCAGGACTTATGGCATCAGTCTGATAGACACTGAACCTCTTTCTTCTTTTTTTTTCATCTCTGTGAGTTCTTCAACTATAGGATAAGAATGCCAACTTAGGAAGATAATTCAGTAAACACAGCCACCTTTGACTACAGACTAATTTTTATCCAAGATGTATTTTCATGTAGCAAAGTAAATTTAGCAAATGAAAATATGGTCCTGACTTGCTACGGATGTCCCCTATCTCTGCCAAAAATGACAAGCTGCTTGCTCAAAAGCTGTCACTAATTAGCAGCTGCTGCTGTAAAGAAAACCAAAGTAAGTGCCAATAAAAGCATATTGAACTGAAAGAGGGCCCTATGACAAGAAATGGGAAATGCAAGAATCTATTTGTGACTAGTAAACTTACATAAATACTAGCAATCTAAATTTGGGAGAAGTAGAGGCAGGGCAATAATGGCAATACATATCTATTCATATTTAAACAGGAAGGACTGAAAGAGTCTCCTAACATCCTGAAAGTCAGAAATATCAAGGTATGGGTGTTGCTGAATTCCATCACAACCATTTCCACCTTTCCAATAAGAGCCGGTCTTGGTTTTGGATGATGATTATTATTTTTGGAGACAGGGTCTTGTTCTGTGGCCCAGACTGGAGAGCAGTGGCATGAACACGACTCACTGCAGCCTCTGACTCCTGGCCTCAAGTGATCCTCCCACCTTTGCCTCCCAAAGTGCTGGGATCACAGGTGTGAGTCACCGCGCCTGGCCTGGTTTTAGATAATTTCTCGTTGTCAATACTTCCGTCTCTGGCACTTTAACACCTGCATTTGTAGACATTGTAAAAATAAATTTTATTTTATTTTATTTTATTTATTTTTATTTATTTATTTTTTTTTTGAGACGGAGTCTCGCTCTGTCGCCCAGGCTGGAGTGCAGTGGCCTGATCTCAGCTCACTGCAAGCTCCGCCTCCCGGGTTCACGCCATTCTCCTGCCTCAGCCTCCCGAGTAGCTGGGACTACAGGCGCCCGCCACCTCGGCCGGCTAGTTTTTTGTAGTTTTAGTAGAGATGGGGTTTCACTGTGTTCACCAGGATGGTCTCGATCTCCTGACCTCGTGATCCACCCGTCTCGGCCTCCCAAAGTGCTGGGATTACAGGCTTGAGCCACCGCGCCGGGCCGGTTATTTTATTTTATTTATTTATTTATTTATTTTTTGAGACGGAGTCTTGCTCTGTCCCCCAGGCTGGAGTGCAGTGGCCGGATCTCAGCTCACTGCAAGCTCCTCCTCTCGGGTTCACGCCATTCTCCTGCCTCAGCCTCCCGAGTAGCTGGGACTACAGGCACCCGCCACTTCGCCCGGCTAGTTTTTTGTATTTTTTAGTAGAGACGGGGTTTCACCGTGTTAGCCAGGATGGTCTTGATCTCCTGACCTCATGATCCGCCCGTCTCGGCCTCCCAAAGTGCTGGGATTACAGGCTTGAGCCACCGCGCCCGGCCGAAAAATAAATTTTAAAAATAACTTTCCTATTCTATGGGCTTCGGCCTAAACTCTGATGGTTCTGAACTACCTGTTGACCCTTCATGTTACAGGTTGAAACTATGAAGTCAAGCAGAAGTGATCTGCTCAGTGTAAATGAGCACAGATACAGTGACAGAAAATCACTTCACTAACTCTATTTCAAGAGGCTCTAAAGGAGTCTACAACATCCCAGCACTTTGGGAGGTTGAGGCAGGAGGATCACTTGAGGCCAGGAGTTCAAGACCAGCTTGGGCAACACAGCAAGACTTCATCTCTACAAAACAAAAATTAAAAAGTAGCCAGTCGTGGTGGTATGTACCTGTAGTCCTAGCTACTCAGAAGGCTAAGGTGGGAGGATGGCTTGAGCCCAGGAGTGTGAGGCTACAGTGAGCTATGATTGCACCACTGCACTCTATCTCTTAAAATAATAATAATAATAAAATAGTCTACAGCCCAAGATCCTGCTTTAAAGCTAAATTCCATAGATTACTTTTCAAATAATTCTTCAAAGCTCTCCTCTTTCTCTTTGTTCCTACTAATCAGAACTCCCAGTATATTTCTCTTTTTCCTCAACGAGTTAGTTTCTGTCCTTAAAAAAAAAAAATTAAGAATATTTCCCCTTCATTTTGGTTCTCTTACTCTCTTTTTCTCTCTCCCTCCAGGTGAACTGCTAGAGAGCTATGATTGTTTCACCTATATTTGGACCCCTCAGGTCAGGCTGTGTCTTTAGCAACTACTCAGAAAAATGAGAATGAAAAAGAAAGAAAAAAGGAAGAAAGAGAGAGAGGGAGGGAGGGACAAACTGGAAGGGAAGGGAAGGAAAAGTAGGAAGAAAGGAAGATGTAATGAGAATAGAATATTTTTAAAAATGAAAAACAAAAAAGAAGAAGGCCGGTGTGGTGGTTCACGTCTGTAATCCCAACACTTTGGGAGGCTGAGGCAGGCGGATCACGAGGTCAGGAGATTGAGACCATCCTGCGCAACATGGTGAAACCCCGTCTCTACAAAAAATACAAAAATTAGCTGGGCGTGGTGACATGCGCCTGTAGTCCCAGCTACTCCGAAGGCTGAGGCAGGAGAATTGCTTGAACCCAGGAGGCAGAGGTTGCAGTGAGCCAAGATCGCGCCACTACACTCCAGCCTGGTGACGGAGCAAGACTCCGTCTTAAAAAAAAAAAAAAAGTTTCATAACTGTCACTTCTTAATGACACGCAATCAGAACCTTCCCTGCAGCTGAGGTCCCCTGTGGAGAGTATGTCTCATTGTCTGTATAAACAATTACAATAATGTACCTGTAATTTTCCAGTTCAAAATCAGGCTTTAAGAATGAGAACAATTTGTTTTATGAAACATGGAGAAAGACTAATCTTTGCTATTACTGTCAGTGCAGGTTTATCAGCAAGACTTGAAGTAGATAAGCCACAGACATACAGATGAGGAATCACATTTTCAAAGCTTTAATAACCCCCTAGTGGTATGCAACAAGCTGCTGAATTAACTTGTCTTTGCATACTTGTTGCATATGCATCACTGGCCAGGTCTAGGTACAAAGCAAAAACCAAACAATCAAAGGAAAGGAAAACTGTGAAGTCTCCAAGCAAAAGGATCATATTGAAAAAAAGGAATGAACACAAAGGGGCAGACAGTGTATGATTCCACTGATATGAGATGCCTGGAGTAGTCAAACCATCATAGAGACAGAAAGAATGAATGGTGGTTGTCAGAGCCTGCAGGGAGGGGCAAATGGAGAGTTTTATTCTCATTACTGTTTAATAAATACAGGATTTTAGTTTAGGATGAAAAAATTCTGGAGATGGACCAGGTGCTGACGGTCACACAACAATGTGAATGTGCTTAATGCCACTGAACTGTACTTTAAAATAGTGAAATGGCCAGGTGCAGTGGCTCACGCCTGTAATCCCAGCACTTTGGGAGGCCGAGGCGGGTGGTTCACCTAAGGTCAGGAGTTCCAGACCACCCTGGTCAACATGGTGAAACCCCACCTCTATTAAAAATACCAAAATTAGCCAGGCATGGTGGCGCACACCTGTAATCCCAGCTACTCAGGAGGCTGAGGCAGAAGAATCACTTGAATCCAGGAAGTTGGGGTTGCAATGAGCTAATGCCACTGCATTCCAGCCTGGGTGACACAGCGAGACTCCATCTCAAAAAAAAAAAGGTTAAAAATGGTAAATGTTATGATATATATATATCTCCACAATCTTTAAAATGGGGTTAAAACAAAGTTCTTGCCTAATAAACTCACATTTTTTTCCATCTTTAATTCTGAAATCCAAAGGAAACAAAGAGATATTTGCTGTCCCCTCTCTCTTCTCCCCCATCCCCCCAACTTTTTTTGAGATAGGGTCTCACTCTGCAGCCCAGGCTGGTCTCTAACTCATTGGCTCAAGTGATCCTCCTGCCTCAGCCTCCCAAAGTACTGGGATCATAGGCATGAGCCACTGCACCCAGCCCCCTCTCTTTTCTTTCTTCCACAGTAAAAGGCACACGTTCAGTCCTTCTGAAGGTTGAAGCTCTCTGGACACACCTGCTATATTGAGATTAAAGGGGAATACAGTAGTCTTTCCTTATCTGAGATTTTGTTTTCTATGGTTTCTGTTAACCACAGTACAGCATAGTAAGATACAGTATTTTAAGATAGACTACATTCGGCTAGGCGCGGTGGCTCATGCCTGTAATCCCAGCACTTTGGGAGGCTGAGGTGGGCAGATCACAAGGTTAGGAGATCGAGACCATCCTGGCTAACCCGGTGAAACCCCGTCTCTACTAAACAAAATACAAAAAATTAGCCGGGCGTGGTGGTGGGCGCCTGTAGTCCCAGCTACTCGGGAGGCTGAGGCAGGAGAATGGCATGAACCCGGGAGGCGGAGCTTGTAGTGAGCCCAGATTGCGCCACTGCACTCCAGCCTGGGAGACAGAGCGAGACTCTGTCTCAAAAAAAAAAAAAAAAAAAGATAGACTACATTCACATACCTGTTGTCACGGTATATTGTAATACTTGTTCTATTTTATTAGCATTCTTAATCTCTTACTGTGCCTAATTTATAAATTAAACTTTATCATAATTACATATGTATAGGAAAAAACTATATATATATATATATATATATAGGGTTCAGTATTATCTGAGGTTTCAGGCATCCCATGGGGATAAGGCAGGACTACCATACTTATTTAACAGATACTTATTGAGTAACTATTACATGTCAGGCTCTGTTCTAGGTACTAAGAATGCAGCAGTGAACAAAAGACATGCTTTATGGAACTTAGATTCTGGTATGTAATATTAAATACTTTAAATAAATAATTGCACCCCTGCTATACTTTCTGGTTTTTGTTTTTAATCTTCTTCTCTTTATTTCTATCGGGGGAAAACAGATACCACCTGACACCTGAATCTTACAGGTCAATGACAAAGTCTGTGCATTTAAACCAGTGTCTGGAAAAAAGTTGTAAAAGCATCTCCACAACGTCAGACTAACAGGGGGATTACTGGCTTTTGTGAAGTCTTGGAGTTGCAAAAGCAATTTCTGATAAAATCAGAACATCTGTTCATCTCTGCTGAAAGCCGATCATCTTTATGGAGCTATTGTATGTGCAAAACAAATGGGGTCCAATCAAGGATTCCACAGTTAAGATCATTTCAGTGTGGCATTATTCCAGCTTTGGTCCAGGATGTACAGTTTTATTTAGAGGATAAGTTTCATGCTTGCCACAATCAAATCAAATCCTCTATTTTTCAAAGATGATTTGCAGATTCAATCTTCACAAAGCACTAAAACTATAGAGCATGGAGTTAAAAATTCCCAATGGGACCACAAACAAATAGCAGTACAGAGTGGCAGATGGCTAGCCAATGTTTACTTTCTTCTTTTTCCCATAGAATAAAATATAGGTCAAATTCTACTAAAACGGCAAATACCATCACAGTGAAAACCTAGGTATAACAAAAATATTTTGAAATACTTAAAAATGTCCATGTGTTTCTTAATTCAACACAATATAGTTTTGTAGAATCGATATAATGAATTTTGTGAGAGTGCTGAATCCTAACCACTAGACAACCAGGGAATTATAATGAATTTTAAATCAAAAGAATGACTCCTTAGAGCATAACAACTTCATGTCTGCTCTTTAATTTTCATCTTTGGGGACATATTTTAAATATTTCAAAACAGGTTGTCATAGTATATTTGGAAGAAAGGAATTTGTCTCCCTTTATGGAAATCATCCATCAAATTTATTGAGGAATAATTAATTTTACATTCAATAAATTACATCAGAATGTTTTCAATGTTATAATGAACCTACTTTTGGCAACACAGTAAAATAAAGGGGTCCCTAAAGCCCACCCGTTAGTAAAAGTTATTGAATATTTTATTTAACATTAAAAGGTCAACTAATTTGGCTTAGATGCCAGGCATATCCAAAGAAACACAAAAGTTCTAGCCATTTCTTCAAAGGTTCCTTCTGAAATCAGGTATCCTTTAAAAAGACCATTAAGGCTGGGCATGGTAACTCATGCCTGTCATCTCAGAACTTTGGGAGGCCAAGGCTGAAGGATGACCTGAGGTCAGGAGTTTGAGACCAGCCTGACGAACATGGCGAAATCCCGTCTGCATTAAAAATACAAAAATTAGGCCAGGCGTGGTGGCTCACGCCTGTAATTCCAGCACTTTGGGAGGCCGAGACGGGCAGATCACGAGCTCAGGAAATCGAGACCATCCTGGCTAACACCATGAAACCCCGTCTCTACTAAAAAATACAAAAAACTAGCTGGGCGAGGTGGCAGGCACCTGTAGTCCCAGCTACTCAGGAGGCTGAGGCAGGAGAATGGTGTAAACCCGGGAGGCGGAGCTTGCAGTGAGCTGAGATCCCGCCACTGCACTCCAGCCTGGACAATAGAGCCAGACTCCATCTCAAAAAAAAAAAAAAAAAATTAGCTGGGCGTGGTGGCACATGCCTGTAATCCCAGCTATTGGGAGGCTGAGGCACGAGAATCACTTGAACCCGCGAGACAGAGGTTGCAGTAATCCGAGATCATACCATTGTACTCCAGCCTGGGCGACAGAGCGAGATTCCATATAAAAAAAAAAAAAAAAAATTAAGATAAACTAAGTAGGAGGTGGCATTACCTAGATTCCAGAATCTCTCTACAAATCTCCTTTCTGAAGCTCCGTTTGTTCAGTATTCCTCACACAGTGGCGTTACCAGTCATGGTGGGAACTTGGCAGTTTAGGGAGGCTACCGCCTCACCTAAGGGAAACTAAAAATGATTCCCCTCCCTTAAGTATCTCCTAAGACTACAGCAACTCTGGGGGAAACTCTCTTCTGAAAGGAAAAATTTCACCTGTAACTAGAGCCCCAATTTTAAGCATCAACTTGATGTATTTCATAAAAAGGAAGAGTAGCTAAGACCAAAAGGTGAATATGATCCTTTTCTAGACAAACTCAGTTTCAAAAATAAAGTAAAACAACACTCTGAAACAAAACAAAAATAACAAAACACCCTGCCTAAAAGTGATTTGACAGTTGAGTTATACCTAAAACAGGGTGGCCTGCTTATTTTTATTTAGAATTTTGTTTTCAGAGATGGGATCTCACTATGTTGCCCAGGTTGACTTGAAACTCTTGGGCTCAAGCGATCCTCCCACCTTGGCCTCCCAAAGTGTTGGGATTACAGGCGTGAGCCACTGCACCTGGCCAGAGAGGGCTTTTCTACTCCCAAGAAATGAGAGGTCCTCTGAAAGCAGGAGCTCCAAGGACGTGGGTAATGCTTCAGTCATGCAAGGGTGCAGCAGTTTTCAAACAAGAGGGTGCATCTATGGATGTCTGGCTGTGTCTTGGGGGTGGCGGTCTGGTAAGAAGCTTTAAGGGCATCACTTTCTTTGGGTAAGAGATACTTATGTGCTGGGCACGGTGGCTCACACCTGTAATCCTAGCAGTTTGGAAGGCCGAGGTGGGTGGATCACCTGAGGTCAGGAGTTTGAGACCAGCCTGGCCAACAGAGTGAAACCCCGTATCTACTAAAAATACAAAAATTAGCTGGGCATGGTGGTGGGCACCTGTAATCCCAGCTACTTGGGAGGCTGAGGCAGGAGAATCACTTGAACCTGGTGAGGGAGGCTGTGATGAGCCAAGATCATGCCACTTTACTTGGCAAAAGAGTGAGATTCTGTCTCAAAAAAAAAAAAAAAAAGAGAGAGAGAGACACTTTTGTTCCCTACAGAGCAGTGGCTTCACTTCCCACAGGGCAAGAGACCCTATTTGTTTTGCTTTAAGTTCCAGGATACATGTGCAGGATATGCAGATTTGTTACACAGGTAAACATGTGCCATGGTGGTTTGCTACACCAAGCGACCCTATTTGTATTTGTTGATTGTAAGCCAGATGTTATAAAACAGGAGACAGCCTATATTTCATTTCCCTTCGTTAGAAGGCCTATAACCACACTGTCTATTATGGTAGCCTCTAGCAGCATGTGCTACCTAAGCACCTGAAATGCAGCTAGTGTGAGTGGGGAACTGAATTGCAAATTTCATCTCATTTTAATTAACTTAAATGTAAACCTGGAAACTGGTGTTCAATTCAATACTTGGAAAACCTTTCAGTATGTTTGGAACACCCTGAGTATGTGAATCTCAATCAACTAAAAGTTTTATGAAATCTGACACAGTTCTTGCATTTCTGGTGGAAATTTGGTGGCTAAATTGAGAGATTTTATAAGTGTAAGATACACATCAGATTTTGAAGCATTCATACAAAAAAAGGAACGTAAAATATCTCTGTGTTTTTGTGGTTTTTTGGTTGTTTTTTTTTTTTTTTTTTTTGAGACAGGGTCTCACTCTGTTGCCCAGGCTGGAATACAGTGGCACAAACATGACTCACTGCAGCCTTAACCTCCTCGGCTCAAGTGATCCTCCCACCTTGGCCTCCCAAGTAGCTGGGACTACAGGTGCACATCACCATGCCCCGCTTTGTTTTTTTTTTTTTTTTTTTGTGCTAGAGACTGGATCTCACTATGTTGCCCAGGCTGGTCTCGAACTCGGGGACTCAAGTGATCCTCCTGCCTTGGCTCCCCAAACTGGCCCAAAATACCTCATTGATCAACAATTTTTATATTGATCACATGTTGAAATGACAATTTTTATATATTAAGTATATTGTTAAAATTAATTTTATGTTTATTTTTACTTTTTATTGTGATACAGACTAAGAAAATTACAATCGGAGCTCACATTATATTTGTATTGAACAGTGCTAGTCTATAACATAAATATTCTACATACTCTGCACAATTCTTGCTTAGTTTCCTAGTTCTAGTTTGTAAGTCTCACTTTTTTTTTTTTTTTTTTTTTTTTTTTTTTTGAGACGGAGTCTCGCTCTGCCGCCCAGGCTGGAGTGCAGTGGCCGGATCTCAGCTCACTGCAAGCTCCGCCTCCCGGGTTCACGCCATTCTCCTGCCTCAGCCTCCCGAGTAGCTGGGACTACAGGCGCCCACCACCGCGCCCGGCTAGTTTTTTGTATTTTTTAGTAGAGACGGGGTTTCACCGTGTTAGCCAGGATGGTCTCGATCTCCTGACCTCGTGATCCGCCCGTCTCGGCCTCCCAAAGTGCTGGGATTACAGGCTTGAGCCACCGCGCCCGGCACTTTTTTTTTTTTTTTTGAGACGGAGTCTCATTCTGTTGCTGAGGCTGGAGTGCAGTGGTGCAATCTCAGCTTACTGCAACCTCTGCCTCCTGTGTTCAAGTGATTCTTCTGCCTCGGCCTCCTGAATAGCTAAGACTACAGACATATGCCGCCACGCCTGGCTAATTTTTGTATTTTTAGTAGAGACAGGATTTCACCAAGTGGGCCAGGCTGGTCTCGACCTCCTGACTCAAGTGGTCTGTCCACCTCGGCCTCCCAAAGTGCTAGGATTACAGGCGTAACCCACCATGTATGGCCAGAAAACATAATTTTGAATTAAATGACATTATCACGTTTTTAGGAAGCAGAGGAGGTAAGAGGTGATAAGCAAAAAAGAACCAAAAAGAAGAGAATGATTTATTTATGTAGGCATATTGAACAATATATGTTTATAGTTTTATCTTTAATACAGAAAAACACTTATTAACTTCCTGCATTTTTTTTTTTTTTTGAGACGGAGTCTCGCTGTGTCTCCCAGGCTGGAGTGCAGTGGAGTGATCTCGGCTCACTGCAAGCTCCGCCTCCCGGGTTCACGCCATTCTCCCGCCTCAGCCTCCCAAGTAGCTGAGACTACAGGCGCCCGCCACCACGCCCGGCTAGTTTTTTGTATTTTTAGTAGAGACGGGGTTTCACCATGTTAGCCAGGATAGTCTCGATCTCCTGACCTCGTGATCCACCCGCCTCGGCCTCCCAAAGTGCTGGGATTACAGGCTTGAGCCACCGCGCCCGGCCTAGAGACAAGGTTTCACCGTGTTAGCCAGGATGGTCTCAATCTCCTGACCTCATGATCCGCCCGCCTCAGCCTCCCAAAGTGCTGGGATTACAGGCATGAGCCACCGTGCCCGGCCTATTTATTTGTTTTTGAGACAGGGTCTCACTCTGTCATCCAGGCTAGAGTGCAGCGGTGCAATCTCAGCTCACTGTAACCTCTGCCTCCTGGGCTCAAGTCATCCTCCCACCTCAGGCTCCCCAGTAGCTGGGACTACAGGCACGCACCAACACGTCCAGCTAATTTTTGTATTTTTATAGAGATGAGGTTTCACCATGTTGCCCAGGCTACTTTTGAACCCCCGGGCTCAAACAATCAGCCCACCTCAGCCTTCCCAAGTGCTGGGATTAAAGGCATAGGCCACCATGCCCAGCCAGATATTTTTTTAATATAAAAATAAAGATGGGATCTCATTATGTTGTCCAGGCTAGTCTCGAACTCCTGGCCTCAAGCAATCCTTCCCCCTCGGCCTCCCAAAGTGCTAGGATTACAGGTGCGAGCCATCTCACCTGGCCTAAAATAGATTTTTACTTAAATTTTACATGAAATAAGTAAGTCTACTGGGCTCAAAAATGTCTATTTTTAAGGTTGTAATTTCATTTAAATTCTCTTAAAATATCAACTCATAATTTACTTTCATTCCTCTTCTTTAAACTCCGTAAAGTGTTAAAATTCTTTTATTTTTATTTTGAGACAGGGTCTTTCTCTGTCACCCAGGCTACAGTACAGAGGAGCAATCACAGCTCAGTGCAGCCTCCACCTCCCAGGCTCAAGCAGTCCTCTGACCTCAGCCTCCTGAGTAGCTGGACTATAGGCGTACACCAGCATCCCGTGCTAATATTTTTCTTGTTTGTAGAGATGAGGTTTTGCTATGTTGTCCATACAGGAAAATTCTTTTAAACACTAATTCTAGTTACAAAGAAACTATTTAATGTAAATTTAATTAAGGCAGAACATAAATCTCTGGTATTAGCAATGACTTATACCCAAGAGAAAATATCTTTCACTAGAGATTTCCTTTACCAGATATTCCCAAATGAGTACCATAATAAACATTTAGAGAATTCATTAAGTGTGACTAATGGAGTTATAAGAAAAATAAATTCATAGCCTAGCAGCCTTCATAGGTACCACGATGAAGGGGAAAAGCCAATGCAGAAAATATATTGAAATAATACAAAGTTCAAGGTTAAAACAAACTCGACCATTTTTTTCAAAACATCTTCAATATGAAATGAATAGCTTAGCAGAGCATCTATATATATATAAAACCAAAAACAACAGTTTTTTTTTTTTTTTTTTTTTTTTGAGACGGAGTCTCGCTGTGTCCCCCAGGCTGGAGTGCAGTGGCTCAATCTCGGCTCACTGCAAGCTCCGCCCCCCGGGTTCACGCCATTCTCCTGCCTCAGCCTCCTGAGTAGCTGGGACTACAGGCGCCCGCCACCTCGCCCGGCTAATTTTTTGTATTTTTAGTAGAGACGGGGTTTCACCGTGGTCTCGATCTCCTGACCTTGTGATCCGCCCGCCTCGGCCTCCCAAAGTGCTAGGATTACAGGCGTGAGCCACCGCGCCCGGCTTTTTTTTTTTTTTTTTTTTTTTGAGACGGAGTCTTGCTCTGTCACCCAGGCTGGAGTGCAGTGGCCGGATCTCAGCTCACTGCAAGCTCCTCCTCTCGGGTTCACGCCATTCTCCTGCCTCAGCCTCCCGAGTACCTGGGACTACAGGCACCCGCCACTTCGCCCGGCTAGTTTTTTGTATTTTTTAGTAGAGACGGGGTTTCACCGTATTAGCCAGGATGGTCTCGATCTCCTGACCTCATGATCCGCCCGTCTCGGCCTCCCAAAGTGCTGGGATTACAGGCTTGAGCCACCGCGCCCGGCTTTTTTTTTTTTTTTAAAGAGAGACAGGGTTGCCCGAACTTGGGAGTACAGTGGCACCATTATAGCTCACTGCAGCCTCCACTTCCCAGGTTCAAGCAATCCTTTAGTCTCCCTAACAATTTATTATATTATAAAACAATAGAATTCTCCATACACTTCTGTGTAAAAATATACAGGCTACCACCAAGCATAGGAAATAACACAGTCCTGAATTTCAAATCATTTTAACTGTAAAAATGTTAAATGAAATTATGATGATTTTAATATAATTCGACAAAAGATGTCAAAGAACAGGATACTACACCAAATAATTAACAAAAACATCACAAACTCCTTTTTCTGCTTCTAAAAAGAAAACACTGAAAACAAAAAACAAATTCTACATTCTAAGACAAATCAACACACACAGTCATTTTAAAGATAACCTTTTTTTCCTGATTACAAAAGGATTCCCTGTATTACCATCTGGTCTTTTGTTTTGTTTGTTGTTTTTGAGACAAGGTCTCGCTCTGTCACCCAGGATGAATGCACTGGCTCGATCACAGCTCACAGTAGCCTCGAACTCCCAGGCTCAGCTGATCCTCCTACCTCATTTTCCCAAGTAGCTGAGACCACAGGCATGTGCCACCACGCCCAGCTAACTTTTAAATTTTCTGTAGAGATAGGGTCTTGCTATGTTGCCCAAGCTGATCTTGAACTCCTGGACTCAAGTGATCCTCCCACCTTAGCCCCCCAAAGTGCTGGAAATATAGGCATGAGCCACTGTGCCCAGCCATAATCTGTTTATTATAGAAAAATGGAGGCCGGGCGCGGTGGCTCAAGCCTGTAATCCCAGCACTTTGGGAGGCCGAGGCGGGTGGATCACGAGGTGAGGAGATCGAGACCATCCCTGGCTAACATGGTGAAACCCCGTCTCTACTAAAAATACAAAAAACTAGCCGGGCGTGGTGGCGGGCGCCTGTAGTCCCAGCTACTCGGAGGCTGAGGCAGGAGAATGGCGTGAACCCGGGAGGCGGAGCTTGCAGTGAGCCGAGATCTCGCCACTGCACCCCAGCCTGGGCGACACAGCGAGACTCCGTCTCAAAAAAAACAAACAAACAAACAAAAAAAAAAAACAAAAGAAAAATGGAAAGATACTACAAAGCACGTGCATGTGCGCACACACAGGGAACTCCACGACCCGGAAGAAATCTTTTTTCAGCACCTGTTCTTTTTTCCAGGCACAACTGTGTATGATTGTTTGTAATTTCATTTTTAGTAATACACAGTGAATTCTGTGTAGGTCATTAAATATTGGTTTATAACATAATTTAAATAGCTGGACAGTATTCCATTGGATAGCTATACACAGGTGTAATAAATGATTTACTTTATTAAACCTCTAATGGAAACAGCAAGATTTTTCCAATTTATTGCTATTTTAAGATTTGTCCTTTTTTTTTTTTTTTTTTTGAGACGGAGTCTTGCTCTGTCACCCAGGCTGGAGTGCAGTGGCCGGATCTCGGCTCACTGCAAGCTCCGCCTCCCGGGTTCACACCATTCTCCTGCCTCAGCCTCCCAAGTAGCTGGGACTATAGGCGCCCGCCACCTCGCCCGGCTAGTTTTTTTTTTTGTTTTTTTTTTTTGTATTTTTTAGTAGAGACGGGGTTTCACCGGGTTAGCCAGGATGGTTTCGATCTCCTGACCTCGTCATCCACCCGTCTCGGCCTCCCAAAGTGCTGGGATTACAGGCTTGAGCCACCGCGCCCGGCCTAAGATTTGTCCTTTTGTACAAATCTTTAAACGTATTTCAGATGTCCTAGAATGAAATTCATCTAAATGAAACTGCTAAGTCAAAGGGTATGTACTTTTTTTTTTTTGAGACGGAGTTTCACTCTGTCACCAGGCTGGAGTGCAGTGATGCGATCTCGGCTCACTGCAACCTCTGACTCCCTCAACCTCTGACAACCTCAGGCTCCCGAGTAGCTGGGATTACAGGCACGCGCCACCATGCCCAGCTAATTTTTGTATTTTTAGGAGAGATGGGGTTTCACCATGTTGGCCAGGATAGTCTTGAACTCCTGACCTCGTGATCTGCCTGCCTCAGCTTCCCAAAGTGGTGGGAATACAGGCGTGAGCTCCCATGCCCGGCCTGAGTATGCACTCTTAAGACTCTCAATACATGTATCAAACTGCCCTCCAAAAAGAGCACCAATTTACATTTCAACCAATGAGCATGAAAGTATCACATTCCCAAGCAACACTGCCCTTATTTTTCAATATTTTTAGTCTTCATAAATCTGTTAACTGAAAAAACTTGTCATTTTTATTTGCATTTCTTGATTTCTAGTATGGGCGAATACTGTTTCACATGATTATTGGCTATCTGTAGTTTTTCTTTTGTTCATTTTCTATTACTACTTATATAGATTACTTATATATTACAAATATTTACCCACAATGCTTTGTCATATATGTTAGAAATATTTTTCTTATTTTGTCACTTAGCTTTGGTTTCTGGCATTTTTTGGCATAAAGAAGTTTTAAATATTTATGTATACATATAAAAAGATGTATGTATATCTATAAGAAGATATTTCTTTTATTATGTATTAAAGCCACTTATATCCTGTTCAAATTTACCAACAAAGCTGGAATGTAATGTTAAGTTCTGTGCAAACTAGACCTCTTCATATTTGGGTAACAAAAATTCAAAACTAGCCAGGCTCACTGGCTCACACCTGCAGTCCCATCTACTCTGGAGGCTGAGGTGGGAGGATCACTTGAGCTCAGGACTTTGAGACCAGCCTGGGCAACATAGTGAGACCCCACTCTTTAAAAAATAATAATAATAAATTAAAATAATAAATAAAATTCAAAACCATACATTTTGAGAATATCACATTTTGGACAAAATTTTAAATGTGTGTCTAAAGTAATAAGTTTTCTTATTTAAGGACCCATTCCTGGCACACTTCACTCATCCTGGGGAAGAGAGCAAGACACTATCTTAAAAAAGAAAAAAAAGAACTCATTCCCTTAAAATTATATGCTTTTTGGCCCGGTGCAGTGACTCATTCCTGTAATCCCAATACTGTGGGAGGTTGAGGTGGAGGTGGGAGGGATCTCCTGGGAGACACAGCAAGACCCCTGTCTCTCTTTTTTTTTTTTAATTATATGCATTTTTCTGGTATTGCAAAGTCAAGGGATGTTGCTTCATCACCAACTCAGCATGTGAATTGTAGCCATGCCACTCAGGAAGCCAAATATTTTCTATTTTGTTTTGATACCTTCAACATGAGGAGAAAGGCCAATCTCTTCATACATTAAAATGAAATTAGTATTTTTAGTTGACATCTGAACTCACAGCAAGATGACCCCATTTGTAAAACATGACTACACTCAGGGTTTCCATATATGTAGTCAGGTACCACATAATGACGTTTCAGTCAATGACAGACCACATATATGACTGTGGTCCCAAAAGATAATAAAATGTAGCTGAAAAATTCCTATCCTCTAGTGACGCTGTAGCCATCATAATGTTGTAATGCAACGCATGACTCACGTTTGTGGCAATGCTGGTGTAAACAAACCCACTGCACTGCCAGTCATGTGAAAGTCTAGCACGTACAATTACATGCAGTACATAATACTTGATAATGATAATAAATGCCTATGTTACTGGTTTATGTATTTTCTATACTTTTTATCATTATTTTAGCGTGTACTCCTTCTACTTACTAAAACAAAAAAGTTAACTGTAAAACAGCCTCAGGCAGGTCCTCAGGAGGCATTGTTATCATAGGAGATGACAGCTCCATATGTGTTACTGCCCCTGAAGACCTTTCAGTGGAACAAGATGTGGAGGTGCAAGACAGTGATACCGATGACCCCGACCCCGTGTAGGCCTAAACTAATGTGTGTGTTTATGTCTTCACTTCTAAGAAAAAGTTTGTGAAGTTTTGAAAAGTTAAAATGTTTTTAAAAAGAGATAAAGAATAAAAACATAAAGAAAGAATATACTGTTGTACAGCCGTACATGTTTATGTGTTAAGCTAAGTGTTATCACAAAAGAATTTAAAAGTATAAAAAAGCAAAGAGTTGGCCGGGCGCGGTGGCTCAAGCCTGTAATCCCAGCACTTTGGGAGGCCGAGGCGGGCGGATCACGAGGTCAGGAGATGGAGACCATCCTGGCTAACACGGTGAAACCCCGTCTCTACTAAAAATACAAAAAGAAATTAGCCAGGTGTGGTGGCGGGCACCTGTAGTCCCAGCTACTCTGGAGGCTGAGGCAGGAGAATGCTGTGAACCCGAGAGGTGGAACTTGCAGTGAGCCGAGATCGCACCACTGCACTCCTGCCTGGGCAACAGAGCGAGACTCCATCTCAAAAAAAAAAAGTAAACAGCTGGCCGGGCACGGTGGCTCACATCTATAATCCAAGCACTTTGGGAGGTCGAGGTGGGTGGATCACCTGAGGTCAGAAGCGCCACTGCACTCCAGCCTGTGCGACAAGAGCAAGACTCCATCTCAAAAAAAAAAAAAAAAAAAAAGTAAAAAGTGTACAAAGTAAAAGTATTACAGTAGGCTAAGGTTAATTTATTATTGAAGAAAGAAACAATTTTCAAGATACATTTAGTGTAGCCTAACCAGACATATTTTTAAAATGTACAGTAATGTACAGTAATGTCCTAGGCCTTCACAATCACTCACCATTCACCCACTGAGTTGCCCAGAGCAACTTCCAGTCCTGCAAGCTCTGTTTCTGGTAAGTACCCTATACAGATGTACCATTTTTTATCCTTTATGCCATGTTTTTACTGTACCTTTTCTATATTTAGATATGTTTAGATACACAAATACTTACCCTTGTGTTACAATTGCCTACAGTACTCAATACAGTAACATGTTATATGGGTTTGTAGTCTAGGAGCAATAGGCTTTATCATACAGCCTAGGTGTGGAGTAGGGTTTACCATCTAGGTTTGTGTAAGTACACTCTATTATGGTACCACAACGACAAAATCACCTAATGCATTTCTTAGAACTTTGTCACCATGTATCATTAAGTGACACACGACTATAGTTATATAACAATAACCAAAGGAAAATACAAAAAGAGGGACTATTTACATGGTATCCTTACATATTAAACCTTCCATACCTTTTGGGATAAGAATCTAGTATCCAGTTCTCACTACACATAGCTTTCCCTCACTTTCTATCAGAAATGAGATAGGAGTCTCACCTTTCTGGCATCAGAAACAGATCACAAATCCTGAAAACAAATTCACAGGGTAAACTGTTTCATTTTTAAAGAGCTGTAGATTTCTGTAGATCTCTAATTTGCTACTTTTCCTAAATCTAAAAGATGGCCAAAAGATTTTTAGAAACACTAAACAAAAAAAAAAAGAATTAGCATTATTTCTAACAGAACATTTTACCTATTTAAATATACTGTAGAATGAATGCTATATTACAAAACTGATGAACCAATTTTTAGTACTTTAACAGATTAAATGTTCAGGTGTCTTTTTATACAGGCTACAATGACATGTATTAATGTAGCTTAACATTTAGCCCAGGTTAGATTTTTTCAAAATCCCACTCCTCCAAAAACAGTGACTTGCCACCAGCTATAGGTTCTGAAATTATTTATTTTATTTATTTTTTTGAGATGGAGTCTTGCTCTGTCTCCCAGGCTGGAGAGCAGTAGCGCGATCTCAGCTCACTGTAACCTCTGCCTCCTGGGTTCAAGTGATTCTTCTGCCTCAGCCTCCTGAGTAGCTGGGATTACAGGCGTGCGCCACCACACCCGGCTAATTTTTGTATTTTTAGTAGATATGGGGTTTCACTATGTTGGCCAGGCTGGTTTCCAACTCCTGACCTCAAGTAATCCGCCCACCTTGGCCTCCCAAAGTGTCAGGATTACAGGCGTGAGCCACTGGGCCCGACCTAGGCTCTGAATTTTAGACAACAAAAAATAGTTTTTCACAAACTTTTTAACTTACTCTCACCTAAAGGCTGGAAAACCCCAGTGAAGGCTTTTAAAACTCATCAGACACAGAAAAAAAGAAACAGCTTTAATTGTAGGATCTCACTGACACAAACATAAGGAAATTCTGAGTTATAGATACCTCACATTAAGCTTTTTCCACTGACATTGTAACTTCTGTCAACATTCAAAGAAAATTCAACCTTGGTCAAAGGTGACAGTTGACAATCCTGGAAGCTAACATCCTCTGTTTATTTGAACAAGTTTATACTCTCTGCACAGCGAACTGAAGTTCTTCTTGTCTGTGACTTGATCTCCCCAAGTTAAAGCACTACACTTTAGGGTTGTGAATTCTGTCTCCAAGACTTAACTTCACAATCCACTCCCAAGGAAAAGTGCTGAGAGAAAGTAACCATCATAAATGGAAAAAAAAAAAAAAATTCTGAGACTATTTTCTAATGGCCTTTGCAGAGCTCTAAACATAAAATAGTTCAGTTGTCTTAAAAATTAGCCCAAATAGGCCGGGCGCAGTGACTCACACCTGTAATCCCAGCACTTTGGAAGGCCGAGGCAGGAGGATCTGAGGTCAGGAGTTCAAGACCAGCCTGGCCAACATGGCAAAACCCTGTCTCTACTAAAAATACAAAAATTATCTGGGCATGGTGGCACACGCCTGTAGTCCTAGCTACTTGGGAGGCTGAGGCAGGAGAATCTCTTGAACCCAGGAGACAGAGGTTGTCCAGCCTGGGTGACAAAGCGAGGCTCCATCTCAAAACATAATAATAATAAAAAATTACCCCAAATAAGTAAAATTCTTAAATCTATCTCAGAAATCATGACTAATAGCTCTAAAAAGCTTTAATGCAACAAGAATCGGACCAGAAATCACCTCAAAATAAAGTTGTAAATAAAATGAGTAGGATTGTTGAGTTCTCAGTACAGATGTGTATGTCAACACAAACCCACTACACTGGCACAAATGATCCTTTTGTTTGTAAACAGAGGCCAAGGAGACAGCTTATAGCTCTTCTTCTATGATGTATATGGTAATGCTAGGGGAAGAAGAACGAAAGACAACTTATAATAAAAATTAAGACTTTCTCTGCTTTAATATAATTTCCACCAGAATTATATACCTTAATTGGAAAAATATTTATCACCATCTTCATCAACATTAAAAAAATCCTAAACATATAAAAATATTTTCTATTCAAAAACCAATAAGACTCCATTTGGGAACACAAAGAAATATAAGCCTCAAAGAAACAAAATGCCTTATAACAAAGCGGCAGTGGCCGGCTCGCCTTTGCTGTACACTAGGTTAGGGATGCAGCCTCTGGAATCAGCCCTGCCAAGACCAGTAATGTGACCTTGGACAAATTACTTAACTTCTCTGTGGCCATTTCTTCATCTTCCATCTGGGAATAATACCCACTCCTCTGAGAATCACGAGTTAACACACGGCCAGAACCGAAAACAATGTCTGCCCAGCACACTGTCAGTGAACGGTAAGCATTAAGTAATATTTTTATTATTTTCATACTTGAAGGCATTGGAACATTTTCTCAAACTCTGGGTTTTGAACATAATTTGAAGGAGTTGTTCATTGTCTGCTCACCTCTTGAAAGATGGCATCATAATGATTAGATACATAATCAGAATATTTTCCCAGGTGAGCCGTGGTAAGCAGAGCTCCAGCCCAGAATGATGAATACTTATTTTTAATACAAATCATGGATGTGGCTGTTACTGGCAACTTCGGCCTGATTTCCCATATGCAAAGAAATCCCCTACCAGGGGAAAACAAGCAATGTTAGAAAGTTGTTGGGTTTGTCCTGTTATCATTACAGGGTAAAGCCAAATTCACATTTAGTAGCCTGATGGGCATTAAAAGTATTAGTCACCAAATTAATCCCAACAAATAACAATAATTGATTGGCTCACTGATGTATTTCCCCTTGTCTTCCCCAACCTTTCTCTAACTAGTCAGAAAGGAAAGTTTTCATATTTTCTGAGAATCTCATTACTGCTCTCAAACCATGCTCTGTATCTTAGTATAATTTAAAAAATGAGTCAGCACAAGCACCTCAAAAAACTAGCATAGAATATGAAGCTATTTCTCTTCATAATAGAAAGGTGCAAAAATTTTTAAAAAGGTTATTGAGGGTACTAAAGGTAATAGAAGAATACATGAAGAGTGAATGTTGTAGTAGATTTTGCAAGCTAGCTTCCAAAAGCAGGTAGAAAAAGATGAATGTTCCTTATTAATCAATACAAGTATTCATCATCTCAATGGTGTCATCCATGTGAAAATGGACATAGTTATTAAGAATAAACCTAAAGAAGAAACTATCTTGTATGTGACAAATTATAACTTCTCCTTTCTTGAATATTGGGGCAGCAGGGGAATAGGAAGTCAAGATACTCCAAGTATTAACTTCATTTGCAAATTGAATTCTACATAATTATGCACCATGCTAATGCAATACTGTTTTTAGTAATGTGATCCAAATGAAAATTTAGAAGAGGTAAACTCCCCCTGAACTGCAAACACATCTGAATGTCAATTCAATTAGGAGTCTATTTAGTCATTACACTTCTTAGAATAAAGCGAGTTAAAGGCCAGGAAAAGAACACTTGCTTTAATCACTGAAACAATCTACACATATTTCTCAAGGTTCCACTTAACTCATCCTGCAACATTTATATTAAAAGTGACCTACCATGGCTGGGCGTGGTGGCTCAAGCCTGTAATCCCAGCACTTTGGGAGGCCGAGACGGGCGGATCACGAGGTCAGGAGATCGAGACCATCCTGGCTAACACGGTGAAACCCCGTCTCTACTAAAAAATACAAAAAACTAGCCGGGCGAGGTGGCGGGCGCCTGTAGTCCCAGCTACTCGGGAGGCTGAGGCAGGAGAATGGCGTAAACCCAGGAGGCGGAGCTTGCAGTGAGCTGAGATCTGGCCACTGTACTCCAGCCTGGGCAACAGAGCGAGACTCCGTCTCAAAAAAAAAAAAAAAAGTGACCTACCACATAAGTTATCCAGGAGAGTCAGGGAAGATTTTTAAGGCTGAAGGTGATTCCTCCTCGGCTCTACTACCATACCCTAAATTTCGCCTCGTTCTTAACTCTTTTCCATGACACTGTGTATGGCTTTTAGGCGAGTCCAGAAAAATGGCTATCATTACTACTTAATATAAACCATGGGGTTCTGTATCATGTAAACCCAGGGCAACTCCTCTTTTAAGCACCGACATTCAAGGCTCTACATAACATGTTTCAACTCTATCTTAGTGCTGTACATTTTCCAAGTACCTGCGAGGAAACAGATAGCAGCACCTCCATTTTTCTGTTAATTGTGCTTTTGTTGCTGTTCTAAGGCTGTTAAACTTTAAAGAGAGTTGGGAAAAGACAAGAACATCTTGCCTTCCCGATTGGGTATTCAGGCTTCACTCAGTAAAGCTGTCATGAAGTAGCGCAAAGGGTCAGAGACAAACCACATGGCATCTGATGTTTGTCTGTATAAGTTTAAAATAAAAATGTGACACTACAAGAAGGTTAACATGTGGACCTAATTTTGAAAATACAAACAGGAAGCACCCCCACCCCAATATTACCATTTAAAAAAAAGGAAACCAAACCTCAAAGATACCTTCCAAGGAAGTGAAGGGTGTGACCCAAACTAACAAAAGTAATAAATCGTCATTTCAACTCTGAAACCATCAAAAGTGAGGGTCTCATTCAACCAACTAAAAATCTAACACCTGTAAATTACTCTTCTCTTTTGATTAGTAAAAACGGCATAGATTTAGACGTGCAAAATCTTCTCCAAACTGACATAGGCTTTTCAGTAGCAGAGGATCATCATTAATAAAACACCCAATGTCAAGATTTTACTTCAAATAAGGCCACTATAATTAAGAGTGAATACAGTTTTAAAAAATGTTTATCACTCTGATGCTTACAACTTAAATTTGAGTACAAAAACTGTCTGATCAATGGAAACTAGATTGTTAAGTTTGACTTTCTTATTCCCAGAAACAAGCATAAAACTGTTGTTTTTCCAACATTGCAGGGGAAAAAAAACACTTCTGATTTTAGAAGAGTTCTATTCACAAAGCGCAGAATTAAAAACATTTTCTTCCTTTAAATACCACACGTTTGAGGACAGCAATAGTGTGGAGCTAACTTTGAAGCATTATTTTTATTAAGTTGCACAGTTAAAGTATTTTGATACTTTGATACGTCATAGTATCAAAATAAAAGGATATTCTTCTGAAGAGTCCAGTAACCTGGAATTGCCAGATAGCTTTTTAAAATAAGTTTCAAATTATCAGAAAAATCATACAAACTAGGGTTATTTTGCTTCCTTTTGTAGGAATAATGCAGTAATCTACACTCTTAACAGAAAGGGAAAAAATGTGTCACAGATAGAATGTCCAGAAATCTGTGAATAACTTTATGAGATACAGACATGTTTGTAGGGCACGAAAATAGTTAGTCTTCCTTCGATTCCACCTGTAACCTGCATCTAATCTTGAGCATGTTATTTACCTATCTATAACGTCTTCCTTTTACCATAAGACTACTGTGTCACCTACCTACATAACAATAAGCCAAATAAACCACAACAAATGGATTCATAATATATAAGCCTAACAAAAATTACAGACAATTTGAATACTAACAATACTATGATGTGAAAAAACTCGACTTAAGTATCAAAAAGTAATAAGCGGCAACTTTAGTCTTGATGTGGCTTTTACATATGTAAATGACATAAAAACAATCAAGAGAGGAAGAAAATGGAGATGAGATGAAAAGTCAGAGCAGGATAGGAAGTGTTGACCAAAATATTTATGTTGTAACACTCCAAACGATGATAGCACATTTTTCTCCTACTATCATACATACTAGGAAGTACACACCTTAAATTTCTTAACACAATCCATATTAACAACCTGTGGGCAAAAAAAATGCAAGCACTGAAAAGGTGAGAACTGATGAGAAGGTGGGATAGTTTATTTAGTTGGGTATACAGCAAAGATTTTGTGCAGAGTTTAGCTTCAAGTTATGCAATAACCAAACTGCTGGTGATAGAAATCAACTTTTTTTTTTCTGATGGTTTGCTTTACAACAACAAAAAAAATCTCCATTCCTTCCCTGTGTCTCAATCTGGAGCTTGAAATTTCATCTTCCAGAGGCTACAGTAGCAAACAAGTCATCTCCTAGATAACACACTTACCTGACCCAAGGCGTGGTGTTGTTTGAATTAAATGTAACAGATAACACAAATTGTCACATAGGAAGTTTTTCTTTAAATCTACAGCCCCTTCTCTCATTTAGCCCTGTCCATTCCAACAACTATGATCTTCCATGAGATGGAAACTGGTACCCAAATGAATAAACAAAACAACCCGAAGCCTTAAAATAAAATCAATCAATAAGATTCTCCTCATTTGAAATGATCAGAACCACTCCAATATTTACAGTGTCACAAAATGAAATTTTAAAACAAGAAAGGCACACTCAATAAAATACATCCTCACGTAGGAACTGACAGGCAATGAACATAACGCAATATAACATAAGCAAATGGACAATAACAGAATGTTGGGGAGAGAGGCACAGTTCTATTACCTTAATTGAACGATAACAAAATTATCTGAAATAATGTAGACCCAACAGCTGAAAGCTTATTATGGCCCAGGCAGCTATCCAACAGCTTTGGAAACCTAAGATCCAAGCAGATCATAAACACCACTTGAAGACTGAAAAAAATGACAGAAGCCCAAGCATGATATTCGGTGTCACGCTGGCCCTTTCAAAGGGCATTCCCTGAGGACACTGCAGAGAAAATGTATGGAATTGTATCTAGGCAAAGATCTATATACTGCATGGTGCTTTGGGAAGAGCACGAATCTCAGTCCTTGAAGTTTCCTGGATACTCAACAAACAGCCGTGTCACCCGAACAGGTCACTTACTCCACCTATCTGGGCCTCAGTTTCCTCATTTGTACAATACAAGAATGTGGCATCATCGCTGGGTTCCTTTCCAGCTCTAACATTCTTTGACCCACTTTTGGCACCATTTATTTGATACAAGCTATGGCGGGATCACAGGGACCAAGAAGAAAAGAACTGACTCTGGCTCTTTGGGAAAGAGAGAATCGGTATCTCTTTTAGCCTTTAAAATTCTTGTGGTTTTCATTAATCCCGTCTTCCTAAAAGCTGGCACTTGTTTTTCTTCTTTGCCTTTTCCATCACTGCTGGCTACAAGTGTTTGCAACCGCCTCTTGCTCCGTGTGAGTTCTTTCCTCTTTGATCACCCCGACCATCTTGCCAGATTCCTTTAGCCCCAGACCAGCTTTTGTGATACAACAACTCCCCTTCCGACTCTCCATATCTACCGCCGACACCAGGAGCACTTTTAACCCTTTATTCCTGACTAGAAAGAAAAAGCACACTGCATCCCACGGCCACACGAACGAGCCCAGGCCTGGCGGGTCCTGATGTGGGATCCCGCCCCCCAGAGTCTTATCGAAACGTTCGTATTTGTTGTCTTGACTCCTTATAAGGCCCTGTTTCTTGAAGCTTTGCTAATACCCCCCACCGCACCAAGCACCCCCGCAGGCTCATCCCATCCCCGGAGTCCCGGGCACCTCTTTTGAAAAAAAGAAGTTAAAGCAAGGAAGACGGCTGGGGCTATTCGGAATTGCAACGTGAAAGTGTGAGGCGGCTGACAGCAGCCCCCTGAGCTCCTAGGAGGTCGGCGCGGGGTCCCCACACACCCACTCGGACACACGCGCACGCAGCCTTTAAAGCGCACGCCCCCCAACGCGCCGCGGCGTTCGCACGTCCCCCTCGCGCGCCCCGCATTGCCCCCAGGCTCCCCGGCAGCCAGCCCAGACCCCCTCTCCCCGCGCGCGCCCCTCGCCCAGCGCGCAGCCACCGCGGCCCGGGAGCGATGGCGGCGGCGCGGCCCTGACGGGTGGCTGAGCGGCTGGAGAGCGGGCCCCGCCCGGGCTGGCTCCCCGGCCTGGCTCCCCCGGCCCCGGGCCCCGGGCTCGCCCCGCAGCGCCTACCTCGCTCGGCCCCTCGGGCGCCCGCGGCTGCTCCGGCCCTGCTGTCTGGCTTGCCCGCCCGCCCGCTCGCTCGCTCCCTCCCTCGGCCGGGCCGCCGCGCGGAGTCGCCTGCGCTGGGTCCCCGCCCGGGGTGACGGCTCCGGCCGCCGACTCTCCTCCCGCCGGGGCCCGCGGGGGCGCGCGCGCCGCTCGCGCGCGGAGGCCCGGGTACGCGCGCCGCTGGCAGCCCGGAGCGCGCCCCGCTTCCTGGTTCCGCCCGGCGCGCGCTCGCCAGCCCTGGGTCGCTCTTGGTCTCTCGCGCCCCCTCTGCGGCCGCTCCTGAGGGACCCGGACCCCCTCGGCGCACCCGAGGTGGCGGCGCGCTCGGCGGGGCGGTGCCGGCGCCGCGCACACCCCCTTTCTGCGACGGTGGGGTGTCTTCCCGGCTTGGCTCCCTAGCCGACCCCGCACCGCAAGCACATGCTGCTTTGTTTGGGTTGAGTCGACCACCACTGGCAGGGCTAGGGCGCACTATCGTGGTCGTGTTGATTGGCCCCCTCCGCGGCCCGCCCACCTCCCTCCCTGGGAGCCCAGGCCCGCGTTCCGGGTCCTCTCCCTCCCAGGCCGAGGTCAGAAGTCCACAGCGGCCCCGATCAATAATTATCCTGGGTTTGCCCCCGGGAGGGCGTCTCAGCCAGGGCTCCTGCCGCCTGCATGGGCACGGCAGGAGTTCACATTCACTCAGGCCGAATGCACCTGTCAGTGTTCCAGGGTGAACCTACAGGGTACGGGGCGCCTGGGGCCGGTTCCCTTCCTGGGGAAATCTGGCTGGCTCCCACCAGTCAGAGCTGCGGGAGGGACTGCTCTCTCTAGAGAAGAAAGAATAAACAGGGTCACCTGTAGGATCCAGGGGAAGGGGGTCCCCCAGATCCTTTCCAGGTGCTGGGTAAGGGGTTGTGGTGTGTGGGAAGCCAGCCTGAGTCACCCACTGTCCTCCCCTCTGCTTCGTCTCTCTCCCGGAGCTGGCCAGCGGTTTCCCTGGCAACCCTCCAAGGACTAGCACTAAAGCAAGACATAGGAAAGCTCCAGAAGCCCAGCTGCATGGGCCAAAAGAGAGAGAAGGACCCCTCCTGGCCCCACTCAGACGCACACAGCTCCCCTGTATGTATGCAAAATGTTCATGTCCAGAGATGGCCCAGAGTTGCAAGTTCTCCCATAGTCCTCCCTGGGCAGCTCTTTCCAGCGGCTTTTTCTTCACCTCCAGAATGACACCAACGACAAAGGTCTCCAGCTGGTCAAAAAACCCTTGTCCCCTACCCAGGCCACTGCTCCAGTCCCACACTCTGGGCCAACACCTGGCACAGTGCTTTGCACAGAGTAGGTTCAGGGAGCTTGGAGGCCGGAGAAGGAAGCAGGAAGCAGGATGGATGGGCCAACTAACCCCTAGCTCTCTGGCAACCTCCCTGACAGTCACTGCCCATGCATGATGTTTTGACACTCAGGCGCTCCATGTTCTCCGTATTTCTTTTTTCTTTCCTTTTCTTTCTTTTTTTGAGACGGAGTCGCTCTCTGTTGCCCAAGGCTGGAGTGCAATGGTGAGGTCTCAGCTCACGGCAACCTCCGCCTCCCAAGTTCAAGTGATTCTCCTGCCTCAGCCTCCTGAGTAGCTAGGATTACAGGCGCATGCCACCACATCCGGCTAATTTTTGTATTTTTTTAGGGGTTTCACCATGTTGGCCAGGCTGGTCTTGAACTCCTGACCTTGTGATCTGCCCGCCTCAGCTTCCCAAAGTGCTGGGATTACAGGCGTCAGCCTCCGCACCTGGCACATGTTTCTCTTTCTTGTGAGCTTTCATCCCTGCACCATGCTGTTCCCTCTGCCTGGAATGTCCTGCCTTCTTGATGCCTGCAATTCCGTGACATTTGCTTCAGGCAGCATGACCTCCCTCCTTGTTTCCCACTGCGTTGTTCATGCCTCTATTACAGCGCTTCTTGTGTTGAAGGACAATTTCATGTTTTCATGTTTCTGTCTCTATCCCCAAGGGCAGACACAGTATCTTATTCACTTTTAAATCCCCCTACTCATGTTCAAGCCCAGAACAGACACTCAATAAATATTTTTGGTACAAAGCTTATGCTCTAGGAATGGAAATGGAGGCTACAAGGACTATGCAGTCATTAAGAGTACAGGGTCTAGCCCAGTGTGGTGACACACACCTGTGGTCCCAGCTATTGAGGAGGCTAAGGTGGGAGGATCACTTGAGCCCGGAAGGTCAAGGGTGTGATTATTGTTATTTTTTATTTTATTTTTTTTTTGGAGACAGAGTCTCACAAAAAAACGTCTCAGTGTGGTGGCACAATCACAGCTCACCGCAACCTCCTGGACTCAGCAATCCTCCTGCCTCAGCCTCATGAGTAGCTGGGACCACAGATGTGCACCACTACTCCCAGATAATTTTTTTAAATTATTGCAGGCTGGGCGCGGTGGCTCACGCCTATAGTCCCAGCACTTTGGGAGCCCAAGGTCAGGTGTTCAAGACCAGCCTGGCCAATATGGCGAAACCTTGTCTCTACTAAAAATACAAAAATTAGCTGGACGTGGTGGCATGCGTCTGTAGTTCCAGCTACTCAGGAGGCTGAGGCAGGAGAATTGCTGGAACCCGAGAGGCGGAGGTTGCAGTGAGCCGAGATTACGCAACTGCACTCCAGCCTGGGGCGACAGAGTGAGACTCCATCTCAAAAAAAAAAAAAGATTTGTAAAGACACGGTCTCACTATATTGCCTGGGCTGTTCCAAAACTCATGGCTCAAGCAGCCGTCCCCCCTCAGCCTCCCAAAGTGCTGGAATTACATTTGTGAGCCACTGTGCCCAGCCTGAAGCTGTAATGAGCCATGATTGTGCCACTGCTCCCCAACCAGGGCGACAGACAGTGTGAGACCTGTCTCAAAAAAAAAAAAAAAAAAAAAAGTACAGGTTCTCAAACCAGACTCTGTCAATTCCTTGAGCCAGGTAATCTTGAGCGTGTTTTCCTCTATCTTCTTGTTTGTAATGTGGTGATAGAGATAGTACCTACCTCATCGGGTTGCGAGAAGTAAGTGTTTACTACACGTAAGGTGCTTGCCTGTAAAGCACTATATAGTGGTTAACTATTACTGTGGTGTTTAGTAGCAGCTAAGATGAATACTCCTCTTCCCAAGACCCGCCAAGGTCTAGGACTCAAGCCAGCTGGTTTGTTTAAATGTCCTGAAGGGGACCAGGCGCGGTGGTTCACACCTGTAATCCCAGCACTGTAGGAGGCTGAGGAGGGTGGATCACCTGAGATCAGGAGTTCGAGACCAAGCAATATGGAGAAACCGTCTCTACTAAAAATACAAAATTAGCTGGGCATGGTGGTGCCATTACAGGATTACATGCCTGTAATCCGAGCTACTTGGGAGGCTGAGGCAGGAGAATCACTTGAACCTGGGAGACGGAGGTTGCGGTGAGCCAAGATTGCACCATTGCACTCCAGCCTGGGCAATAAGAGCGAAACTCCATCTCAGAGAAGAAAAAAAAAAAAAATGTCCTGAAGGGTGGGTGGGAATGCCTCTTGATTCTTCCATCTCTAGGCACATCTCTGACTGATGGTCACCGGCACTAAGCTAGACCTGGCTGAGCTAGACCTGGCTGGGTGTGTGCACAGATGCCAAGGACAGAACGTTCTGGGTGACTACCTCAGCAAAACAGAATGTTGTCATCCTGGGACGGGAAGGCCTGACACCTGCTTCTCTGCTTGACAGTTCTGATGGGGTGAGACCCTCTTCTTCTAGGCCTCGGGAACATATTCCCTTAAGTTGAGGGGACACCAGACTTAAGACATGACAGAAAGAAAGAAATTGAACAGGAAGCTAGGATCCTGAAAGACCCCACAGTCCAACCCAGAGGGAATGACCCAAGGAGGTACCTGGAGATGCAGCAATGTCCACTGGAGGGCCTCATCCCTTAGTGCACTGGCCTGAGCCAGGAGAGAGGCTTGGGGGAAGAGCCTGGGGGTCTAGTCCGCAGCTCTTGTCCATGCATGCCCCTGCTCTCATCCAGGACTGCCCGCAGCCTCCTCCCCTCTCTCTCTCATGGATGAACACATGGCTCTCAGAGCAGACAGCTCCCCTACTTCACATCTTCCCTCACTCCTGCCTCAGAGATCATGAGGTCATTTTCTGGGAACATCATTGAAGCCACAACCATGATCCCCTGCGGCCAGAAACCAGAGACCTTTGTTATTGTGGCTTCCCTCCTGCATCCCAGGAGTCAGGCTGACCCTAGGCGACCACTGGCCACACATTTGCTAAGAAAGGGCACTGTGGGAACATCCCTTTTTCCCTATGGGGATGAATCCTTTCATAGGGGGATAGGTCAGTACAGGACCCTGGAGCCATGTGGATACGATATAGGACACTCAACAGATAAGAAGGTGGGGCCACCAGATCTCCAAGGCCTCAGAATGGCGTGGCCTCGGTTTGGAACGGGCTCTGCAGTTTTGGAGGGCTCTGTCAGTGCCCCTGCTTACTTCTGCCAGAGAATTGGTGGTGAGAAGTTAGATCTGGTTCTAAATCCCAGCTCTGCTAACTTACTAGCTGTGTGACTTTGGTCTAGGTACTTAATGTCTCTGAAGACCTCAGTTTCCCATCATGTGTAAGTCATAGTGCGGAGGTAAAGTGTAATATCTGTTTTAAATGCACAGAATCCTTCTGTGCATTTAAATGCACAAAAGACCCTAGCAACTGTTGTTGCCCCTCCAGAAAGGCCCTGGGGGACAGGAAAGGGCAGAGACTAACTTTTCACCACATACCCTTTTGAATCTTTTGTTACAAAATACATACCCCATGTGCAGATGCTCCCTATTAAAACATTAGGAAAATGGACAGTTTTTTTAAAGGAAAAAGGAGAGTATTTGTGAAGGCAACTAAGCACTGTGCCTGGCACTTGATAAAAAAGTATTTTCTGTCTTTCTTTCCCTCAGCCCAATCCCAGCCAGTGTGCTGGGCCAGGAGAGAGCCGGTGCTTTGTCACATGGAGGGGAGGGGAGAGGGCAGGAGCGATGGATGAGCAGATGCATGGAGGACTCGCCACCTGGACAGTCTCACACACCCGCTCTCAGTCTTGCTCCTGTGTGTCTCACCGATCTGGGCTCCCTTCCAGTCAGAGCTAAAGGCTAAAGGGTTGGCTCTCTGGAAAGGCCAAGGATCCCCGACCCTGCCTCTTGGGACAGGGTCACTGGGCCCTCTCCACCCAGAGTCCTGGGGAGATGCAGCATTATCCAGGGAGGGTGGGGCAGACACAGAGGAGGGAGCAGAGTGCCACTGCAGCCAGTATCTTGCTGGCTTGCTGGGCAGGTTAAGAACTCAAAATTCAGCCCAGCACCAGGCAAAGATGAGGCTGCTGCCGCCACTGCGGGTGGAAAAGCAGGTCAGTGGGACCAGAGCAGGCAGAGGCCAGGGCAGCCGGAGGGGAGCCTTCTGGGAACCATGGTGGGGGTGGTCAGTGAACAGTTCAGTGCCCTGAACTGTCAGAGCTCCGGAAGTTCTGTGCTGTTTTAGGGGCCTTCATTAATCCAACAAATATCTATGAAGCCTCTATTGTGGACAAGCAGTGGGACATAGCCCTTTAGGCAGTGTGTTAGGGCCATAAGAAGGGGCCTGTAATACAGGTGGGATTGAAGGGCAGAGGAGAAAACACCCAGCTCTACTGGCCAAGGCCTCTGAGCACCCACAATGCACCAGGCACTGACTCTTTTTTTTTTTTAGACAGAGTCTCACTCTGTCACCCAGGCTGGAGTGCGGTGGTGCGATCTCAGTTCACTGCCACCTCCGCCTCCCAGGTTCAAGTGATTCTTCTGCCTCAGCCTCCCAAGTAGCTGGGATTACAGGCATCTGCCACCACACCTGGCTAATTTTTTTATTTTTAGTAGATACAAGGTTTCACCATGCAGAGTCTGCGCCAGGTTGGTCAGGCTGGCCTCAAATTCCTGACCTCAGGTGATCCACCCGCCTCAGCCTCCCAAAGTGCTAAGATTACAGGCATGAGCCACTGCGCCCGGCCTGTGACTGGGTCTTAACAGAAATCCCGGCAGTGGGTCTTGCTATTTCTTTACAAGTGGAGGACGCTTAGATCCAAGAGGCAGACTCACTCATTCAAGATCCTACAGCAGAGCCAGGGTCTGCACCAGGACCTTATGACTCCAAAGCCTTTGTGTTTTCCTCTAGGCCACACTAACCCTAGGAAAGATGAGGCCAATTTTACCAGGTGGCCAAAGGAGGAATGACATTCCAGGTAGATGGAATGAAAGGGGCTAGTGCTTAGAGTTGAGAGGCCAGTGTAAGGGGAACGGCCTGGCTGAAGCACTTTTTTGAGGCTTGGAGCAAGGAAGATGTGGGTAGATTTGAGACTAAAGAAACGAAGAAACAATGAGAAACAGATTGTACAGAAAGGAATCCCTTCCAGTCATAACAAAGGAAAGTGGCAGTGTACTGGGAGGTGTCGTGGAAGATGCTCAGCCCCCTCGCACACAACCCTCAGAGGGCTTGAGATCGGGTCCTGGGCCGGCCGAGGCACAAAAGATTTCTTGTTGGGCTGTAAGGAGGAGAAACTAGCTCAGCGGGAAGAGAGGCCTGATAGTCATCATGGATGAGGATGAGAAGCCAGGTTTGACCCAGGGCCGTCCAGGACACTGCCAATTCCACTCAGCTGCCTGGTTCTGTGTGCCCTCTCTCATCTCTCCAGGATCCTGGGCCTGGCCCTGCGATGAGGGGGCTGCAAAGAGTGGGCTCCTCCTGCCCACCTGACTGGCTGGGAAATGTGAACCTGGCACAGACTCTGCATCCTCTTCTCTTTGTCCAGAAAGAAACCGGCCTACAAGCCTCTCCCCCAGGCAGGCAGGCTGGGCAGCTGGGCAGAGGAGGCAGGACTCCCCTCCTACCCACCCTGTCCAGCCCCACACCCTTCCCCTCATGCTATTCCCAGAAACAGAGGACAGTCACTATGCCTCAGGCAGGATGGCCTGTGTTCTCTTGGTGACTTCATTGTAAGGTGACTTCCCTGAAGAGTGGTGGATAGGGGACAGCTGCAGGAACGGGCTTCACCCGAACTCCAGCAGCTCCTTCCCTTCCCCCAAATGTGCAAGAATTCCTCACCCTGTTCATATAAACACACACCCTCCTTAGGTCCTGCTCTGTCTTCATGGACAAGAACAGGGGTGGCATTTCTACAGGGAGGTCCCAGGGCCTGGCCTCAGAGGTGGGGCGTACTCTGAGCATGGGCCCATGGCCCCACTTCTAGAAGCCTTCTCCGGAGGGGCTGGCGTGCAGGTAGACTGTCCAAGCAGAGGCAAGGTGGGGGTGAAGCGGATGTTTAAGTGCTCCAGGGCTTCTCCCCCTCTGCCGCAGGGCAAAGAGATACTTCCTAGAAAGCCTCCAGCTTTCTTGGGAAGGCTGTTCACCCCCACCCCACCTCCCCTCTGGCTCCCATGTAACAGGAACTCTCCTTGAAGAAGGGACTTGGAGCACAGGAAACAAAGGCATCTCTGTACACCTCCCTCCACCCCCAAGGAAGG
Organism: Macaca nemestrina; assembly: GCF_043159975.1. Classification (NCBI taxonomy): domain Eukaryota; kingdom Metazoa; phylum Chordata; class Mammalia; order Primates; family Cercopithecidae; genus Macaca; species Macaca nemestrina. Next base: position 65,830,941 of record NC_092141.1, read on the forward strand.
TCAGGTCAAGGTGACCTCAGTCTGTTCTCCCCAGGGTAGGGGCATGGGCAGACCTGATCGCCAAGGGCAAGGTAGAAAGGGGACCTGGGATAATTCTCTCTTTTTCTTTTTTGAGATGGAGTTTCACTCTTGTTGTCCAGGCTGGAGTGCAATGGCGCAATCTCAGCTAACTGCAACCTCCACCTTCCTGGTTCGAGCGATTCTCTTGCCTCAGCCTCCCAAGTAGCTGGGATTACAGGCATGCGCCACCACGCCCAGCTAATTTTTGGATTTTTAGTACAGAAGGGGTTTCACCATGTTGGCCAGGCTGGTCTTGAACTCCTGACCTCAGGTGATGCACCTGCCTCAGCCTCCCAAAGCGCTGGGACTACAGGCGTGAGCCACCGCGCCTGGCCCTTTGGGATAATTCTCTTAATCCATAAACTCAAACCCACCTTCATGTAAGCGTGCACAGAGCACACTGTCCCACTCAATAGAGCAGAGATGTAGGCTGGGTGAGAATGGAGGTGCTATGCTCCACACCACAGAACAGTGGTGGGCTAGCCCAGCCCAGGGAGGCCTCTTCACTCTCCTGGTGTGTGTTGGGCTTGGGGAACCCTAGAAAGGTTATACTGAGACCCTGCTAACAAGGCCCGGCAACTTGGATCCTGGTGCCATATGTGCACTTACTGGCCAAACAGCTTTGGGCAGGTTTCTTTCATGGACTAATCAAAGGGTGTGATTCTGGCTCTGACTGCCTTCAAGGTTATTGAAAGGATCCATTGAGTTGAAGAGCACAACCATGTTTGTACACAAATGCGCCTCAATGTAGTTCAGGATACGAATATAGTGTGCCAACTTCAGCCTAGGCTGCAGACTATTATTATTCCTAATAAAATATAGGAGGTCTTCTTTTGGAGAATATATTTCTTTTTTTTTTTCTTTTTTCTTTTCTTTTTTTTGAGATGGAGTCTCACTCTGTTGCCCAAGCTGGAGTGCAGGGGCGCAATCTCAGCTCACTGCAACCTCCGCCTCCCGGGTTCAAGAGATTCTTGTGCCTCGGCCTCCCAAGTAGCTGGGATTACAGGTGCGTGACACCACGCTCAGCTAATTGTTTTATATCTTTAGTAGAGACGAGGTTTCACCATGTTGGTCAGACTGGTCTCAAACTCCTGGCCTCAAGTGATCCTCCCACCTTGGCCTCCCAAAGCGCTGGGATTATAGGAGTGAGCCACTGCACCCAGCCTGGGGAATATATTTCTGTAAGATTTCTAAAATCCTTCCTCACTCCCCATCTAATGCTGTGACTTGGATTTGGGGGTGAAGAGCAATTAGGGGCAAGGAGGCCAGCCTCGGACCCCAGCTCAGTAACACCCTCGACAGTTTCTGATCTTCCTGAACCCCCATCCCGTGGCCTCAGTTTTCTCCTCCACAGTCTGGTTCCCCAGAACCACCAGGGTACTTTGTGGTGGGAAATCGCAGAGGCCAAACCAGGGGACTGAAAGCAGAAAAGAAACCCCAAATTTGACATTTTCAGGTAGTTGTGTTATCTCGAGCCACGACTACAGTCACCTCTTCCCCTAACCCAACTCTGACACCCTTCCCTCTACTCCCTTGGGTGCCCCTTGCCCATCCTGGGAAAGTTCCGCAGCTCTTCCTCCTCCCCACTGCATCTCAAAGGGAGAACAGGCACAAAGAAATGGAGAGAAACTTAGACAGAATCAGAGAACCAGATGGAGACCTAATGAGACAGGGAGAGACACAGAGAGAATAAAAGCCAGAGGAGGGGCTGGGCGCAGTAGCTGATGTCTGTAATCCCAGCTCTTTGGGAGGCCGAGGCGGGCGGGTCACCTGAGGTTGGGAGTTCAAGACCAGCCTGACCAACATGGAGATACCCTGCCTCTACTAAAAATACAAAATTAAAAATACAAAATTAGCCAGGAGCGGTGGCATATGCCTGTAATCCCAGCTACTCGGGAGGCTGAGGCAGGAGAATCACTTGAACCTGGGAGGCTGAGGTTGCTGTGAGCCGAGATCGAGCCATTGCACTCCAGCCTGGGCAACAAGAGTAAAACTCTATCTCAAAAAAAAAAAAAAAAAAAAATTGCCAGAGGGGGAAATATGCAATGAAAGACACAGATATTTGGGGCCTTATAGTCAGAGACCAAATGAGGAGACTGTCAAACAAGGGCACAGCCACTGGGCACAGGGTCAGGGGGTGGGTGGCATAGGAGGGCTCTGAAAACACAGCCACACACCCTTTTAGGCCCATCCTTCCCGTTCTGTTCTCTGGCATCTCAATGCTAGCTTTTTAGGACCTAGGACTACCCACACTAAAGCCAAGCCCAGCCCAACCAAGACAGATGTTTGGTGGGTAGGGCTGCCTGCTGGAGCAACAGGCCTCTGCGGGCCCTGGAGGAGGAGTCTAGAGAGGCGGCTGCCTGGAAGAGAGCAGGCAGGACCCCCTCTCTTAAGCAGGCACCCCCACCCCGTCAGGTGCCCAGATGTCAGTGCATGGCAAGGGTGGCCCTCTGCCCTCCAGACCTGGCCGAGAGGACTTGAAAACCTGAAGAATCTGCTCCCATCAACTGACTTCCACACCTGCCTGAAGGGAACTGCTGGAGGGCACAGGTGCCAAGTGGGACCCACCCAAATGTGGCAATGGGTTTGTATCCAGCCACCAACAGGCTGCATGACAGTGGCGAAGTCACTTCCCCCCTCTGGCCTTTGTTTTTCCATTTGTAAATCATCTTTATGGTCATTTCCAGCTGTGGCACTTGGCTTTCATTCCAGGTGACCCCCTAGCTCTGTGTCTGACCCTCCCCTGCCAAATCCATTGCTCAGAGTGGGAAAGGAGAGGAGAGGGGCTATACTTCCTCCTCCCTGGGGCCCCCTGCAGAGTATCTGGGAAGCAAGGCTTCCCTACATCCTCCATGCACCCCCTTAGAGTTTTCAATTCCTTTCCTCGTGATCCTGCCAACGAAGACACTGTGACCACACAGGGAAGGTGGGGAGAACCCAGACATTTTGGCTTCTGCAGCTTTAAAGTTCTTTTTTTTTCCTCTGAAGTTAAAAGAATGAAACCGGGAGAGGTAGTAAGGGGCAAGAAGGGAGAGTGGGAATGGAGAGAAAAGGGCAGCTCTGAGAAGCAGATGGGGAGGGAGGCAGATGAGATGCACCCGCTCCCCACCCCCAGCCCAGGACATGAAGTCTTGGCTCAGCTGTGCTGTGAGTGGGCAGCTGGGCTGGCCCCTCCTCTGGTGCTGCCAACCCGCTGCCAGGCAGAGGGGAGGCCCAGAGGAGAGGGAAGCTGGGCAAAGGGGATGGAAGGCGTCCAGCCCGACCTTACCAAACCCCTTGGGCCTCGTGGGAAGGGGCCCCTTGGAGAGGGGGACTGAGGCTGTAGACAGGATGTTCACTGCTGTGGCAAGGCCTGTAGGCAGTTTCGAAGTTGGGAGGACTCAAGACGGTCCCTTCCTGGACTTTTCTGAAGGTAGAACCAGCCTCATAAATAACTAGGCTGGGTGAACGGGGGCTTTAGCTAGTTTATGGATCACAGTCGGCTGGTGAGGTCACGCGCCCACTGTGTGGCCCTGGGCAAGCCCCTTCCCCTCTCTGGACTTCCACTTCTTACCTGCAAATTATGGAGAGGGGGAGGGCTGAAACACATGACTGCCAAGTTTCTTTCCAGTTCCTCCGTCAGGGTTGAGTTTAGATGGCGGGAGTAAAAGAAGGAGGGAGGTGCTGCGGTGGTGGGCTTCTCTAGAATCCCCAGTCCTTCCCCTCCCTACAGTTTTGCCTCTGAGGTCACAAAACCTGTGGCCCCCAAGACACACACGCGCACACACGCGCGTGTACGCACACACCCCACACATTTGTTTTTTAATCTAGGGGCTCAAAAGATGACACTCGTCAGAGCTGGAAGGCATCGCCAATTGGTCCACCCTTCCCTCCTCCCTTTTTGCGGATGAGAAAACTGAGGCCCAGGTTTGGGATTTCCAGAGCCCGGGATTTCCCAGCGCCCCCTACCAACTACATTCCCCCGGCTATTCTGACCCGCCCCGGTTCCGGGACGCTCCCTCGGAGCCGCAGCCGAGGGCCGGCTGGGACTCCCGGGGGACCCCGCCGTCGGGGCAGCCCCCACGCCCGGCGCCGCCCCGCCTTGCAGCCCGCCGGAACGGCAGCCGCTGTTGCGCACTCGCAGGGGAGCCGGCGACCGAGGGCGGAGGCAGGGAGGGAGCGAGCGGGGCTGGGAGGGGTGCTGGCGCGGGCTCGCGCGCTGTGTATGGTCTATCGCAGGCAGCTGACCTTTGAGGAGGAAATCGCTGCTCTCCGCTCCTTCCTGTAGTAACAGCCGCCGCTGCCGCCGCCGCAAGGAGCCCCGACCGGGAGCGAGAGCCGCGGGGCGCAGAGCCGGCCCGGCTGCCAGACGGCGCGGCCCCACCAGGTGGGTGGCCCGGTGGCGCGTCCTGGGCGGCGCGCGGAGAGGGGACACTCGACTGCCGCCCCGGCACCTCCGACACCCGGAGCCCGACGGCCGGGCGCAGCGCGGGGATCAGTCCCGGGCACCGCGAGGGAGTTGGCACAGCGCAGACAAGGGAGGAGGGACAGGGGTCGGGGATGAAGGGCGGTGGCCAGGGAGGGCGCTGTCCTGGCACGCATCGTAGAGGGAGCACTGTCGGGCTGGACCCGGGGAGACACTAGTGCACAACTGGGGGAGCAGCTGAAAAGGGGAGCGCCCAAGTCCCCAGCCCTCTCTCCTGAACAGCCCCAGCCACGTGCCCGAAAAGCCCTAGCCTTCGAGTGGGAGCTGTGGGCGCTGGCCTAACTTTGGGTTGGAATATCTCCCCTTCCCAGAAACTGGGCCCGAGGCAGGCTGGGGGGATCCTTGCAGCCCTCTCCAGAGGGCCTGTGGGCCTCCCGCCTTCAAGTTTCTCTTTCATTTTCTAGCCGTACCCCCCACTGGGGAAGCTCCGGTGGGGCAAGGGGAGGAAGACGGGGAGGGCACCTGCTTCTGCAGAGCACCTTCTCCTCCCCTTCAACGGGTTCCTCGTTGGAGGGGATGGGCTGCCCTCCATCTCTGTTCCCGAACAAGAAAGCTGTCTGTGGGAAGGGAGGGGCCTGGCCTGACCGCGGTCCAGGGATAGGTAGGCATGGCAGGGCCAGGGGCAGGCCCGGTTCCTTGGCCTCTGGAGAGGAGAGCACTTAAGCGCTCGGCTCGCCCTAGGTGAACGGCCATGGCAGGCTGGATCCAGGCCCAGCAGCTGCAGGGAGATGCGCTGCGCCAGATGCAGGTGCTGTACGGCCAGCACTTCCCCATCGAGGTCCGGCACTACTTGGCCCAGTGGATTGAGAGCCAGCCATGGTAGGCACGTCCCGCCCTGCCCCTCCTCAGAGGGTCCCTACCATCCAGGCCCTTTGGCCTCTAGTTCTACTCATGGTGGTTTGGTGTGACTCTGGTCCTGCCTGTCCTTCTCTGTGCGGAAGGGGTGGTGTCCCTGTGAAAGGGGAAGCCTGGGAGGACAGAGAATGGTTTTAGACTCGGATGTCTGTGGAACTGCTGGGAACAAGTCTTGTGGGCCCTGGAGTGCCCTCGGTCATGAGCCTGGGGTCTCCACTTTATTCTGGGTCTCTGACCTCCTTGCCCAAGGAGGTGCCACAGTAGATTTTTCTCTCCTGCCCCGCCCCAAGGGATGCCATTGACTTGGACAATCCCCAGGACAGAGCCCAAGCCACCCAGCTCCTGGAGGGCCTGGTGCAGGAGCTGCAGAAGAAGGCGGAGCACCAGGTCGGGGAAGATGGGTTTTTACTGAAGATCAAGCTGGGGCACTACGCCACGCAGCTCCAGGTGGGTGTGGGCTCTGGGCCACCTACGGGGAGGCAGCATCATCTTGTTCCAGCATCAGAACCCCTGGGTTTTTTCCTGGCCTGGCCACTGACTCACCATGTGACCACAAACTTATTGGGAAGTTTTCTTTGATTTCCCCCACCCCCTCTTTCTAAATTAGACCTGTCAGATTTCTTTAGCATATTGCAAAGCAAGGGTGGGAGGTGTTTGTTGCCAACAGAGGGAGATGGGTGAACTGGCCTTGTGGAAGCAGCAGAAGGGATGGAGGGAGACTGAGTCAGGATTCCTGGGTTGGAGAAGGGAAGACCAGCACTCTAGAAATGAGGCAACCAGACCTCCCTCTTGGGCTTTTTTCAAGGTGAGAGAGGAGCTGTCCCAGAGACAAGAGCTGGACACAAGGGCTTTGAATTGAGGGTTTAGAAATAAGATGTAGCTTCTTCTTTACTTGAGGAGTAGGGGTGTGGAGGAAGAGAGGGAGTTTTTGTGGAAGCAGGAAAGGGGTGTGGGTAGTGATCACAGTCAAGCATTTATGGGAACTCACTTATGTTTCCTAGAGAGCCCTTCAATACAGACAGCGGGGTGCCAGGGAAATACAGGTTCATCCCAGAGGAGGGGAAAAACAGGAGAAACCTGAGGGGAACCAACATAGGAGGCCAGGGGCAGGGTGGTGGGAAGTACCTTGACCTTGGCATCAGATGTCCTGAGTCTGGAGTCATCTGCTTTCTCACTTGGTTGCATCTGGACAAGTACATAATGTCTCTCAGTATCAGTTTTCTCATCTGCGAAATGGGGATTATAGTTTCTGCTTATGTCCTAGGGTTTCCATGCTGTTAGTGCAGTGGTCCCCCACCACTTTTTGGCACCAGAGACCGGTTTCATGGAAGACAATTTTTCCATGGACCGGGATTGGGCAGGGAGGTGGTTTTGGGATGATTCAAGGGCATTTACATTTATTGTGCACTTTATTTCTATTATTATTACATTGTATTATGTAATGAAATAATTATACAACTTACCACAATGTAGGATCAGTGGGAGCCCTGAGCTTGTTTTCCTGCAACTAGACAGTCCCATCTGGGGGTGGTGGGAGACAGTGACAGATCATCAGGCATTAGATTCTCATAAGAAGTGCATAACCTAGATCCCTCGCACGCGCAGTTCACGATAGGGTTAGCATTCCTATGGGAATCCAGTGCCACTGCTGATCTGACAGGAAGCGGAGTTAAGGCTGTAATGCGAGCAATAGGGAGCAGCTGTAAATCAGATGAAGCGTCATTTGTTTGCTCACTGCCACTCACCTCCTGCTGTGTGGTCTAGTTCCTAACAGGCCACGGACCTGTACCAGTCCATGGCCCAGGGGTTGGGGACCCCTGTGTTAGAGTCAAAAGAGATGGTACATTGAAAGTGCTTCATAAGACCAGGCGCGGTGGCTCACGCCTGTAATCCCAGCACTTTGGGAGGCCGAGGCAGGTGGGCCACCTGAGGTCGGGAGTTCAGCCTGACCAATGTGGAGAAACCCCGCCTCTACTAAAATACAAAATTATCTGGCATGGTGGTGCATGCTTGTAATCCCAGCTACTTGGGAGGCTGAGGCAGGAGAATCGCTTGAACCCAGGAGGCAGAGGTTGCGGTGAACTGAGATCACGCCATTGCACCTTTAGCCTGGGCAACAAGAGCAAAACTCCGTCTCAAAAAAAAAAAAAAAAAAAAAAAAAAAAGGGGAAAGTGCTTCATAAACTGTGGGTTTTTAATTCACTCCAAACCAGATATGAAGATGTTGGAGGGGAAGATGAGGATGAGGAACAGAAAGATAGAGGTGTCTGGGAGGCTTTCTGGGAAAAGCTGAGGCAGAGGCTGAAGGAGAGGAAGGGCTGGGCATGGCATGGGACTGGCATGGCTGGAGCAGAGGTTGGCTGCTGGAGGCTGCTGTTGGATTCTTTCAGAACACGTATGACCGCTGCCCCATGGAGCTGGTCCGCTGCATCCGGCACATTCTGTACAATGAACAGAGGCTCGTCCGAGAAGCCAACAATGTGAGTGTCCCTTGGGGATGGGGAGGGGTGTTGAGAAGTCCTTCCATATGCCTTTCTCTCCAGAAACAACTGTGTTTATAGAAAACAGCAGCACGAGGAGAGCACCAAGAAGATGAGGGACGTGGGCAAGTGTGAGAGGTGGCAGCATTGCACGCCAGGGTGGAGTGACCCCCTAGGTCCAGTCCCTGGCTCTACCACTTAACTAGCTGTGTGACTTGAGCAAGTTGCTTAATCTCTCTGAGCTTCTGTTCCTACTGTCTTTCTTTCTCTGTCTCTCTCTCTCTCTCTCTCTCTTTCTCTTTCCTTCTTTCCTTCTTTCCTTCTTTCCTTCTTTCCTTCTTTCCTTCTTTCCTTCTTTCCTTCTTTCCTTCTTTCTTTCTTTCTTTCTTTCTTTCTTTCTTTCTTTCTTTCTTTCTTTCTTTCTTTCTTTCTTTCTTTCTTCTTTCTTTCTGCCTCTCTGTCTTTGTGACACAGAGTCTTGCTCTGTCACCCAGGCTGGATCTCGGCTCACTGCAAGCTCCGCCTTCCAGGTTCATGCCATTCTTCTGCCTCAGCCTCCCGAGTAGCTGGGGCTACAGGCGCCCACCACCATGCCCAGTTAATTTTTTGTATTGTTAGTAGAGATGGGGTTTCACTGTGTTAGCCAGGATGGTTTCGATCTCCTGACCTCGTGATCCACCCGCCTTGGCCTCCCAAAGCAGTGGGATTACAGGTGTGAGCCACTGTGCCCGGCCCCTACTGTTTTTTTTTCCCCTGAGACGGAGTCTTGCCCTGTTGCCTAGGCTGGAGTGCAGTGACACGATCTCTGCTCACTGCAACCTCCGCCTCCCAAGTTCAAGCAATTATCTTGCCTCAGCCTCCCGAGTAGCTGGGATTACAGGTGCCCACCACCATGCCCAGCTAATTTTTTTTGTACTTTTAGTAGAGACAAGATTTCACCATGTTGGCCAGGCTGGCCTTGAACTCCTGACCTCGTGATCCACCCGCCTCAGCCTCCCAAAGTGCTGAGATTACAGGTGTAAGCCACCATGCCCGGCCTGTTCCTACTCTTGTAAAATGGAGATAGCAATCCTACCTATCCATGTCAGAAGAACTAACACAGGCAGGCTCAGAGAAGTGAGGCCCTGGGAGGGGTAACGGGGACGCATCTCCCCAGTTCTGAAATAATAAGAGCACTGGGCATCTACACGGACAATGGCACAGTGCTCTACTATCTGCAATAGAGCAAAAGGAATTTCACAACATGACGTAACAGTTAGAAATCTTAGAACAGTGACCAGAGCAAAGGTCATATTATTTATTTATTTATTTATTTATTTATTTGTTTGTTTGTTTGTTTATTTTTGAGACTGAGTCTTACTCTATCATCCAGGCTGGAGAGCAGTGGTGTGATCTCGGCTCACTGCAACCTCCGCCCCTTGGGTTCAAGAGATTCTCATGCCTCAGTCTCCGGAGTAGTTAGGATTACAGGGACCCACCACCATGCCCGGCTACTTTTTGTATTTTTAGTAGAGACAGGGTTTCACCCTGTTGGCCAGGCTGGTCTCGAATTCCTGACTTCAAGTGATCCACCTGCCTCAGCCTCCGGAAGTGCTGGGATTACAGGCATGAGCCACTGTGCCCGGCCTATTATTTATTTATTGTTGTGGACACAATTTCAGGATTTACTCAGCAGACATTTACTGAGGTCTTACTGTACATCTGATGCTGGGCTATCATCAGAGAAACACATAAAGCCCTGGTTCCTGCCTGGAAGGAATTCTGGCAGCGATGGATTCTCTAGAGATGAGCTGAGTGCTAAGCGGGCCTACGTGGAAAAAGCACCCAACTCAGATCGGGGCAGGCTGGCAGGGGAGCGTCCTGAGGACAGGCATGTCTGAACTACAGTGGAGAAAGGCAGGAGAGGAGGGATGAATTTTCTAGTGAAAAGACAGCAGCTGTGAGAGCAGGAGGGCGTGAATCTTCTTATCACGTTGGAAGACTTGTAACTGGTCAGTGTAACTGGGGAGAAGGAACCAAGTGGGGGGTTGCCATGGATAAAAATAGATAGAGACACCCAGGCGCGGTGGCTCACGCCTGTAATCCCAGCACTTTGGGAGGCTGAGGTGGGCGGATCACCTGAGGTCAGAAGTTCAAGACCAGCCTGGCCAACATGGTGAAACCTGGTCTCTACTAAAAAATACAAAAATGAGCTAGGCATGGTGGCGGGCGCCTATAGTCCTAGCTACTTGGGAGGCTGAGGCAGGAGAATCGCTTGAACCCAGGAGGGGGATGTTGCAGTGAGCCAAGATTGCACCACTGCACTCCAGCCTGGGCAACAGAGCGAGACTCTGTTTCAAAAAAAAAAAAAAAAAAGAGAGGGGTTAGAAACCAGGTCACAAAGGGTCTTCCAGCACAGACCCCATGTCCGTGACCTGTTGCCATCACAGAGCTACATGCAAACCTAAAAATGACTTCAGCCTCATTGACAAATCCATGTCCACGGTGGGTGCTGGTGTTGTCATGGTCTGGCAGCTCATTCCTTCCTCCAGCCATAAAGCTGTTCCTGAACACTGCTGGTGTTCTAGGCCTTGTGGATTCTGTAGCACACAGGAAAGACAAGGTCCTAGCCCTTGGGAACCTCACAACCTTGTGCAGGGAGACAGACAGAAACACGTAAGCAAACACAAGAACAACACACTTTCAGACAGGAGCAGCATTACTGTGAATTGGCTCATCAGAGATGACCCCTCTGCAACGGTACCAGTTAAAGTGCTTTGCCTCAGGAGGATCTGATACCAGAATGTTCCAGACTGTCGGAACAATAAGTGCAAGGGCCCCAGGGCAGGAACATGCCTGTGTGTTCAAGGAGCAGACACAGAAAACACACATTCCCAGGGAGCTGGAGATGGAGGTAGGCAGGGCTATGGCCAGCAGACACCATGGGAAGGGGTTTGGATTTTATTCTGAGAACAGTTCATTGGAAAGGCTCTGAGGACTTGGTCGCCTTCAGCCATGCGCTCCCTTCCTTTGTGACCTGGTTTCTACCCCACTCTCTCTATTTGTGTGTGTGTGTGTGTGTGTGTGTGTGTGTGTGTGTGTGTGTGTGAGAGACGGAGTCTCGCTGTGTTGCCCAGGCTGGAGTGCAGTGGTGCAATCTCGACTCACTGCAACCTCCCACTCCTGGGTTCAAGCGATTCTCCTGAATGTGCTGAAGGAATGGCTGGATCCAGGGAGAGCTTGTTGATGCCTCTCCCCTAACTTCATTTCGGGGTCTCCAGGATGCCTGTGAGAGGTTTGGCCTCTTTCCTCTTCCTTTGATCACAAGGGGGTCTTAAGTGAGATGACGTGTGTTTACAGAGCCCTGTTCTTCCCTGTGTCCCTAGGATCTACTGCAGTCCACGGCATTGGGTCAGCAAATAAATGTAGAGCGAGGGGTCATCATCATTAGTGGGAAAACCCAGGTGACACCTGGGACATGTTGAGTTCTAGTCCCTGGGAGGGAAATTAGATGGCCCCTGTTTGGATACTCTGGTGGAGGCAGCTGTGACATAGACATTTGTACTTTGAAGGTGCCGTTATCTGCTGTTATCTGCCAGGTCACCTGTTTCTCCTCCGTCTTTCCCTTTTCTATCCCAATTCTGGCAAATGACTCCTTCTGATGCAAATGACCCTCCCTTCTTGCCCTAGTTTGGGGTTTGGAGTCTGTAGTATTGGTGTTTCCTCCCATCCTCTTTTCCCCGAGTTATTTCCACTCCGTCTGTCTCCAGTGCAGTTCTCCGGCTGGGATCCTGGTTGACGCCATGTCCCAGAAACACCTTCAGATCAACCAGACATTTGAGGAGCTGCGACTGGTCACGCAGGACACAGAGAATGAGCTGAAGAAGCTGCAGCAGACTCAGGAATACTTCATCATCCAGTACCAGGAGAGCCTGAGGATCCAAGGTGAGGCGCGGTGGAGGCACAGTGTGCATCCTGAGGGTGGGCGTGAGGAACATTCTATGGGCTCCTGGAGGGTAGGGCTTGGTCAGTGTCCATCTCCTCAGCACTTTGCCCAAAGCCTGGTAGAAGCAATGGCTCCCGGTGACTGAGCCCCTGCCGTGGGTCACACTTGGCACACATTATTTAATTCAACCCTTTCAACAATCCTATGAAGTGAACAGTTGTGTTATCCTTCCTTTGGTAAAAATGAGGTTCAAAGAGAACAAGTAACTTGGCCTAGGTTGTCTGTAAGTTACAGAACTGGATCTCAGCTAGAGATATATCGTAAAATTCCTATACTTTATTAACCAATATTCTCTCCTTAATGGTATATATTCTGTAAATATCTACATAAATAGGTAAATATGAACAGTGCTCCCTAACCAGAGGGAGGACTTGGATTGGAAGTCTTCTGGTTGAACCGGGCTGGGAGAAGTGGAACTTCCAGAGTGGGCCTTCTTGAGCCTCACGGATAGGATGTGGGCCTGGGAGAAGAGGTGACAGTAGAAAATTCTCCTGTGTCCTAGGTCCATAGTTTGCCAATGGCTCCCATGATAAAAATATAGGGAAATAAAAAAATCAAATTAACTTGGAAGGAATTAACCCCAGGTACAATTTGAGGAGTCATGGGACGTGGTCCATCTATTAATATGTCCCATTCCAGACTGACCCCAGAAATGTACCACCCCTTCTTAGTGAGAACAAGGGGCATCAAACTGCTTTTTCCTTTACTCTTTTTAATCTGGTTTCTTAAGGTAGACCTTAAGTCATTGATTTTAGACCTTTCTTCTTTTCTTTTCTTTTCTTTTTTTTTTTTTTTTTGAGACAGTCTTGCTCTGTCACCCAGGCTGGAGCACAGTGGCACGATTTCGGCTCACTGCAGCCTCTGCCTCCCAGGTTCAAGCAATTCTCATGCCTCAGTTTCCCAAGTAGCTGGGACTACAGGTGCAGGCCACCATGCCCGGCTAATTTTTTTAGAATTCTATTGTAACTATTTAAGCTCTCTTCCTAACCCTGCACTGTCAGTGCTTTTTGTATACTGAGACCAGCTCAGTGCCTGAATGTTGTAGCTATTATGTAAATACTTGCAGGATAATTCTAAATATTTATTTATTTATTTATTTATTTATTTATTTATTATTGCCCACGCTGGAGTGCAGTGGCATGATCTCAGCTCACTGCAACCTCTGCCTCTCACGTTCAAACTCTTCTCATGCTTCACCCTCCTGAGTAACTAGGACTACAGACATGTACTACCACGCCTGGCTAATTTTGTTGTTGTTGTTGTTGTTGTTTTGTAGTTTTAGTAGATGTGGGGTTTTGCCATGTTGGCCAGGCTGGTCTCAACCTCTGGCCTCAAGCGATCTGCCCGCCTCAGCCTCCCAAAGTGCTAGGATTATAGGCATGAGCCACTGAGCCCAGCCAATACTGGCAGGATAATTCTTTTTTTTTTTTTTTTTTTGAGACGGAGTCTCACTCAGTCGCCCAGGCTGGAGTGCAGTGGTGCGATCTGGGCTCACTGCAATCTCCGCCTCCTGGGTTCATGCTATTCTCCTGCCTCAGCCTCCCAAGTAGCTGGGACTGCAGGCGCCCGCCGCCACGCCCAGCTAATCTTTTGCATTTTTTGTAGAGACGGGGTTTCACTGTGTTAGCCAGGATGGTCTTGATCTCCTGACCTCGTGATCCGCCCGCCTCGGCCTCCCAAAGTGCTGGGATTACAGGCGTGAGCCACCGCGCCCAGCCCTGGCAGGATAATTCTAAGAGAACTTCCCCTCATCTGAATCTATCCCAGACTGACCCCAGAAGAAGGGCAGCTCCTTCTGAGAATGGAAATGGAAGATTTGGGGCTGTTATTCCTACCCAAGTCCTTAGACTGGCGACAGTATTTCTGATCCCGTGCCTGACTTTTCTGCTTCCTGTGTGTGGTGGTGGATTAGGTTTGGATCCATCATGCAGTGTCTTCTCAGTCCCATTTGTCAAGTTCACTCAGCAGAAACACAGACTGTTGATCCGCTTTTGCCAGGGAAGGCTCAGCTACCTCCAGTGGAGTAGGGAAATTGCTTCCTGTCTCCCTGGCCTCCTTCCCAAAAGCTTCTGCAAATTTCCAGGAGAGACCTAAGTGGGTCCCTTGCATAGGAAGGCTGGGCCCAGGTGTTGGGATCACCACCACCCTCCCTGTGGCTGGGCAGGATTCCCGTGGTAGCCGTGCAGACGCCTCGGATCTGTCCGTGCCTGGATGATCCTCTTCCTGCTCGATACCTGCAGTGAGATTGGAGCCATATTTCTGAGTTCTAGCTCTGGGCTGTTCGTGGCTACATAGAGTTGCTTTTGTCTGTCCCAGCTTGTGCATCCCATGGGGCAGGGCTGGGGTCAGGGTGACATGACCCTCAGGGGCCAGCCAGGAGCTCGACTGAGACATGCTGATGCATCTTCTGACTCAGCTCAAGCAAGGACGCTGGGCTGTTGAGAAGGAGATGGGAAGGGATTAATAGTCCCAGGGTGGTGGAGAGGGGCTGTTGTTGGGAGGGTAGGGTGGGCCTGCTGGTGGTGGCTGTAACTGTGGACATGTCTAGTTTCTTAGGCTGGGTGATTGATACACAGGTGCTCCTGTGTTCCATGTTCCCTGTGTCTTACATATTTCATAATGGATACTTTTTGTTTTGTTTTTTTTGAGATGCAGTCTTGCTTCTCCTTGGCTGGAATGCAGTGGTGCTCTCGGCTCACTGCAACCTTTACCCCCCAGGTTCAAGCAATTCTCCTGCCTGGGCCTCCTAAGTAGTTGGGATTACAGGCATGTGCCACCATGCCCAGCTAATTTTTGTATTTTTAGTAGAGACAGGGTCTTGCCATGTTGGCCAGGCTGGTCTCGAACTCTTGACCTCAAGTGATCCGCCTGCCTCAGCCTCCCAAAGTGCTGGGATTACATGCTTGAGCCACCACACCTGGCCACATGATGGATACTTTTTTTTTTTGAGACAGAGTCTCACTTGTGTCGCCCAGGCTGGAGTGCAGTGGCCCGATCTCAGCTCACTGCAAGCTCCGCCTCCCGGGTTCACACCATTCTCCTGCCTCAGCCTCCCTGGTAGCTGGGGCTACAGGTGCCCGCCACCACACCCGGCTAATTTTTTGTATTTTTAGTAGAGACGGGGTTTCACCATGTTAGCCAGGATGGTCTCAATCTCCTGACCTCGTGATCTGCCCGCCTCGGCCTCCCAAAGTGCTGGGATTACAGGCGTGAGCCGCTGCTCACGGCCCCATGATGGATACTTTTTAAAAGGTAGTGAGGCCTGACTTACTCCCTGTCCCACCATCGATGACTCCTCACAGATGGTGTGGAGAAAAGCCACCTCCCTCCGGCCTCCCTTTCCTGAGAGAATCTTGGTGGCTCTGCATCCCCAGTGGCCCTGGACATGCTCTCCTCTGCTGTCTGTCTGTCTGTCTCCCCTGGTTGGTCGGCTGGGCTCACAGTGAGCCAACCTGGACAAACATGCTGGGCCCCTTCCGGCCCCTCGAGAATCTCATCCTCCCCTGAGGGGGGACTGCTGTGCTCAGGGACGAGACAGAGCTGCCGGGGCCGGGGGCCCCTGAGGAGGCCTTGCTGCGGGAGGGATGGGGCCGAGCAACTGCTTGTCTTGTCACCTCTTCTCTCTGTCCTGTTCCCCATTAACCAAGAAGGACGAACCTCACACAGAGCTCACCCATGCCAGGAAGCTTTCTGGCATCTTCCATGTCCTCATGTATTTAATCTTCAAGCGCCCCACTGAGGCAGGTACTGAGATTCTCCTGTTTACACGTGGGGGAGCCGAAGCACAGAAAGGAAAGTGATTTGCCCAGGTTCACCCACAGTCAAGGGCACGGGCACACTTGCACCCCAGACAGCCTAGACCAATGCCGGGCTGTGAGAAGAGGGCTGGCAGCTCTGTGTGGCAGGCAGGCAGGAGACAGGCGGGCCTCTTCCCCAGCTGCCCCAGCACCCGTGTGCCCCCAGAGGGGACGCTCAGAGTCAGGAGGCCAGGGAGCAGGGCCCAGAGGCACCTCCTGAGGCGCCCATTCATCTTGCCCCCGCTGTCTGTCAGGAACTCCGACTTGCCCTTGATGCAGTATCTGAGCCTGGGAGGGTCTTGCTCCAAAACGGGTGAGTGCGCTTCCCTGGGCCTCCTGTTGGACACTGGGAGGTGACGGTCATGGTTTCCTATCCCTTCCTCTAGCTCAGTTTGGCCCGCTGGCCCAGCTGAGCCCCCAGGAGCGTCTGAGCCGGGAGACGGCCCTCCGGCAGAAGCAGGTGTCCCTGGAGGCGTGGCTGCAGCGCGAGGCACAGACGCTGCAGCAGTACCGTGTGGTGAGTGGGGTCCTGGCCTTCTCCTGGGCGTGGGTGCCATGAAGTCAGTCTCTGGCGACCCAAGGGAGGGTTAGGACCCAGATGAGAGCAGAACCTGGGGAGGCAGGAAGCATTTTTTCCTGGGGGCCATGCGAGGCAGAGCAGCTCGGACCTGCCCTGCCATTTCCCAGCGAGGCCCCGCAGTGTTCTCTGGGAGGCCAGAAGGGGCTGCTGTCCTCCCTTCGCTCAGGAGCTGGCCGAGAAGCACCAGAAGACCCTGCAGCTGCTGCGGAAGCAGCAGACCATCATCCTAGATGACGAGCTGATCCAGTGGAAGCGGCGGCAGCAGCTGGCCGGGAACGGCGGGCCCCCCGAGGGCAGCCTGGACGTGCTACAGTCCTGGTAATGGTGTGGGGCGGCCAGAGGGCAGGGCAGGAGGGGCTGGTGGGGACCCTGGCTGCTTCTGCCTCCTGTGCTGGCTCCTGCAGCAGGCCCCCTCCATCCTGGGACAGCTCTAGTTTCTCCAGGGGGCCTGGTTCCTGAATCAGACTTTGGTCCCCCATCCTGTGCACCTCCCCCAGGAAGGGGGCTGCTGTCCTGGGGGTGGGAGAGAGCTCGGGGGTGTGGGGTGATGCTCGGGCTGTTTGGGCCTAGTCAGGGTCGCCCCTCCTGTGTACATTTCAAATTCTGGGAGGCAGGGAGCTCTGCTCTTCCCATGGGTGGGAGGTGTGGTGAAAGCACAGAGCCTTCCTGCGGGAGGGGGAGCTGTGTCTTGGGGCCTGGCGTCTGTGCGAAGAAGCCATTGTCCTCCTGTTGGCCTTGGGGCTCCTGTGCAGGTGTGAGAAGTTGGCCGAGATCATCTGGCAGAACCGGCAGCAGATCCGTAGGGCTGAGCACCTCTGCCAGCAGCTGCCCATCCCTGGCCCAGTGGAGAAGATGCTGGCTGAGGTCAACGCCACCATCACGGACATCATCTCAGCCCTGGTGACCAGGTGACTGCTGCCTGTTGGCCATGCCCAGGAGCTTGGGGCAGCTCCAGACTGCGTGTGGGGGGCCGCAGGTGCCTTCCAGACCAGCAGATTCGCTTTGTGCCTCTCATCCCTCCCCACTCCGTCTCCAGTTGCTGTGGCTGCTGGGTGCCGCCCTTGCCCGGTTTCTCCTGTGGACACTGCAAGAGATGCCCTTGGGCCGCAGCCCATGCCAGCTGCTGTGTTATGTCACTCCCCTCTCCATCCTTTCCCTGGACTCTCATGGCTTCCCCAGGAACAGAGGCTGTGCCCGTGCTTTTCACCTCCTGAGCCCCACGGGAGGCAGACCCACCCCCACCACAGGAGGACTGAGAGCCCTTTCCCCTGCGCCAACCCCTCATCGTACGTCTGTCCCTGTGTCCCCTGCAGCACATTCATCATTGAGAAGCAGCCTCCTCAGGTCCTGAAGACCCAGACCAAGTTTGCAGCCACCGTGCGCCTGCTGGTGGGCGGGAAGCTGAACGTGCACATGAACCCGCCCCAGGTGAAGGCCACCATCATCAGTGAGCAGCAGGCCAAGTCTCTGCTCAAGAACGAGAACACCCGCAAGTAATTGTGCCTCTCCCTTCCCCTGCCCAGACTTAGGTGTGGGGGACCTGCACCCCCTCTCTTTGTCCTTGCATCCAGCCATGTCTTGTCCCCTAGTTTACCATGTTGCCCAGGCTGGTCTCGAACTCCTGGACTCATGCAGTCTTCCCATCTCAGCCTCCCAAAGTGCTGCGTTGACAGGCGTGAGCCACCACGCCCAGCCGAGTATCAGTTCTTTACCCTGGGGATGGCGTGGCTGCCAGAGAGCTGAGGCTCACTGCCACTGCCCAGCATTGTGAGAGACTGTCATACCACTTTCTCCTGAAAGTGTGTTGCTTCACACCATTGTAAATTCAATCATGTCAAACCATCATTAAATCTGGACAGATGGTACACTGCCCTCCTCCTACTCAGAGACCATCCCGGTTCCTGCAACAAGCATGGTGCTAGGCTAGATGCGGTGGCTCACCCCTGTAATCCCAGCACTTTGGGAGGCCAAGGTGGGAGGATCACTTGAGCCCAAAAGTTTGAATTGGACAACACAGGGAGACCCTCATCTCTACAAAAAATTTTAAAATTAGCTGGGCATGGTGGTGCACGCACCTGTAGTCCCAGCTGTTCAGGAGGCTGAGGTGGTAGGATCGCTTGAGCCTGGGAATTTGATACTACAGTGAGGTATGATTGCGCCATGGCATTCTAGCCTGGGCAACAGAGTGAGACCCTGTCTCGAAAAAAATCACACAAAGTATGGTGTTGCAGCCGTGTTCTAGAACCTGTGCTACGCACCGAGGACGAAACTGTGATCCCAACAGAATTGGGCTGTCTCCTTGCTCAGCGCCTTGACCAGCAGAGCAGGCAACAGATGCTGGGAAATGCCTGATGGTGTAGCCATGTGGCAGGGGGACGTGTAGGGCACTGAGAAAGGGGGTCTTGATGCAGGAGTAAAGAAATGACAGTCTTAGGCTCCTGGTGGAATTAGAGGTAGCTAGTGATAGGGAGGGAAGTAGCAGAGAGAGAGGACTTTCAGGCAGAGCCCATGTGCCGCGTCCTGAGGGAAGAGTACAGAGAGGCTGTGTATGGCAGAGTGGGGAGGTAGTGTCCAGTGTCAGGGCAGGCCACCCACAACATATGCAGGGGGTGAATGAATGAGTGAGTGAATGAGTGATGTGGAAGACATGGCCCCATCCCCTGTCATCCAGTTAAAAATGTTTACTGAGGCTGGGCGAGGTGACTCACGCCTATAATCCCAGCACTTTGGGAAGTGGAGGCGGGTAGATCACTTGAGGCCTGGAGTTCGAGACCAGCCTGGCCAACATGGTGAACCCTGTCTCTACTAAAATACAAAAATTAGCCGGGCTTGGTGACATACACCTGTAGCTCCAGCTACTTGGACCTCTAGTCCCAACTACCAACTACTCTGAGGCAAGAAAATCACTTGAACCCAGGAGGCAGAGGTGGCAATGAGCCAAGATTGTGCCACTGCACTCCAGCCTGAGCGACAAAGCGAGGCTCTGTTTCAAAAAAAAGAAGGCCGGGCACAGTGGCTCATGCCTGTAATTCCAGCACTTTGGGAGGCCGAGGCGGGCGGATCATGAGGTCAGGAGTTCATAACCTGCCTGACCAACATGGTGAAACCCCGTCTCTACTAAAAATATAAAAATTAGCCCGGCGTGGTGGTGGACGCCTGTAATCCTAGCTACTTGGGAGGCTGAGGTAGGAGAATTGCTCGAACCCAGGAAGTGGAGGTTGCAGTGAGCCAAGATCGTACCATTGCACTCCAGCCTGGGCAACAAGAGCAAGACTCTGTCTCAAAACAAAACAAAAAAACAAAAACAAAAAAACTTTACTGATTTCCTACCATGTGATCTGGGGTGAAGATGAAGACAAATGATCTCACTGCCTTTGAGCTTGCACTGCAGCTGGGGAGACTGATGAAAATACACTTTAAAAGATCAGGCAGGGCCAACCCAATGACAGACAGTGGAAAAGAAGTTAAGACACAGCAATCTAGGCTGGGCGCGGTGGCTCACGCCTGTAATCCCAGCACTTTGGGAGGCCAAGGTGGGAGGATCATTTGAGGTCAGGAGTTCGAAACCAGCGTGGGTAACATTGGCAAAACCCAATCTCAACTAAAAATACAAAAATTAGCCAGGTGTGGTTGCACGTGCCTGTAATCCCAGCTATTTGGGAGGCTGAGGCAGTAGAATCACTTGAACCTGGGAGGTGGAGGTTGCAGTGAGCCGAGATTGCACCATTGCACTCCAGCCCGGGCAAAAAGAGCAAAGCTCTGTCTCCAAAAAGAGAAGAAAGAGCAATCTGCTAGCATTGGAGATGTGTTAAAGGCGGGGGTGAGGGAAGGTCAGCCTGGTAAGCTTCACCAGATAAGTGGTCCAGGAAGGCCTTTCTGGGGAGCTATCTGGGCTGAGACCTGAAGGAGGAGAAGGCTAAGAGTGTTTGGGGTGACAGGAAGAGCAAGGGCCAATGTCCAAGCCTGGCATGTTCAGCAGACAGCCAGGGCCAATGGGGCTTGCGTGTCCTGAGTGAGGGGAGAGGAGTTCAGTGAGGCCAGGGAGGTGGGTAGGTGTTAAACATAAGGATACTCATAGACTGTGGTTGTGGTTTTTATCTTAAGTGCATTAGAAGCTACTGGAAGTCCCCAAAGCCCCTCACATCAATCTTTGTATCTGAGGAATTTCTAATAATAGATCCAGACCTCACCATTGGAGACCTTGCCTTGGGTGCTGGGCACCAGGTTGATGGAGAAGTCAACCCAGAAAGATGCCAAGAAACACTCTTGGGGGATGGGGGCAGGGGCTTTTGGCAGGGCTGAACTGAGTGAAGACCCCAGCCCAAGGTGTGGACAGGACCATGCTCCTGGCCTGGGGCCTGTGTAGAGCTGGGACTCCCCTCTCCATTGCAGCGAGTGCAGTGGTGAGATCCTGAACAACTGCTGCGTGATGGAGTACCACCAAGCCACGGGCACCCTCAGCGCCCACTTCAGGAACATGGTGAGGACAGGGCCCACCCTCAGAGGGCAGGTCTGCCCAGAGCCGAGTCCTTGTAAGCAGCCGCAGTCTCCCTGTTCCCCTGTCACCTCCCACCCTGCAGTCACTGAAGAGGATCAAGCGTGCTGACCGGCGGGGTGCAGAGTCCGTGACAGAGGAGAAGTTCACAGTCCTGTTTGAGTCTCAGTTCAGTGTTGGCAGCAATGAGCTTGTGTTCCAAGTGAAGGTGAGGCCCCCAGCCCTCCTGCCCCAACTGCTGCAGTTCACCCAGGAGGTGGAGGGGCCTGCCTTGGGACTCCTGGCTGCATTGCCACCGGACAGCCTGCTTTGACTCTGTGGGTACCTGTTTGCTAGGTTATAATCTGGGACTAACCCAGACAATTTAGGCAATGGCCTAAGAAGAATTGGTTGTAGTTTTTGTTTGTTTGCTTGTGCCTACGTTTTGTTGGGAGGGGTTTGTGTTTGGAACTGTGGGTGAGGAAAGTGGGTTGGGACCAGGTGTGGTGGCTCTCACCTGTAATTCCAGCATTTTGGGAGGCAGAAGAGGGAGGATTGCTTGAGTCCAGGAGTTCAAGATTAGCCTGGGCAGCATAGTGAGAACCTGTATCTACAAAAAAAAAAAAAAAAAAAAAAGTCAGGCATGGTGGCATGCACCTATAGTCCCAGCTATTCTGGAGGCTGAGGCAGGAGGATCACTTGAGCCCAGGAGGTCAAGGCTGCAGTGAGCTGTGATTGCACCATTGCCCTCCAGTCTGGATGACAGAGCGACACCCTGTCTCGAGAAAAAATAAAGTGGATTGCGGCCACACGTGGTGGCTCATGCCTGTAATCCCAGCACTTTGGGATGCCAAGGCAGGTGGATCACCTGAGGTCGGGGGTTTAAGACCAGCCAGACCAACATGGAAAAACCCTGTCTGTACCAAAGATACAAAATTAGCCAGGTGTGGTGACGCATGCCTGTAATCCCAGCTACATGAGAAGCTGAGGCAGGAGAATCGCTTGAACCTGGGAGGCAGAGGTTGTGGTGAGCCGAGACTGCACCATTGCACTCCAGCCTGGGCAACAAGAGTGAAACAATGGATCAAAAAAAAAAAAGCATTAAAAAAAAAGATGGAGCACATTGCTTAAGCAGAGGGCACATGGTGGTCACGCCCCATCAACTTGGGTTCCTCTGACTCCTGTAGACTCTCTCTCTACCTGTGGTCGTCATCGTCCATGGCAGCCAGGACCACAATGCCACGGCCACCGTGCTGTGGGACAACGCCTTTGCTGAGCCGGTGAGTCCCCGTGGGAGCCCTACCCCAGCCCCCCCACCCCCCGGGCCCTAGGACTTGCCTGGGGTCAGCCCCACCCCAGGGCCAGCCCAGAGGTGAGGTGAGGCCAGAAGGGCTGGGGTGCTGGGCGCCTGCCTTTGGCCATGGCCTTGGTACTCTGTCTGGGTTCCAGGTTCCTGGACTGGGGTCTGTGAGGTCTGTGAGTTTGGTCTTTGGATCCTGGTCTGGGATCCTCCTTTGGCAGATGGCTTGGGTCCTTGCTGTCTGTCCTCTGTGCCCCCACCCCCTGCATCAGCTTTCTTCCCTGCAGGCTGGGGTTGCAGCGCAAGCTAGTGTATAAAAGCCACCGCATTTCTTACCCTTGCATTTGTGTCACCTTTCTGGATCTGTCTCAGTCTCCCCTGTCTCTTAGTGTCTGTGTATCTCGTGTGTGTGTGAACATTTCCAACTCCCTTAATCTACCTTTTCCCCTCTCTTCTCTCCCTCTCAGGGCAGGGTGCCATTTGCCGTGCCTGACAAAGTGCTGTGGCCACAGCTGTGTGAGGCGCTCAACATGAAATTCAAGGCCGAAGTGCAGAGCAACCGGGGCCTGACCAAGGAGAACCTTGTGTTCCTGGCGCAGAAACTGTTCAACAACAGCAGCAGCCACCTGGAGGACTACAGCGGCCTGTCCGTGTCCTGGTCCCAGTTCAACAGGGTAGGGGCCCGGCCACCAGCCGTCCACCAGGGCCTACGGGGGTCTGTCGCTCCTCTGCCTCACAGGTTACTGCCTGGTCTAGCACCCCACTCTCCACCCCCAACTACCCTCTCCTACAACCAGGAGAGATGGGGGCCCCTAGCCTCAGGAAATGCAGGCAGGGGCTATAGGAATTGTGCTCAGTGATGAAGCCAGAGTGAGATGACGGAGGGCCCCAGGGCTGGGAGTCGGGATCCTTGGGTTCTGGGCCTAGATGTGTTTGCTAATTTTCTCTTTTTTTTCCACAGACAGAGTCTCACTCTGTCACCCAGGCTGGAGTGCTTACTGCAACCTCTGCCTTCTGGATTCAAGTGCTTCTTGTGCCTCAGCCTCCTGAGTAGCTGGAATTATAGGCGTCCACCACTATGCTGGGCTAATTTTTGTATTTTTAGCAGAGACGGGGTTTCACCATGTTGGCCAGACTGGTCTCGAACTCCTGACCTCAGGTGATCCGCCCACCTTGGCCTCCCAAAGTGCTGGGATTACAGGCGTGAGCCACCACGCCTATGGCTCTGGCCCTGCTTCTGCCTCTTTCCTCACTAATTTTTGAAGACCCATCCATTCTCTGTGCCTCAGTTTCCCCACCTATAAAATGAGGGGATGACTTTGGAGGCCCCATCCAGCCTGGATTATTTTCTTTTCTTTTTTTTTTTTTTTTTTTTTTTGAGATGAGTCTCGCTCTGTCACCCAGGCTGGAGTGCGGCAGCTGGATCTCAGCTCACTGCAAGCTCCACCTCCCGGGTTCACGCCATTCTCCTGCCTCAGCCTCCCGAGTAGCTGGGACTACAGGCGCCCGCCACCTCGCCTGGCTAGTTTTTTTGTTTTTTTTTTTGTATTTTTTTAGTAGAGACGAGGTTTCACCGTGTTAGCCAGGATGGTCGTGATCTCCTGACCTCGTGATCCGCCCGTCTCAGCCTCCCAAAGTGGTGGGATTACAGGCTTGAGCCACCGCGCCCGGGCAGCCTGGAGTATTTTCTACACCTCTTACTCCCACCCATGGGCTAGTCTTGGACCCTAGTGTCTTAGAAGCAAGTTTCCTCTCTGGGTCCCTAGGGTACAAGTTGGGGGCTGTGTCACTTTATGGTCTGCTGGAGTGTGGTGGCAAGCAGGGGTGAAGAACTGGGAGAGGGCTGGGTGGGAGCAGGAGGGCCCTGACTTTCGTGGGCTACCTGTGACCTGGGGCACCAGCCCTGACTCGGGGGTTCCTGGGCCCTCAGGAGAACTTGCCGGGCTGGAACTACACCTTCTGGCAGTGGTTTGACGGGGTGATGGAGGTGTTGAAGAAGCACCACAAGCCCCACTGGAATGATGGGTAAGGAACGGGGGCCACAGGGTCAGTGGGCACAGAGGGACTGTGGCTGTGGCCCAGTGGTGACGCTCAATGCTCCATGCACCCAGGGCCATTCTAGGTTTTGTGAATAAGCAACAGGCCCACGACCTGCTCATCAACAAGCCCGATGGGACCTTCTTGTTGCGCTTTAGTGACTCAGAAATTGGGGGTATCACCATTGCCTGGAAGTTTGACTCCCGTGAGTGCCCGCTTTGCCCACACTCCAGCCCCAAGGCCCAGTCTCCTGTTCCCTTGCCCCCTCCCCCCGCCCTCCGCATCGGGCTTGTGTCCTTAGAAGGTACCCAGTGGGAAGCTTAGTATGAGAGGGCTGTGGCTTGGAAATTCCCTTTCTATCGTTTTCCATTCTGGAGAATCTGAAGTCCCCAGCCCCATAGACTCCAGGACGGTTGGGCGAGTTCTCCTGCAGTTTCAGCTCTCCCCGCTCTGCCACAACCCAGCCTTGTTGGTATCTGCTCATCTGGTTTGCTGAGTAGAACATCCTGCATCGGCTTTCTTCCCTACAGGCTGGGGTTGCAGCGCAAGCTCGTATATAAAAGCCCATATTTCTCTTGCAAGCCTGCCTTAAAGCCCCACAACCTTGGTCCTCCTCCTGCTTGCTGGTGGATTATGGGAATGAGGTTGTTCTTTTCACAGCGGAACGCAACCTGTGGAACCTGAAACCATTCACCACACGGGATTTCTCCATCAGGTCCCTGGCTGACCGGCTGGGGGACCTGAGCTATCTCATCTATGTGTTTCCTGACCGCCCCAAGGATGAGGTCTTCTCCAAGTACTACACTCCAGTGCTGGGTGGGTACTGCCCCAGGACCCTGCCGGCTGACTCCCCCGGGCTCTTCCCCAGCCCATAGACAAAGCCTTGGGCTGCGCCGTGGGGACTCCCCAGGAGGAGCCCAGGGGCCATGTCCCCTGTGGGTTTTGGCCCATGGGGTGACGGAGAGGACTTCAGGGCTCACAAACGAGAGGGAACGACAAACCTGTCCCAGCTCTCTTCTCTGCAAAGTGAAAGCTGCATGGATTCTCACTTCTGCACACTCGGAGGAAAGGGTGGCAGTGCTGTAGGGAGTGGCCGGGATCATTCGAGCCCACAGATAGTGCGCTGCTCCCCACCTCACCAGCTGCTGTCTCCACACCCTGCTCACAAACCTTCCCCCGAGTGGAGTGCAGGCAGCAAAAGGGAGAAGTCTCTTTTCTTCCAGCTGCCCCAAATCCATTGGTTGGGTTTGCTTGTTCATTCTCTTTCTTTGACGGGTGGGGCCAGGGAGAGGGAAAGCAAATGGCCAGAAAAGGAACCAGGAGAAGGGATGGGATTCAAGCCAGGGGTCTCAGTGACCCTCAGGCAGGATTCATCAGCTGGTGTTTACTGGGGGCCCTTGGGAACGCTCATCCCAGCTGAGACCACAAGGTGATGTGGGCAGGAGGGAGACTGCATGGGGCATGGACTTCTACCCCACTTGGGAGTTCCCAGAGACTTTGGTTCTCACTGCGGTTCTCCCCTTGGCAGCTAAAGCCGTTGATGGATACGTGAAGCCACAGATCAAGCAAGTGGTCCCTGAGTAAGTGGCCAGGTGGCTCTGGCCCTCCTTCTGCCTCTTTCCTCCTTCCCCAGACCCTGCCTCCTGCCTCCCACCCTGATCCTGGGCCCAGCTTTCTGCTCCCCCAGGAAACCTGTCTCAGCCCTGGGGAGGGACCTGGGCTTGGTCACGCTGTGCCAGTACCCGAGTGCCCACTCCTGTAGCTGGAGCTCCAGGGCCAAGTGGGCACTTTGTCCTTCTACACCCCGAGAAAGACAAACATGCCCCTCGGTCCCCTCCCCGTCAGCTGCCCCGGCCTCCCTGGCGGCTGAAGCTGTTCTCTTCCTTCTGCAGGTTTGTGAACGCATCTGCAGATGCCGGGAGCGGCAGCGCCACGTACATGGACCAGGCCCCCTCCCCAGCTGTGTGCCCCCAGGCTCACTATAACATGTACCCACAGAAGTAGGTGGCGTTCTCATGGGGGTCCGCAGGGGAAGAACTGGGGGCTTGGCCCCAGGCTGGACCCCTGGAGGGCTGGTGGGCAAAGGAATCCAGAGCTCTGGTTAAGCCCCGGTCCAGGAGGAGTGAGATCAGCCAGGAAGACGGAGCATTTTGAAGCTAGACATAGCAGGGTCCAGTCCTCACTCTAGTACCAACTGTGCAATCTTGGGAAAATGATTGAGCCTCTCTGAAGCTCAAGTTTCCTTACGTGTAAAACGGAGGCAAGAATGCTTGCCTCATGAGAACGGGAGGAGCATTAAAATGAGACACTGTGGGTGAAGCATTTCCACAGGGAGGGGCTTGGAAGGGCTTGATACAGGGTAGCTATGAATGGGGTGGTTGTTCTTAAGAGTCTGGTGGGAACAAGGTAGAGAATTAATTCCCTTCCTCACTGTGGATGGCCAGGGCTGGATGTCTGGGAGGTACCACCTTCCAGTGGGACCACTGAAGATCCCAGGTTCCAATCCGGAGTCCACCACCTCCCAGCCAGGTGGCCCAGAGCAAGCTTCCTGACATGGCCTTGTTTCCTCGTCTATAAAATGGGGTCAATACCCACTCTCCAGGTGGCTGTAAACATTGGAGTCATGTGCTCAGTAGGCTCAGCCGTTCTAGGTGCTCAGTGAAAAGGCTCAGCCGTTCTAGGTGCTCAGTGAACGGGGCGGTGCCTACCACGCAGCTGAGCATAATTGCAGGTGGGCAGAGCCCACTGTGTCAGTCACCTGGTTTTACAGATGAGGACAGGGAGAGGGGAAATGAATTCCCTAAGATTATTCAGTGAGTTAGCAAGAGATGGGAAGAGAGTGGGGGTCTGCAGAAGCCAGTGGGCTGACTGCTACCCAGCTCAGGGTGGGGTGGGGGCATCCAGCCAGAACTGGTCCTGTTCTCATGAGACGAGTTTGAGTGGAGAGCAGGCTGGAGGCTGTCCCCAGGGAGCCTGAGGCTGTGAGAAATGCCAGCTCCCTCTGACATCCCCCTCTCTTTACCAGCCCTGACCCTGTCCTTGACCAGGATGGAGAATTCGACCTGGATGAGACCATGGATGTGGCCAGGCACGTGGAGGAACTCTTACGCCGACCGATGGACAGTCTTGACTCCCGCCTCTCACCCCCTGCCGGTCTTTTCACCTCTGCCAGAGGCTCCCTCTCATGAATGTTTGAATCCCACGCTTCTTTTTGGAAACAATATTCAATGTGAAGCGTTCGTGTTGTGAGCTTAGTATGGCTGTGTACACCGACACCTTTGCAGGCATGCATGTGCGTGTGTGTGTCCTTGTGCATGAGCTACGCCTGCCTCCCCTGTGCAGTCCTGGGATGTAGCTGCAGCAGTGGTGGCCTCTTTTCAGATCATGGCATCCAAGAGCGCGCCGAGTCCGTCTCTGTCGTGGTAGACATTGAGCCTCTGTCACTGCAGGCACTCAGTGCAGTCAAACCTATTCCTTCTGTGCCCTTCATCTGCTCAGCAGCTATTTGAATGAGATGATTCAGAAGGGGAGGGGAGACGGGTAACGTTTCTAAGCTTAAGTTTCACTCCGGAGTGAGAAGCTTTGCCCTCCTAAGACACAGGGCGGGGGGGTGTGTGTGTGTGCGCGCGCGCATGTGCGTGTGCATGTGTGCGCGTGTGTGTGTCTATGTAAATGCATCTGTCCTCATGTGTTGATGTAACCGATTCATCTCAGGAAGGAGGCTGGGGTTCATTTTTGAGTAGTATTTTATACTTGAGTAAATGTGGACTCCAGACTCTCTGTGAACCCTCGGAGAGCGCGTCTGGGCCTGGCCATGTCCTTAGCACAGCAGGGCCGCTGGTTTGAGTGAGGGTTTCTGAGCTGCTCTGAATTAGTCCTTGCTTGGCTGCTTGGCCTTGGGCTTCATTCAAGTCTATGATGCTGTTGCCCACGTTCCGCGGGATATATATTCTCTCCCCTCCTTGAGGCCCCAGCCTTCTTACCTTGCCTCTCTGTTCGTAACTTTGTCTATGAAGAGGAAGAAAAGATTGGGTCTAGGATATGGTGGGTGGACAGGGGCCCCGGGACTTGGAGGGTTGGTCCTCTTGCCTCCTGGAAAAAAAAAAAACTGCAGTGAAAGACAAGCTGCAAATAGCCATGTGCTGCGTGTCTGTGGAATCTGGAGTGAGGGGTAAAAGCTGATTTGGTTTGACTCCGCTGGGAGGTGGGGCCAGGAGCAGGCCTTGCGATGTTGCGTAACTGGCTGTGATCTGGGAAGGCCTTGCTCCCAACCACACACGCTCCTCCCTCTGAGGCTGTAGGACTCGCAGTCAGGGGCAGCTGACCATGGAAGATTGGGAGCCCAAGGTTTAAACTTCTCTAAAGGGAGGTGGGGATGAGAAGAGGGATTCTTTTGTACTTTGTACAAAGACTACACATTTGTGTAAACAGTGTTTTGGAATAAAATATTTTTTTCATAAATTTGCTGCTATGGCTCCTGGTTGGGGCGTTGGTGGCCTCCCTGGGTGATGGGAAGCCCTGGAGCTGGGTTGTTCTGTTCCTTCCCCCGTGCATGCCTGACGCTGTCATTTTTAGTCTTAAATTTTAACTCTGCCCGCTTTGCTGTGGTTTTCAGGGTGCTGGCCACCCCTGGAATACTGTCAATGCTTCTCAGAGGGGTAAGGGGCCAGTTTAAGGGGCACAGATTCCCTAAAATGCAGGGGACTCGAGGTTTGGGGAAAAGATGGAGATGGGCACGGGTGGGCAGAACTCTGACCCAGGCCTCTCCTTAGCAGCTGCTGCTCCCAGCAGCCTCGAAGCTGGCGGCTGAGGGCCCGGGGCCAAGATACTTCTCAACCCTCCAGGCCAGGGGCAGTCCCAGAGCCACAACGTCCCATCCTCCTCCTTCCCAGAGACCAGCAGGTGGCACCACGCGGCTGCGCTGTTTTCAGCTGGCTGCCGGCGACTGTGTGAGGCGGGGGTGCAGGAGGGGGACTGGCTCGCCCCGGCTGGACCCCCGCGCCGCTGGCTGCGGCCAGTCTCTGCTGTCGCTGGGGCCCTTGGGCGCAGGAACACGCACTCCCCGGGCGGGGCTGGGAGCCAGGTTTGCGGGCAGGTTCCTTCTGAGCTCAGAGCTCAAGTAAGGGAGGGGGGCGGCTCGTGGGCCCCAGGAGGGAGGCGCAGGGGGCCCAGAGCAGGGGGCAGGCGGGGGTGGGAGAAGGGAGGAGGGGAGGGGAAGGGCAGGTGCCACCGCCCCACCGGGCTAATCTGCTCCATCTCTGCAAGGGAAGGCGCTAGCTCCTAGCTCCCATGCGCGTCTCCAGGGCGCTGGGGCATGTGTAGGGGTGGGGAGAAGCCCTGTGGGTGCCCGTGTAGCTGAGATCAGAGCGCCTTTCCCTGCATTATCACCGCTGGCTGCCTGGAGGCCCTGCAGCCACCACCGGGTGTCTGCCTGTTGTCCCCACTCGGTGAACTGAAGGCAAAGTGATAAAGGAGCCAACTGTGGAAGGGGAAGCCTTGGTGCGGTGGGAGTATCTAACCCCCAACCCCGCTTAGGTGGCTTATCTGACTCCAGACAGGACGAGGCCGCTCTAGGGGGTAGGAGGGGGTCGGGGAGGGAGGCCTCCACTCTTACACCTTTCTGCCGTTGGACTATTGACCTCCTGCTCCTCCAGGCACCCCTTACCTCCGGGCTGGTGGCTAACATAAGGGGATGGGGTGGGGGACTAAGGCAACCACCTCCTCTCAAGACCCTTTCCGGCCCCCATCCCAGGCCCCGCCTGTGTGTGAGGCCTCCTCAGAACTTAGGCAGGGGAAAAGGAAGCCTCCACCAGCCAGACAGAGCTGCCATGCTATCAGACGGTTCCTATATAACGTTTATTTCTGGAAGTTAAAGTAGATACAGCAATATACCAAAAAAAAAAAAAAAAAAAAAAAAGACAAAAAACCCCACAATAATATAAATTTTTACACTATGAAGTACACATTGGAATTTGAATGCAGTGGCCAGGACAGCAGCTTATAAACCACCTTATAGGTAGGTAAGCAACCCACGGGATTCCCTCAGCTGGGCTGGGGACGGGCAGGGGGGCAGTGGACAGGAAGCGGGCAGGGCCTGAGGACCCTGTTCTTTAAGGGGCCAGAACAAGGCTCAGCTCCTCTCAGAACTTTTGCTACAATCAGAGTTAAGACCAGATACACATGCTACCTAAGGCCATGAACTTCATAATATCTGCTCCAGAGAAGCCCGAACCCTTTCCCGAGGTCCCTATGATTTAAACCCAATGGTAAGCCCAAGACTCACCTTCCTAAATATTCTCTCTGTTTATCAGTTAAGCTTATTATGTACTGAAGAGTGTTGCTGGAGAAGCGAGAGCTCTGCAAGACACATCAACTGTCTCCAGGCAGGAGGACTGGGGCGAACCCGGTTCATCTTAGAGAAGGTCCTCTCCCACTTAATTCAGAGACCAGCTAATTTGATCTAACAATCAGAATTCCACAGAAACTCTGATCAGCTGAGGCAAGGTGGTTTTGAGTCGCCAAATTCGGCCATGCCTCTGGGTCAGAGGCAGCCCACCCAGCACGTGCTAGGTGTTCCCATACACACAGGAGAGGCAAGCTAGCTGGCCAAGGCGGGCAGACGGGGAGGCCCTCTACCTGTTCTGTCTCACCTGTGGGGCCCCAGCAGGGAAGAGTCACCAGCCTCAGAGGGAGGCCAGCTATAACCCTCATACGAGGGCAGACTCAAGTTTATCAGTAAGCCTTTGCCCTGCATGAACTGAATGAAGACGCCATTACAAATGCCGCTGGAAATCACCAAGAAACTGGGCTAAGAACCATATTCCCTGAGCTCAACCAGACACGTCGCTGGGGCCCCATAGTCTGCATCATATCCAACTGGTAACTTTCTCCCCCTCTTCTTCCATGAGGTCCTGAGACCAGGATTCCTAAAACAAACAGGACGAGGGACCTTCAGACATGGGAGGAGACATGCCACTAGCAGGGTCAGGGGAACTGGGGTCGGGAGGGCGGGGCAAGAAGGAAGCCCAAATCAGAAGTATCCCAGCCCTGATAAGGCACCCACAGAAACAACCTAGCCTCTGAAACAGCAGATCAAGTCCAGGGAGAAAGGGAGTCAAGGTTGTAAGCACCCTCTGCCCAGCCTTACCCACTAAAAGACCAATACATTACAAAGGAAAATAAAAGTCTATTTATAAAAAAAAGTCTAAAATGCTTAGATTCTCCTTAAACCTTCCTATTTCAACATCAAAGGCCAGGCTGCAGCTTCAGATGTCTTTTAAGGGTTTGACCTGAAGCCTGTTTCAGGGGTTATATAAATTATCAACCTGAAGGAAGCTGAATGCTTAAAGCACCAAGGAGGCTGTTAACTGAAGTTTTTCTTTTCTTTTTTTTTTTTTTTTTTGAGATGGAGTCTCACACTGTTGCCTGAGTTGGAGTGCAGTGGTGTGATTTTGGCTCACTGCAACCTCCGCCTCTTGGGTTCATGCCATTCTCCTGCCTCAGCCTCCCGAGTAGCTGGGACTACAGGCACCCGCCACCACGCCCGGCTAATTTTTTGTACTGTTAGTAGAGACGGGGTTTCACCGTGTTAGCCAGGACAGTCTTGATCTCCTAACCTCATGATCCACCCACCTCGGCCTCCCAAAGTGCTGGGATTACAGGCGTGAGTCCCTGCGGCCGGCTGCTGAAGTTTCTTAAATACAGAAAGGCTATGCTGAAACAGTGTTTTTTGCCCTTTAATTGTTCTTATTTCTTAATTTAAAAAGAAACCTAGGGCTCAGATAGTCCTATCTTCTATTTGGATGTCAGCAAGGTTAAAAAGTGCAATGCCAGGAGTATGTAGCTACAGGTGGCCTGTGGCATTTGCTTACAGAAACAGGCAGAAGGATGCCGCGGGCACCAGGAGGCACTTGTCTAAGAACAACAACAACAATAACAAAAAGCTGCTGAGAAAGGAGGGCAGGGGAACAAAACAACACAAGACATTTCCTTTTTCTCCCTCTAGCCACCCCCCGCCACATCCCCCGAGGGTCTCAGAGAACATATCCTTATTTGCATTTAGATAAAAGCAGATCACCCACATTCACTCATTTCTCTATTTTTAAAAGTGCCCA
The DNA here is from genome assembly GCF_043159975.1 of Macaca nemestrina. Taxonomy (NCBI): domain Eukaryota; kingdom Metazoa; phylum Chordata; class Mammalia; order Primates; family Cercopithecidae; genus Macaca; species Macaca nemestrina. The sequence continues at coordinate 65,863,088 of NC_092141.1, forward strand.
GATTGCTCAAAGATAGCAGAAGTAGGAGATTAAAAAAAATCTGGAACCACAAAGTTAGTAGTTTCAGATGATCTGGGGTTTGGCTGTGTGAGGGGTGGCGGAACACAGGTAGGCGCCTCAGTCGTATCTTTTGCAGCTTCCGTTCTCAGCTCCTCACATGGGGGAGGTAGCACACTCCGAGGTCAACTCCATGTCAAAGGTGAGGGACTCTGGAGGGACAGACAGGGAAAACTAGTTCAGTTGTCCACCCTCTGCAACTGGCAGGCCACGCCCCCAGCCCTTCAGAGGATAGGACCCAGGCTACAACTGCTATCCAATCTCCTGTCCCTTAGGGCCCAGGGATGGTCAGAAAAGCCAGATTTACTCTCCTCCCTAGAGGACCCTGCCTCTGGAAGGGCCCTTTCTCCTTCCTCCCTTAACCAATTCCCAGATCTCCACGTTTACAGAAGATCTAAGGCTGTCCTTAGATCTTCTGCCCTTGATCTACTGTTTAATTCAGGAGCCCCAAGACACACGTGGCCACCAAGCATTGGAGATTTGGTTTGTCCAAACTGGGCTGTGCTGTGGCTGTCAAAAGCCCACCGGATTTTAAAGACTTAGTATGAAAAAAAGAGTAAAAAAAAGGTCTCAACTTTTTCTTTTCTTTTAGTTTAGTTTTGTTGTTTTGAAATGGAATCTCACTCTGTCACTCAGGCTGGAGTGCGGTGGCACGATCTCAGCTCACTGCAACCTCCACCTCCCAGGCTCAAGCAATCCTCCTACCTCAGCCTCCCGAGTAGCTGGGATTACAGGCATGCGCCACCACGTCCAGCTAATTTTTGTATTTTTAGTAGATATGGGGTTTCACCATGTTGGCCAGGCTAGTCTTGAACTCCTGACCTCAAGTCATCCACCCGCCTCAGCCGCCCAAAGTGCTGGGATTACAAGCGTGAGCCACCCACCCAGCCTCAACTTTTTCTGAAATGTTAATTTTTTTTTTTTTTTTTTTTTTGAGAGGGAGTCTCGCTGTCACCCAGGTCGGAGTACAGTGGCGTGATCTCAGCTCACTGCAAGCTCTGCCTCCAGGGTTCACGCCATTCTCCTGCCTCAGCCTCCCAAGTAGCTGGCATTACAGGTGCCCGCGACCGTGCCTGGCTAATTTTTTGTATTTTTAGTAGAGACGGGGTTTCACCGTGGTCTCGATCTCCTGACCTCATGATCCGCCTGCCTCGGCCTCCCAAAGTGCTGGGATTACAGGCGTGAGCCACCAAGCCTGGCCTGAAATGTTAAATTGACAGTATGTTGGATTTACTGGGTTAAATAAAATATACTGTAAAAATTAACTTCGTCTATTTCCAGTGTGGCTGCTAGATTTATACCCGCACATGGCATTCATACCATTTCTTTTGGAAAGCAATGCTCTAGAACCTCCTACCATTCTGAGTGACCAGCTCTCGGTGTGTTGTACATGTGAGAGCATCATACAAAGGGGACCAACTTCCCTTACAGGGACAAAGTCTGTCAACCAAATACTCACCAAACTGCCCTCCTGCTGAGGGTTCAGCACCTTCACCATTATTTCCAAACTGCATCAATGAATCTAAAGTGCGGGGGGACATCGGCAGGTCAATGGTATTGCTGCAGGTCGTTCTGTAGGAAATGGGGGGCAGCAGGAGGGGAAACGGGGGGTTGACAAGACACAATGGAAAAAAAAAAAGAACAAAACACACACACACAAGCCATCAAACTCTGGTCTCCAACAGAAAAATAAAAGCTCAAGCTCTTTAAACACACAAGGTCACTGTGAGTACTAAACATAGCCCAGGGGCTTCCGACCCTCGGCAGATTAACTCTCACCCAGTGTCCTACTCCCAGGGATAACTGAGGATATTAGAAATGAAGGCAAAATTGGGAAAGGAAGCCACTTACGGTGTCACACAGATAAACTTGGTCTTCAGGTATGGGGCGGCGCCTGGGAAGAAGAAAACCAGTTTTCTTACTGACTGTGACTTCGCATTCAGTAAGCAGAGCCGGAGGAAGCCATCTGCCTCAGCTGGACTGATTTGAAACTCACTCCATCCTCATGCCAAGATTGTCTGGAAAGCTCCATCCGCCCCTCAGCGTTGCCCGCCCTCCTCTATACTATTTGATGTCCTAGGCACTAGCAGCTTTGAACCTCAGTTCTTTGCACAAAGCTGTCCTGAGCTGCAGAGGCTTTTCAGCATAACCTTTTCCCACCTGAGCCTAGACTAATGCCAACCTTGTGTCCATTCTTTCCCTAGATTATGTAAAAGTTTAACAGCCTCCATGTAGTCTAAGGATTCTATTCTAGCCTGGTCATATCTCTTGGATAACTTCTCTGAATGCAGGAACCAAGCCTGCGTAATCTTTGCCTGGTGTACCAACATCACCGAGTCTTTAAAGAACATGGAGACTGCTAATGCTTGTGGTTCCAAAGCCAAAGGTTATATCTCCTATTCCCACCAGCACTAATCTGGCCTCTACCACATTTTTGGATGAGGGCATAAGTAACTTCCTAGTTGGATAAATACATCAATCAGGAAGCACCAAAGAGAATATGACTTTGTAGGGCAGTACAATTGCTTCAACTAGACCGGAGACCTGGGTCCAGGTACATCTTCAATAGCTAAGAGACCTGGAGCAAGGCATGGTCTCTCTTTTGTTGTTGTTGTTGTTGTTGTTTTGAGACAGAGTCTCACTCTGTTGCCCAGGCTCAAGTGCAGTGGCACAATCTCAGCTCACCGCAACCTCCTGCTCCCGGGTCAAAGCCATTCTCCTGCCTTAGGCTCCCAAGCAGCTGGGACTACAGGTGGCACCACCATGTCTGGCTAATTTTGTTTTTTTTTGAGACGGAGTCTTCCTCTGTCACCCAGGCTGGAGTGCAGTAGCGCCATCTCGGCTCTCTACAACCTCTGCCTCCAGGGTTCAAGTGATTCTCCTTCATCAGCCTTTTGAGTAGCTGGGATTACAGGCATCCGCCACCATGCCTGGCTAATTTTTTTTTTTTTTTGTAATTTTGGTAAAGACGAGGTTTCACCATGTTGACCAGGCTGGTCTTGAACTCCTGACCTCAGGTGATCCGTCCGCCTCACCCTCCCAAAGTGCTGGGATTACAGGCATGAGCCACCACGCCCGGCTTAATTATTGTATTTTTAGTAGAGACGAGGTTTCTCCATGTTGGCCATGCTGGTCTCAAACTCCTGACCTCAAGTGATCCGTCCACCTCAGCCTACCAAAGTGCTAGGATTACAGGTATGAGCTATCATGTCCCAGCCTTGGCCACAACGCCCAGCCCATGTTCTCTTTTATGTATAAAATAAGAGGGAGGGGGAAGAAAAGGTTCCAATTTTCTATGAGCTTTGTCATTTACAATTCTTGTTCTACAGTTAGAAATGCAATGATGGAAATAAAATGAATTTTAGATGCTGAATGCTTACACCAAGAGGTCAAGGAACCTTGGAGATACTGACATGAAATCTGGGGAATTCAGATGAACAAACCATTGAGAAGGCATGGGGCAGGGTGGGGTGGGCTGAGAACAGCACAGTCATAAAACATGAGGCTTAGAGAGAACCTGAGGGATCAGAAAGCATGATGACCATGTGAAAGAGGGCACTGCAGAGTGGCTCTTGGGCCGCCATCTGAGTTTACTTTGGGCCAAGAAACTGATCAATTCAGTGCAGAATTCAAAGGAGCTATTGAGGCTGGGCTCCAGTGTCTTATAAATGCAACCGTTTTGGCCCAGCCCTTAGGGAGCTGACACCCTAGACAGAAAAGGATTTAATTTTCCAGCAATCAAGATAGCTGAGGCCGGGCACAGTGGCTAACGTCTGTAATCCCTGCACTTTGGGAGGCTGAGGCAGGTGGATCACCTGAGGCCAGGAGTTCAAGATCAGCCTTGCCAACATGGCAAAACCCTGTCTTTAATGAAAATACAAAAAGTAGTTGGGCGTGGTGGCATGTCTGTAATCCCAGCTACTTGGGAGGTTGAGGCAGGAGAATCACTGGAACCTGGGAGGCAGAGGCTACAGTAAGGTGAGATAGCACCACTGCACTCCAGCCTGGGAGACAGAGTGAGGCTGTTAAAACAAAACAAAAACAAAAACAAGCCCGGGCACCGTGGCTAACCCCTATAATCCCAGCACTTTGGGAGGCCCAGGAGGGAAGGTCACTTGAGGTCAGGAGTTCGAGACCAGCCTGGCCAACAGGTGAAGCCCTGCCTCTACTAAAAATCCAAAAATCAGCCAGGCATGGTGGCACATGTCTGTAATCCCAGCTACTCAGGAGGCTGAGGCATGAGAATCTCTTGAACCCGGGAGGCAGAGGTTGCGATGAACCCAGATCACGCCACTGCACTCCAGCCTGGGCGATAGAGTGAGACTCAGTCTCAGAAAACAAACAAAAAAAAAGCGGAGAAAAATGGCTTCATGTGTGGCTGTGTACAAGGCTGTAAACATACTTTATCTAATTTGTGAGAGGCTCCGAAACTCTCCCTCAAGCCATAAGGAAATGCTGTGTGGGCTTCCAGTAGAGAAGGAAGAGAGAAGAGTCTTGGGACGATAATCTAACCTTGAGACTCTCATACCATAATACTCTTACGATGGAAATAGAGAGGAAATGGTCACATGCTCATCTTCCTGAAGGCACCCATTTTATAATAACACAGGGACACCGCCACATCCGTCACTACACTCACACGGAGTCCCTCAGGGCATACTCCTCTCAGCAAGGCAGGCAAATTACTCAAGTAATTAGTTCCTTTCTCCTGATGAGTGCCTTGGCCCCTGAGGAAAGGCTGACATTGCTGGGCAGGAAAGGACCTGGCCTCCCAGCCCACAGGAAGGGCGATGGTAATGGAGGATGCAGCCTCAGACTGGGAGGTGAGACTGTGAAAGCAAAATGAGTCAAAAGGACCAGCCATGGGACCCCAATGTCCTCTGCAAAAGGAACAAAGAGCCGTGTGGCAGGGGCTGATAAACAGATCTCCCAACTGAAGCACACGTGGAGAGAGAGATAGGCGGCAGACAGGAAGTGAGCAACACCTACAGCGGGAACAAGACTCAGGACCCCAGCAAAGGAGAAAGGCAACCGTCAATTAGCTGGAACTCCCTCTTCCAAGCCCCATTCTGCCCCATCCCAAGAAATCCCTTGGAAGGAATTCCTAGGAAAAAGTGGGGGGGAAGTTTGCAGGTTTCTGTGTGTATGCCATTTGGACAAAAACAGTTTTTTCAACAGCAACTGGGGCAAGGCACCAACCCTAAAGGATCACATTATAAGAGCCCATCATTAGGCCAGGCACAGTGGCTCATGCCTATAATCCCAGCACTTTGGGAGGCTGAAGCAGGCGGATCACCTGAGGTCAGGAGTTCAAGACCAGCCTGGCCAGCATGGCGAAACCCCTTCTCTACCAAAAATATAAAAATTAGCTGGGCGCGGTGGGGGGCGCCGGTAGTCCCAGCTACTAGGGAGGCTGAGGCAGGAGAATGGCGTGAACCCAGGAGGCGGAGCTTGCAGTGAGCAGAGATCGCGCCACTGCACTCTAGCCTGGGCGACAGAGTCAAACTCTGTCTCAAAAAAAAAAAAAAAAAGAGTCCATCATTGGCTTTATGATTATAGAAAGTTAAATAAAACAAAGAATGGCAAATCAGAGACTCCCCATCAGGACCTGCACAGAGAACCCAGAGAGTCAAAACAGCAAGTGCTGAATGGGAACTCAGGGCCGCCTCCCCACACTGAGGACAGCTCCAGAGATTACGTTTTTTTTTTTTCTTTCTGTGTGTGTGTATGTGTGTGTGTGTGTGGTGGGGTCTTGCTATGTTGCCAGGCTGGTCTTGAGCTCCTGGCCTCAAGCAATCCTCCTGCTTCAGACTCCCAAAGTGCTAGGACTACAGGTGTGAACCCCCATGCCCAGCTGAGATTACAGGTTTAATGTAAAACAGTGTTTTTAATTTCTGGGTTTTTTTTTTTTTTTTTTTTTTGGGCGAGACAAGGTCTTGCTCTGTCACCCAGGCTGGAGTGCAGTGGTGTAATCACGGCTCACTGCAGCCTCAACCTCCTAGGCTCAAGCACCAATCCTCCCACCTCGGCCTCCCAAGTAGCTAGGACTACAGGCACAAACCACCACACCTGGCTAATTAAAAAAAATTTTTTTGTTTGTTTAGATAGGGTCTCACTATGTTGTCTAGGCTGGTCTCAAACTCCCAGGCTCAAGTGATCCTCCCACCTGGGCCTCCCAAAGTGCTAGGACTATAGGCATGAGCCACTGTGCCCAGCTAAAATAATTTATACGTAACATATAAATACATATCCTCTTACACATTAAAAAATACCTTATTTTCAATAGTTGCACATTCTAAATACCAATCCCTTGCCCCTCCACCCAGTCACTGTCTTCCCCTTCAAACATGATGCTCCCAGCTCTTCTACTCTGGTGTAAACCATACTCCCATGCGGCTAATAATAATTTCCTCCAGAAACCCTTTCTTCAGACCACCTGGCACACTGACATGGTTCAGTGACAGGCAAAAAGCCATAGGCTGGGCTGAAATCTGGGCCTCAAACCTTCTGGCATCGACTAAGAAGCACTGTGCCAGCTGAGCATCCGTTAACTGCCCTCACTTTCCCTTCTCGTGTTTTTGGCATGTTTCGGGGGACGTATGTGTATTAATCCCCTCTTTATTTGTATTTTTTGACACAGTGTCTCACTCTATCAGCCAGGCTGGAGTGCAGTGGCACGATCACCGCTCACTACAGCCTTGAACTCCTCGGCTCAGGTGATCCTCCCACCTCAGCCTCCCAAGCAGCTATGACTACAGATGCGCGCCACCACACCGAGTAATTTTTTTGTATTTTTTGTTGTCCAAGCTGTGTCCCCTCTTTAGACTCATGCACTCTCTGTGGAGCAGGAACTGCACTAGTCTAACTGATTCTGATTCTCCTCTCAAATCCCATCGGTCACCCCAACAAAAGCACTCACTACAGTTCTTTCCCATAAGGAGAAATAATGATCCCCCAGGTTATTCAGGCATTTGCCTATCTATCCTCCAAGGATCCCCAAATTTCTAACTTTTCCCAAAAATTAAATGCCAGGAACATGGAAAATCAACAACTACCTGGGTCAGCTTCAGGATGCTCCTGGCTCTCTGGCCGACAATACTTTCCGAATGCCTCCTCCTTGGGAATGTCAGGGTAGAGATAGACCAGCGGAGACACCAGAATATTGGTAGCATCCATGATCTTATATCCCATGATGATTTCAGCAAATGACATGTTGTTCAACTGCTGCTTGGTGTATGGTTCCACGGACTGGATCTGGGTCTTACCTGTCACGGGACATGGGAAGGAAAGATCATGGAACCTACAGCTAGGTCATCTCAGAGAAAACTGCCCATTTTTTCTTTCCTCGAAGGGGAAAAAACTTAAGCCACCCTAGTGTTGAGACCCTGAACACCCTGTTCAGTGAGTGGCCTGGCACGGTGGAAATGTTCAGGCTGGCTTCTAATTTAGAAGAGGCTACCAGTTGGGTCATAGAAAATAAACTTGAATGTAACTACTTGTGTAAGATATATTAACAGGACTAAGTAGAAAAAGGGATGAAGAATACAACTTAAATTGCAAATTTCTCAACAAATAGTCACTGGAGCAAGCAAAACAAAGACAAATCAATCCTTCAGCTAGAAGGATTTAGAAGTCACCCAAATGTGTTTTGCGAGTCTGAGTGAGGCAGGGAGTCGGGGCCATCTCCACCACAAGGGGGCAGTAGGTGCTTGGAACTAGCAGCGGTGATGAGGCCTCAGCAGCCGCCAGCAGGTGGGGTGGGTGGGAGCCTCCCTTACCACTGATGTCCTTCTCCACCCAAGTGAAAGTGACGCCGCCTTCTTTGCTGCTTTCACTGAATCTTAGCAGAAAGGTGCCTGGAGGCTTGGTGCTCAAGATGGCCCGCTCCCGCTCCTTACTGATAAAGCCCATGATGTACCTGGAGCCAAGGAGGAGGAACAGTGTTGTTACTGCTAACAGGGCATCCATCCCCTGCCACTGGCTTGCTGAGAGCAGGGGACTTGGTTACATCTGTGCACACTCTGTCCAACCTACCCTTCATTCCAAAGGGCCAGGATGTACTTTTTCACAAGGTCAATGATATTGTCCAGCCAGACCCAGAAGGAGAAGCCCTTGCCAGCCATGTTTTCCTGCAGAAAAGAGTAATGGGAAAGCCAAGTCTGCTGCCATCCCAGCCTTTCCCTTCCTAGGGGCACAGTGCACCACCCAACTCCTCAGGCCCATCTACCCTCAGGCAGGTCCTACTGGCTGCTGGAACAAGAGTTCAGGGCCTTCAAGCCAGAGCCCTCCACGACAGCCGTGCAGGTAGGCATTCCCATTCCCACGAGAATTTTACAAGATTGCTTACTTTGCAAAATTTAGCCCATGTGATCTGACACCCTGAATAATTCACGCCAGGTCCTGAAGGAAAAGAAAAAGAATCAACTAGTACATTTTCCGCTTGGGGTCAAGAGGTTATTTCTTAAAGCAGAACACACACGCATTGGTCCCACAATGGGCCACAAAATCATTGGCTTTCACATCTTTGAACGTGGCCACCGTTGTGTGTGTGCACACACGAGGACAAACACTACCCCATCATTTGACCCACTTTTGTTGTTGGGTAGCCCAGCACGGATAGGGGGTGATGTAACAAGTCCCCCTGCTCTTCCCAGCCTCGGGTGGCGGGCTGGGGACCAGCAGCAGCACTAACAAGCTGACATCAGGTGTCAGACAGGTGTATTTGGTGGCAACAGCTTTATTAGGACAAAGCTACTTCTAGCCCAGGTAGCACATAAAATATTCCACTAATTCTTTTTTTTTTTTTTTTTGAGACGGAATCTCGCTCTGTCGCCCACCCTGGAGTGCAGTGGTGCAATCTCGGCTCACTGCTAGCTCCACTTCTCGGGTTCTCGCCATTTTCCTGCCTCAGCCTCCTGAGTAGCTGGGACTACAGGCACTCGCCACCACGCCTGGCTAATTTTTTGTATTTTTAGTAGAGACGGGGTTTCACTGTGTTAGCCAGGATGGTCTTGATCTCCTGACCTCATGATCCACCCACCTTGGCCTCCCAAAGTGCTGGGATTACAGGCGTGAGCCACCACGCCCGGCCTCCACTAATTATTTTTTAAAAACCTAGCCTAGGCCGGGCATGGCGGCTCACACCTGTAATCCCAGCAATTTGGGAGGCCGAGGTGGGCGGATCACGAGGTGAAGAGATGGAGATCATCCTGGCCAACATGGTAAAACCCCATCTCTACTAAAAATACAGAAATTAGCTTGGCGTGGTGGTGGGCGCCTGTAGTCTCAGCTACTTGGGAGGCTGAGGCAGGAGAATTGCTTGAACCCAGGGGAGGCAGAGGTCGCAGTGGGCCAAGATCGCACCACTGCACTCCAGCCTGGGCAACAGAGCGAGACTTGTCTCTCAAAAAAAAAAAAACAAAAAAAACAAAAAAAACCTAGCCTGTAGTTTATTAAAGAAATAGACAGGGAATGTCAAGCCTTTAGCGCCACCTTCCAACACACATTTAAAAGATCTTCTAAGGTTAGTTGGAGTGGGTGAATGAGACAGCAACCAGGAGAAAAGAAATCCACCTCCCACCTCAAAAATGATCACCTCGACTGAAAACTGCAAACTGTCTCTGCACCCCAACTCCCCAACTCGATGGAGCCCCTGTTTCCTGGCACCAGCACAGCACCTTGCTCAGGAAAGAAACATGGCCTAACGCTCAGTAGACATGACCCAAATGAACAGCCCTGTGGGCCGGATCCCTTTTCTGGGCAGGCGGGAGGGAGAAGGGGTTAAACGCAGACCCAAGAGTTTCTCCGCCAGTGTAGTCAGCTGCTCGATGCTCAGTCCTCGCTTGGTGGTGGAGGAGAACTGCCAGCTCAGGACCTCGGCCACTTGATCCCAGGTTCCGATTGGGGGCTTGGTAAAAAAGTTTACGTTCTATTGGAAAGAACACATTTGCTTGTTTAGATGAGGGATGGTGCTCATTGTCTGTACTAGGTACCCATACATCGCAAGAGATCCCGGGGTACCAACTAAAAGGAGGGGGTACTAACCTTGGGGTTGTTGGTCAGCATGTTGTACCACAGGATGGACGCCCAGGCATTTGGCATCTGACAGATGTTGGAGATCACCACAACTGGCAAGGAGTGGGTCTGCGGAGGAAGTGGGGACTGAGCTGGGGAGGCAGAGGGGCTCTCACAGACTCGGAAATCTCTTTGCCCGTATTTCACGGGGCTCAGAATGAAAGGACATGCCATAAACCACACCTGCTGCCAACTCTAGGCAAGGAGTGTGAGTGAGTCAGCTCAGTCAGCACTCAGAGTGGAAAAAATGCCCAGCGTGGCCACACAACTCGGGCTGCTGTTGGAACATACCGGTCCCTTGTAAAACCTGACTTGCTCAAAGCTTGACTCACAGTCCACAGATTCCCCATTTTTAAGACCTTGGAGGCATTTTCCAAGGCTTGAAGCTGTATCTTCACGTGAAACAGGGAGGTCTCAGGAATCAAAGACCAGGATTCCCGCTTTTCTAGGTCTATCTTAACTTAAAAATCAAGAAAGTTGGGAAAAGAGAATGTCATCGCCACAATTTTCTGTACACTAAACACAATGGCTGCTAAGACTCTTATGCCCAAACTTTATAAAATCAGCTCTAATCAATTTCTTTTTTTTTTTTTTTTTTCTATTTTTTGAGACGGAGTCTTACTCTGTCGCCCAGGCTGGAGTGCAATGGCACAATCTCGGCTCACTGCAACCTCAGCCTCCCGGGTTCAAGTGATGCTCCTGCCTCAGCCTCCCGAGTAGCTGGGTTATAGGCACATGCCACCACGCCCAGTTAATTTTTGTATTTTTAGTAGAGATGGGGTTTCGTCATGTTGGCCAGGATGGTCTCGAACTCCTAACCTTGTGATCCGCCTGCCTTGGCCTCCCAAAGTGCTGGGATTACAGGGGTGAGCCACCACGCCCAGCCAATCAATTTCTAAATACAGATTTTCATATCAAGTTTGCTGAAAGCTGAGTATACACACATCTTCTAAGCACTCAAGCAAGACTTTATTCTCAGATGCGATGCCAAGGATTTTTTTTTTTGAGAAAAGTAAGCAAAAATAAATGCAGTGTTAAGCAAACAGTAAACATTCCACCTTCTCTTATAAAAATACCAGTGGAAGATTTTGTCCTGAGTCACCTCTGCATGTAGCCTCTCACCAATTCTGCTGCAGAACTCACCTCTAGGTCAATCTTGAGGCCTTGGTGATATACCTCTGTCTCAAAGGTGATCAGGTGCAGCTCCTCAGTCACAATCAGGGAAGCCTGCAGTAACAAGAAGGACACTCTTAGGCCAGCTGTGGTGGCTCATGCCTGTAACCCCAGCACTTTGGGAGGCCAAGGCAGGAGGATTGCTTGAGCCCAGGAGTTCGAGACCAGCCTAAGCAGCACAGCAAAACTCTCTGCAAAAAATACAAAAATTAGCTGGGTGTGGTGGTGTACACCTATAGCCTCAGTTACTCGAGAGGCTCAGGTGGGAGGATGGCTTGAGCCTAGGAAATGGAAGCTGCAGTGAGCTATGATTGTACCACTCCACTCTAACTGGGGCAACAGAGTGAGACCCTGTCTTAAAAAAATATATATAAAAATAAAAGGCTGGGCGTGGTGGCTCATGCCTATAATCCCAGCACTTTGGGAGGCCGAGGTAGGCGGATCAAATGGTCAGGAGTTTGAGACCATCCTGGCCAATAATTTGGTGATTAGCTGGGCGTGGTGGCGGGCACCTGTAGTCCCAGCTACTCAGGAGGCTGAGGCAGGAGAATCGCTTGAACCCAGGAGGCAGAGGTTGCAGTGAGCCGAGATCGCGCCACTGAACTCCAGCCTGGGTGACAGAGCGAGACTCTGTCTAAATAAATAAATAAATAGATAGATAGATAGATAGATAGATAGATAGATAGATAGAAATAAATAGATAGATAGATAGATAGATAGATAGATAGATAGACAGATAGATAGATAGATAGAGAAGGATGCTTTTCCTCAGAGAGAATGGCATTCAGTACTAACAGTCACAGCCAAGAAAAGGGACATGCCAAGCCTCACCACACCAAGAAGTGTTAAGTCACCATGTGGTCACAGACAAAGTGCCAGGGACACAACTTGCTTGGCACTTAATCTCTTCAACACCAAGAAACTCCAATGCTATCATCCTCAACCTAATCCCTTACTCATTTTGTATTATAATATTATATAGATCCAATCGGTTATTTGTAAAATACGTAAGGCACAAAGAATAACAAAACAATGTGAACCCACCATTCAATTTCAGGAAAAGTCCACCACTCCTGAAATTCTCTGGGTGCCCTTCCCCAACCCCATCCCCCTCCCTCCTCCCTCAGAAATAACTGCTATTTGTCTTTTGGGTTTATCATTTCCTAGCCTTTTTTTTTTTTTTTTTTTTTTAACAGGTTTACCATATTTGTTTATCTAAGCAATGTAGGTACTGTTTAGTTTGGGACGTTTGTGAACCTTACACATATGGACTCCAATGAATTCTTTTGTGATTCACTTTTCACTTGATGTGAAATGAAGCCACATGGTTATGTGTATCTGCAATGTATTCCTTTTCACAGCTGCGTAGTATTCCATTGTGTCTACACCACAAATTATGTATTCATTCTAATGTTGATGGGTATTTATTTGGGTTGCATTTAGAGCTTAGAATCAGGCTGATTTCCACTTTATACATGTCTCCTGGGACATATATGCAAATATTTCTCTGCTATTAAATCCTGGGAATGGCACTGTTGGTTTACAGGGTATGTTCATTTTTATACCGCCAAATTGTTTTCCAAACTGACTATAATAATGTCTTACATCAGTACAGCAACCTTATTTTAAATAAGAGCTGTCAATGAATTCTCAGAAATTGAATTCTAGGCGGGGCACAGTGGCTCATGCCTGTAATCCCAGCACTTTCAGAGGCCGAGATGGGTGGATCATGAGGTCAGGAGTTCAAGACCAGTCTGGCCAATATAGTGAAACCCTGTCTCTACTAAAAATGCAAAAATTAGCCGGGCATGGTGGCGCGTTCCTGTAGTCCCAGCTATTTGGGAAGCTAAGGCAGGAGAACTGCTTGAATCCAGGAGGCGGAGGTTGCAGTGAGCTGAGATCATACCACTGCACTCCAGCCTAGGCAACAGACTAAGACTCCGACTCAAAAAACAAAGAAAAAAGAAATTGAATTCTAATTCATTTTTAATACTCTTTTTCTAATTATAAAAGTAATATATTCAGTTTAAAATGCAAATATCACAGAGACAGTCTAGAATAGCCATGGACACAAACAGCAGCACTAATACATAGCACTGCTGGGTGTATATTCCTCCAGAATTTCTTAATATACATATGAATACACGAGAGTTTAGTGTATTTTTAAAACACATATGCTAATATACTATTCAAATTATTTTACATTTTGCTTTTTCTAAACATGTCATGTACATTTTCCTGTATCATTGCATACAGGTTACTTCACTCTACTGTCAAGTAAAATTCCACATTTTTTAAAAGGACTGCTATCTTATTTTATTTCATTTTATTTTATTTTAGAGACAGAGTTTCACTCTGTTGCCCAGGCTAGAGCGCAGTGGCAAAATCTCGGCTCACTGCAACCTCCACCTCCTGGGTTCAAGTCATTCTTGTGCCTCAGTCTCCCTGGTAGCTGGGACTACAGGTGCGCACCACCGTACCCAGCTAATTTTTGTATCTTTAGTTGAGCCGGGGTTTAACCATGTTGGCCAGGCTGGTCTCAAACTCCTGACCTCAAGTGATCTGCCTGCCTCGGCCTCCCAAAGTGCTGCTGGGATTACAGGTGTGAGCCAGCATGCCCAGTTAGAACTGCTACATTTTAAAGAGGAAGAATTGTTCAGGGGACAAATGTGAGAAAAAGAACAGGACATCACAATTTTTAAAAATGATTAAAAACTAGCTTTCAGTCACATTTACCTTTTTTTGTTTGTTTGTTTTTTAAAAGTTTATTCTTGACAATAAGAAGCCAATAATCTGAATCAGTGAAAAGCAGAAAATAAGGGGGATAAAAAACAAGATGGGTTTTTGTTTGTTTTATTTACTCTTTTCCTAAGCAAGCTAACACAAGGTGGTCATTTATTTTAAAGTTTAACTCAGATCTGTTGATTTTACACCCCCTATCCCACCTCAGTGGGAGAGAAAAACAGGGCACTAAAAACGGAGCCAAGCAGGGTCAGCCGCAGGAGCTGGATGGGGAATTTGGAAAGCCCCAGGCAAGGTGGAAAGCTACTTTATAACACATGGGTGTGGAGAACAACTCAGCTAGGGACTTTCCACTTCTCCTTAAGGAGGAGCCAACTCCCAGACATTCATGGAAATGTTCCAAGCCAGAGAGCTTCATGGCACATGGAACTTCTGTTCATGTCACTCTGGCCTGCTCAGACTTTCTGGAATAACTACAGCTGAAAGAACAGGTTGATGTTTCTAATTCTGGGGATTAAGAAGGATCTTTACCCCTTTCTCCCTCAAGGAAAACACCCCAGTTGTCTTTCATCCCCAACAAAACTTACATCACAATTGGCTCGGCCCCCATTCCCACATCTCTGCTCCCTCAGGGTCTGTAAGAAAAGAAAAAGCCAGGTGTCCTGTGAGGCTCTCCCCAGCCCACTCCCTCAGCCAGAGGCCCTTTGTAAAGGCGAGCTCCTCCCACATACCAAGTGTTTGAATTCTGCAGAGAGGCTGCCGTTGTTGGACTCTTCCATGTTCATCACTTTGGTGTTTGTGCCCAGAATGTTAAATTTCCGGGATCTGAATCACAGGAGAACAATCAACTATGTAGGCGACCGAGTAGCCAGAGGATGAAGTTAGGTTAAATGGAACAAAAGGAAGCCTCTAGGCTGAACTTACCCTCTGAGAGCTGCAACATCCCCAGAGTCTCTGTAAGAACACAGACCATTGTTAATAAAACAGGCTCCGTGTTTCTTCAAAAAGCCTACTTTGACCACCTGTTATTTACTCTCATGAAAAAACCTCTGTGCTCCTGGGCATTTCTTTAAAAAACGTAACACCTTTGTGTAGTAGGCACAGTTGGTTGCCTCCCCATAGGAAGGGGGGGAACCTATGTTTCATATTGCATATGTACTTATTAAACCTATCACCTTCATCAACTCCCTGATTTCATTATTTTCCAGTGCATTCTCATGAAATTTCCAGATAATTATATCAACTAAAAATAAGTATGCATTTTCTCTTTTCTTTCTTTTTTTTTTTTGAGACAGAGTTTTGCTCTTGTTGCCCAGGCTGGAGTGCATGGCGTGATCTCGGCTCACCGCAACCTCCACCTCCTGAGTTCAAGCGATTCTCCTGCCTCAGCCTCCCGAGTAGCTGGGATTACAGGCATGCGCCACCACACCCGGCTAATTTTGTATTTTTAGTAGAGACAAGGTTTCTCTATGTTGGTCAGGCTGGTCTCGAACTCTCGACCTCAGGTGATCTGCCCGCCTCAGCCTCCCAAAGTGCTGGGATTACAGGCGTGAGCCACCGTGCCCGGCCACATTTTCTCTTTCTAATGTCTTCAAAGGGTATGTGTATTTTACATCCTGAAAGGTATTATGAAATTTTGAGTATTCCAATATATGGTAAAGTGCGGAACAATTAAAAAAAAAGAGATCTATTCTTTCCACATGCTATGTATGGAAAGAATATATAACAACGTTTCAGTCAACAACAAACTGCATATATGAAGGTGGTCCCATAAGATTATAATGGAGCTGAAAAATTCCTTCTTCATTGAGATGTGTTACAATTGCCTATGGTATTCAGCACAGTAACATACTGTACAGGTTTGCAGCCTATGACCAGCAGGCTCTGCTACATAGCATAGGTGGGCAGTAGGCTCTGCCACCCAGGTTTGTGTAAGGACTATATACTCTACAATGGTTGCACAACAAAATTGCCTAACGATACATTTTGCAGAATGTATCCTAGTCATTAATTAACACATAATCTCAGTCTTATATATAACATGCATGAATGACATGTACAAGTAAAAAACTAAAGAAAAAGAGGGACTGGTAGTCACAATAGCAACCATAAATCAAATCTGTACCCCCAGCTTTGTGGCTTTGTTCAGGCACACAAATGACAATGCACCCCAAGCCTTTTGAAAACTTTTGTACACAAAATGAAGATCTCTGAATAAAGACAGAGTCTCTAGTTCAAATGATGTCTGTCAAAGTACTCATTTTTCCATTCCTCATTTGAAAAAAAGAGCTAAGATAGAAGTACTTACTTGTCAATGCACACTTTAATTTTAAGTTGATAATTTAACTCAGGGAATTTGACCAGCAACCTATTTAAAAAGAAAAAATCCAATGAAAAAAAAAGTCAGTAGACTCTTCCATAACTTTTCTTAAAGAAATGTAAAATTCCTAATTCTTCATTTCTAATAGGTAAATAGGCCAAGCTGTCTGTAATTATAGACTCATATCTACAATCTCAGCACTGTGGGAGGCAAAGCTGGGAGGATCACTTGAGCCCAGGAGTTCCATAACAGTCTGGGCAACAAAGCGAGAGCCCACCTCTATAAAAAATGTAAAAATTAGCGGGGTGTGGTATCATGTACCTGTAGTAGCAGTTACTCAGGAGGCTGAGGCAAGAGGATCACTTGTGCCCAGGAGTTCAAGGCTACAGTGACTTATGATCATGCCACTGCACTCTAGCCTGGGTGACAGAGCGAGATCCTCTCTCTCCCGATCTCTCTTTTTTTCCTTTTTTTTTTTTTGAGACGGAGTTTCGCTCTTGTTACCCGGGCGGCAGTGCAGTGGCACAATCTCCATTCACCACAACCTCTGCCTCCTGGGTTCAAGTGATTCTCCTGCCTCAGCCTCCCAAGTAGCTGGAATTACAGGAGCGTGCCACCACATCCAGCTAATTTTGTATTTTTAGTAGAGACAGGGTTTCTCCGTGTTGGCCAGGCTGGTCTCGAACTCCCGACCTCAGGTGATCCACCCACCTCAACCTCCCAAAGTGCTGGGATTATAAGCGAGAGCCACCGCGCCCGGCCCCTATCTCTCTCTTTAAAAAAATTAAAATAGGGCCGGGCACGGTGGTTCATACCTGTAATCCCAGCACTTTGGGAGGCCAAGGCGGGTGGATCACAAGGTCAGGAGTTCAAGACCCGCCTGGCCAAGATGGTGAAACCCCATCTCTACTAAAAGTATAAAAATCAGCCAGGCGTGGTGGCAGGTACCTGTAATCCCAGCTACTTGGGAGGCTGAGGCAGGAGAATCACTTGAACCTGGGAGGCGGAGGTTGCAGTGAGCCTCTACACTCTAGCCTTGGTGATAGAGCAAGACTCCATCTCGAAAAAAAAAAAAAAAAAAAAAATAGGCCAAGCATGGTGGCTCACACCTATAATCCCAGTACTTTTGGAGGCTGGGGCGGGTGGATCACCTGAGGTCAGGAGTTTGAGACCAGCCCGGACAATATGGAGAAACCCCGTCTCTACTAAAAATACAAAAATCAGCCGGGCATGGTGGAGTGTGCCAGTCCAGCTACTCAGGGAGACTGAGGCAGGAGAATCACTAGAACTCGGGAGGTGGAGGTTGCAGTGAGTCCAGTTCACACCACTGCACTCCAACCTGGCCGACAGAGTGAGACTGTCTCAAAAAAAAAAAAAAAATTAGCTGGGTATAGTGGCAAGCACCTCTAGTCCCAGCTACTCAGGAGGCCGAGGCACAAGAATCACTTGAACCTGGGAGGTGGAGGTTGCAGTGAACTGAGATCACACCACTGCACACCAGCCTGGGTGAGAGTGAGACCCTGTCTCAAAAACAAAGGATGAATATCGCCCCTTCAAGCCAAAGGTACTGAGAAAACGCCTGAGAACTAACAACTTAAAGCTGTGAGAGATTCGCAAAAGGACAATCAAAGCCATATAATGAAAAATATTTGGCCGGGCGCGGTGGCTCAAGCCTGTAATCCCAGCACTTTGGGAGGCCGAGATGGGCAGATCACGAGGTCAGGAGATCGAGACCATCCTGGCTAACACAATGAAACCCCGTCTCTACTAAAAATACAAAAAAATTAGCCGGGCGAGGTGGCGGGCGCCTGTAGTCCCAGCTACTCGGGAGGCTGAGGCAGGAGAATGGCGTAAACCCGGGAGGCAGAGCTTGCAGTGAGCCGAGATAGCGCCACTGCACTCCAGCCTGGGCGACAGAGCGAGACTCCGTCTCAAAAAAAAAAAAAAAAAAAAAAAAGAAAAATATGGCCGGGCGCGGTGGCTCAAGCCTGTAATCCCAGCACTTTGGGAGGCCGAGACGGGCGGATCACGAGGTCAGGAGTTCGAGACCATCCTGGCTAACACGGTGAAACCCCGTCTCTACTAAAAAATACAAAAAACTAGCCGGGCGAGGTGGCGGGCGCCTGTAGTCCCGGCTACTCGGGAGGCTGAGGCAGGAGAATGGCGTAAAAACCCGGGAGGCAGAGCTTGCAGTGAGCTGAGATCCAGCCACTGCACTCCAGCCTGGGCGACACAGCGAGACTCCGTCTCAAAAAAAAAAAAAAAAAAGAAAAATATTACAGGAACACATGCTGGCATTTTGTTCTATTAATCCTGAAACCCAACACCATACTAAGTTTCTGAGGAGGGAAATTTCGCTGCAGAAGGTCAAAACGCCAGCACACCTGTTCTGACTTGAGTGTGAAAGTAACACCTCACCCTACAGGCCCACCACCCACCTGCCCTGGGGCCTCTCAGCTTCCCCATCACTAAGCCTTACTCTTTCCCTTAAAATCCACAGGGAAGTATAGCCTCAAAGAACAGAAAATAGATGACATTATTTTGTCCCTTGGGCAGAAGGAGAAGCTGTGGTCTGAGACTCCAGGTCTGCAATCATAGGAATATGCCCAGGTACCTTCGAAAAGATGACTGCTCTTTTGCTTTTGACATCAGAATCAGAGAGCAAGCAGCTAGTATGGAAACAAATTTCATATGCACAACAGTGTACTGCCTGTGACACCACACCTGGAAAGAATGACCCTGGCCACCAACTCTACCCTAATGGTGTCCCTCAGTAAAATCTCTACTGGAAACAGGAGTGGCGTGGCCTACCTGACTTTGGTAGTGAACTGGACGCCGGTCTTGATGACAAGGGGCCGGTCGGGATGCATGGGCATGCAGGGCTGCCGCTCCACCACAAAGGCACTGAGGAAAGAGAAGATGGGCTCACACGCCACGGCAGTCAGCCCGCCTCTCACTCTACCACATGAGTCTTTAGGTGTTTTTTAGATGAGGGAAAGGGACAAGGATGCTAAGTTACCTTTTCATTAAGTTTCTGAACAGCTCCACGATTCTCTCCTCCAGCATCGGCCGGTGTTGTACAATGGGGTCCCCTTTGTAGGACACTTTTTGCTGCAACTCCTCCAGTTTCTTAATTTGTTGACGGGTCTGAAGTTGAGATTCTGCTAATGACGTTATCCTGCCAATAAATTAAGAAAGGTGTTAATTACCAAAGTGAATGTATATAAGTGAGATGGAGAAGGGGCAGGAAATACTGGAGACATGGAGACCTCTACAATAAGAACAAGGAATATTTTTAATTGTGGTGAAATATACATAGCATGAAATTTACAATTTTTTATCTTAAGTTTACAGTTCAGTGACATTAAGAAAAGAGGAATTATTCACCACGTTGGGTGGATGCTGAAAATAAATAAATAAATAAATAATTTGTTATTATTTGTTTACTTATTTTTTGAGCTGGAGCGCAGTCGTGCAATCTCAGCTCACTGTAACCTCCACCTCCCGGGTTCAAGCGATTCTCCTGCCTGAGCCTCCTGAGGGATTACAGGTGTAAGCCACTGTGCCTGGCCTATTTATTTATTTGAGACAGAGTCTCACTCTGTTGCCTAGGCTGGAGTGCAGTGGTGTAATCTCAGCTCACTGCAACCTCCGCCTCCCAGGTTCAAGTGATTCTCCTGCCTCAGTCTCCCAAGTAGCTAGGATTACAGGCACCCACCACCACTCCTGGCTAATTTTTATATTTTTAGTAGAGATGGGATTTTGCCATGTTGGCCAGGTTGGTCTTGAACTCCTGACCTCAGGTGATCCACCTGCCTCAATATCCTGAAGTGCTGGGATTAGAGATGTGAGCCACTGCGCCTGGCCAGAAAATAATTTATTTTATCTTTTATTACTAGTTCCTTCCTAAAATCTCAAATCTCTAAGAGGGGCCTGGGCATAAAAGTATTAAAATTTATACCACTAGGAGGCATTGATGGAGTTATCATTGGAAAATGACAAGCATCTGAGCCCAGATATGCAGAACATGAAATATGAAATTTAGCACTTACCTTATTCATCCTAACTTGTCTATGAACACAGACAGCTCACAAAGATGGATTTGAGCCAGCTCTGTCACACACTATCTGTGCAAGTTTTGCCAGGCCCTTCACCATCATGGGCCTTAGCTTCCCCTCTCATGAAGAGAAGGGCTTGAACTACATGAGCCCTTTATTTTCTTTCTTTTTTTTTTTTTTGAGGCAGGGTCCCACTCTGTGGCCCAGTGCAGTGTAATGGCATGATCATAGCTCACTGCCTCCTCCAACTCCTGGACACGAGTGATCCTCCTACCTCGGCTTCCTGAGTAGCTAGAACTACAGGTGTGTGCCACCATGCCTGTTTAGTTTTTTGAGATGGAGTCTCACTCTTGTCACCCAGGCTGAAGTGTAATGGCACATGTCTAGTTTTTTAAATTTTTGTAGGAATGGGACCTCACTTTGTTGCCGAGGCTGGTCTCAAACTCCTGGGTTCAAGCAATCCTCCTGATTCTGCCTCCCAAAGCACTGGGATTTATAGGCGTGAGCCACGACACCCAATCCCCATAAACCTTTTCAATGTCCGCCTTCAACTGATCAAAGGACACAACATTATGTTTCAAGACATTGATAACATGCACAAGGAATAAGTGAATAGAGAGTAAGAAAAAGCTCATTAAATCTATCTCCAGGAATAGAGAATATTAGGCCAGGCACAGTGGGTCACACCTGTAATCCCAGAAATTTGAGAGGCCGAGGCAGGTGGATCGCTTGAGACCAGGAGTTTGAGACCAGCCTGGCCAACATGGTGAAACCCCATCTGTACTAAAACACAAAAAAATAGCCAGGCATGGTGGCATGGGCCTGTAATCCTGGCTACTTGGAAGGTTGTGGCTAAGAATTGCTTGAACCTGGGAGGAGAAGGTTGCAGCAAGCCATGATCGTGTCACTGCACTCTAACCTGGGTGACAAAGTGAGACTCTAGTCTCAAAAAAAAAAAAAAAAAAAAAAAAGAATAGAGAAGTTTAGCATCATTCCATCATTCTTTGATGGTTTATCACTAGTGTAATAAACCAAAAGACTAGAAAGACAGAAAGTGAAAGGAGAGGGAGAAGGACTGCTGCAGGGATTTCTGAACTCCCTAACTCTTTTCTGGCACTTCTATCCTCCCATTCCCAGAACTTAAGCTTCTTCGTTCCCTGGTCAGGAAGCATGTAAAACTGCTTTCAGTAAATTAACAACACTCGGGGTTAGTGAGGATATGAATAGACAGGCATTCTCATGTAGAGTTGCCCTAAATTTCCAGTTCAGGCTCTGTATCTCAAGTGTCTCCTAGGGCAAGCTGGTGCAACATGCTCACTATAGGGCCTTGCACATGAAGGGTGTGCAGTAAGATTTACTGGATGAAGGTAAAAGTGCAGATTACAGAAAAGCATATAAAGATCCTGGGCTGGGCACAGCAGCTCACATCTATAATTCCAGCGCTTCTGAGAGGCCAAAGTGGGATGATCCCTTGAGCCCAGGAGTTTGAGACCAGTCCAGGCAACAAAGTAAGACCCTGTCTCTATAAAAAATTTAAGAATTAGCCAGGTGTGGTGGTGCACACCTGTAGTCCCAGCTACTCAGAAGGCAAAGGTGGGAAGATTGCTTGAGCCCAGGAGGTCAAGGCTCCAGTGAGCCATGATTGCATCACTGTACTCTAGACTGGGTAACACAGTGAGACCCTGACTCCAAAAAAAGAAAAAAAAATGATCCTGCTAATATAAACTGTATAAATTTCTGTCTTTATGTGTATATACATAATGACAGATGTCTAGACTGCGCGTCAACTAAAATTTTAACTACCAGTACTGCTGATGATTTAATTTAAAAATCTTTTCTTCGGCCAGGTGCGGTGGTTCACGCCTGTAATCCCAGCACTTTGGGAGGCCGAGACGGGCGGATCAGGAGGTCAGGAGATTGAGACTATCCTGGCCAACACGGTGAAACCCTGTCTCTACTAAAAATACAAAATTAGCCGGGCATAGTGGCGGGCGCCTGTAGTCCCAGCTACTTGGTAGGCTGAGGCAGGAGAATGGCGTGAACCTGGGAGGCGGAGCTTACAGTGAGGGGAGATCGCACCACTGCACTCCAGCCTAGGCAACAGAGCGAGACTCCATCTCAAAAAAAAAAAAAAAATTTTTTTCTTCACTTGATTAATTTTCTGTATTTGGATTTTTCCCCTTAAAAAGGGCATGCGTTGTTTTAGATTACTAAAATAACTAAAATTAAAAGTTTTGTTTATCTGTTAAATACAGTTAAACCAAAAGCCTTAATTGAATCAAGTAAAATATACTTAAAATAGGCCGGGCGCGGTGGCTCACGCCTGTAATCCCAGCACTTTGGGAGGCCGAGGTGGGCGGATCACAAGGTCAGGAGATCGAGACCACGGTGAAACCCCGTCTCTACTAAAAATATAAAAAATTAGCCGGGCGCGGTTGTGGGCGCCTGTAGTCCCAGCTACTCGGGAGGCTGAGGCAGGAGAATGGCGTGAACCCGGGAGGCGGAGCTTTCAGTGAGCGGAGATCGCGCCACTGCACTCCAGCCTGGGCTGGGCAACAGAGCGAGACTCCGTCTCAAAAAAAAAAAAAAAAAAAAAAAATATATATATATATATATATATATACTTAAAATATAATAATATAAATACATTTTTTTAAACAAAGTTTCTCCAAATAAAGTAAAAACTTTATTTTATTTTTATTTTTTTGAGATGGAGTCTCATTGTGTCACCCAGGCTGGTTGGTATCCGGTAGTGCAATCTCGGCTCACTGCAACCTCCATATCCCAGGTTCAAGTGATTCTCCTGCCTCAGCCGCCCAGAGTAGCTGGGACTACAGGCATGCACCACCATGCCCGGCTAATTTTTATGTTTTTAGCAGAAATGGGTTTTCACCATGTTAGCCAGGCTGGTCTCCAACACCTGACCTCAAGTGATCCGCCCATCTTGGCCTCCGCCCAGCCGAAATAAAGTAAAAACTTTAATTATTGGGTTAAATTTGAATATGGAAAAGTCCCCACGTTGGAGATAGAGTACCAATTCTGTGGGCCTGCAGTTAAGATCAGAATTCAATCTAGCTTTCGAGAAAGAAAGGAAAAGCTTCTTTCATCCTTTACCAGTTTTCTAGCCGATCTAGGCAGATGTTGGGCGGACCTCCAATGCAGGCAATCTGTTGCCGCCTCTTCCAGTCAGCCAGCTCCTCGTCTGTGAGAGTTTTCTGCACGTACTCCATCGCTGACAAAAGCCCCGCCAGCTCACTCACGATGCTCTGGTTGGAAACCAAAACAAAGTCAGAAAACATTTCCTCAGGCAGTCTCTAACCACATTCTTTAGTCAACTCCAGAGCAGGAACTTCTTAGAAACCAAGCAAGTTCTGCCACAAGATGCTGAAATCCCGCAAGTGAGCGAGACACACAGGGGAAGTGGTCCGACCGATGCCCTTACTCTCCGCATCTGGTCCAGCGCAGTGAGCATCTGTTCCAGCTGCTGCATCTT
The DNA here is from genome assembly GCF_043159975.1 of Macaca nemestrina. Lineage (NCBI taxonomy): Eukaryota > Metazoa > Chordata > Mammalia > Primates > Cercopithecidae > Macaca > Macaca nemestrina. The sequence continues at coordinate 65,887,005 of NC_092141.1, forward strand.
CTGCCTGGTCACTGACTGGTTGTTTCCATTCAGATCTTGCATGTCTGCGGAGGAAGGAAAAACTCCTTGACCTGAGGGAATACTCCTGTCCTTAATGACCAGGCTCCTTTGAGCACCCGTAACTCCCTTGCGCCCCGACCGCCTTAAGATCTAAGAGTTAAGACAAATGACTCTTTCAACTCAACAACACAAACTCACTTTCTAGAGATTTTAACGTCTCTAATATTCACTTGCCTCCTTGACTCTTGAGGGTTTTATAGTTGAAATCAAAGTCATCCTGGAGATTCTCTACCACTTTCATTTTCTGTTCTAGATCCTGTTTAAAATAAGTAAACAAAAAAACAGAAGTAAAAAAAGATTTCCTTGGGAACAGAAAAAATAACGTATCGGAGGAGAATTCAAATGAAGCCAAAACCTCAAAAAAGATACATGGAGGACTTGCAGGCAGTATCCCCAAGAGAAGGCTCCCTGGTGGCCAGGCGCAGTGGCTCACGCCTGTAATCCTAGCACTTTGAGAGACTGAGTTGGGAGGATCACTTGAGCCCAGGAGTTTGAGATCAGCCTGGGCAACACAGGGAGACCCCCATCTCTACAAAATTTTGTTTTAAATTAGCTGGGCGTGGTGGTGCACGCCTGCGGTCCTGGTTACTTGGGAGGATGAGGTAAGAGAACTGCTTGGGCCTGAGAGGTCAAGGCTGCAGTGAGCTGTGATCATGCCACTGCAGCCCAGCCTGAGCAGCAAAGCAAGACCTTGTCTCAAAAAAAAAAAAAAAAAATTAATAAAAGCTCCCTGCCCAAGGCTTGTAACTTGCATCACCTGTACTCTCTTCCGGACATCCTGAAGGTGCTGCTCCAGCATCTGCTGCTTCTCCGTCACCACAGCTGCTGTGGGGTGGTTGGCCTGGCCCCCTTGCTGCCAAAAAGGAGGTCAATGCACATGTGAACACAGAAATATGGGGAGAGGAATACCCCATATTTGGCTTGAGATGCCGCTGCCATCATGAGAGGAAGGGAAACAGAGGCAGTGGTGCTGTCACTATACAGGTGACACTACATAGGTCATACCATAAACCCCCTCTATGAACTGCACTAAGAGACCACATGTTCAGCTAAGATATGGTCTATGCCTTCGAAAAGCTTATGGGCAAGCATGTCAAAAAATTCAGAACAATTTATGACAGCAGATGTTGGATGTCTACTTAAACATGGTGTCCAGTATATTTCTGAGGGATAATAAAAAAAAGTCCTGCCCTAGGGATGAAATTCCATATCAAAAGATATCTCAGGGAGAAGGGGAGGCTGGTACCTTGGAAAAGGTCAAATAGCACACGGAAAAAGAAAAAGAAGAAAGAAGGCCAGATGTAGCAGCTCATACCTATAATCTCAGCACTTGGGAAGGCTGAAGTGGGAGGACTGTTTGAGGCCAGGAATTCAAAACTAGCCTAGTCAACATAGTAAGGCCCCATCTCGAATGAATGAATGAATTAATTAATTAAAGAAATTAAAAAAAATAGCATATGAAACTTAAAAATTACAGGTTTGTGGCCGGGCGCGGTGGCTCACGCCTGTAATCCCTGAACTTTGGGAGGCCGAGGCGGGCGGATCACCAGGTCAGGGGATCAAGACCATCCTGGCTAACACGGTGAAACCCCGTCTCTACTAAAAATACAAAAAAATTAGCCGGGCGAGGTGGCGGGCGCCTGTAGTCCCAACTACTCCGGAGGCTGAGGCAGGAGAATGGCGTGAACCTGGGAGGCGGAGCTTGCAGTGAGCCGAGATCGGCCACCGCACTCCAGCCTGGGCGACAGAGTGAGACTCCGCCTCAAAAAAAAGAAAAAAAAAATTACAGGTTTGTGCCCAGTGCAGTGGCTCACGCCTGTAATCCCAGCACTTTGGGAGGCCAAGGCGGGCGGATTACCTGAGGTTTGGAGTTTGAGACCAGCCTGACCAACATGGAGAAACCCCGTCTCTACTAAAAATACAAAGTTAGCTGAGCGTGGTGGCGCGTGCCTGTAATCCCAGCTACTCGGGAGGCTGAGGCAGGAGAATCGCTTGAACCTGGGAGGTGGAAGTTGTGTTGAGCCAAGACTGCACCACTGCACTCCAGCCTGGGCAACAAGAGTGAAACTCCATCTCAAAAAAAAAAAAAAAAAAAAAAAAAAAAAAAATTACAGGTTTGGGCTGGGCATGGTGGCTCCCACCTATAATCCCAGCACTTTGGGAACCAAGGCAGGAGGATCACTTGAGGCTGGGAGTTTGAGATCGGCCCAGGGAACATAGAGAGAGACCCCATCTCAATCAAAAAAAAAAAAAAAAAAAAAATTTTAAATTAGCTGGGCGTGGTGGCATATACGTACTAGCTACTTGGGAGGCTGAGGTGGGAGGATCACTTACGTCCAGAAGTTTGAGGCTGCACTAGAGCCAGTTTTATGGGCAACCATTCTCTTCCTTTCCCATGGTCCCTATCCAAGCCCATAGAATACAAACTTCTTAGAAGTTTTGGGAAGGTGACCCATGCCCCTACCCCTACTACTTCCCACAGTGACAGTGACTCACCTGATTGGTAAGATGGAGAGAAAGACTCTGTGCACACACAGATCTTCAAAGAACCCAGCACCAAGCTGGTGTCTCCCTCCTCTCACTCTTGCCTTACTAGGGCCCACCACAAGCAAGAGCAGCAGCCTGGTTGCTAGAAGCAGGTCTAGAGGCCTATCCCTCTGCCTTCAGTGAGTGTTGGTCTATGGCGGCTGAAGCTCCATATGGATGGCTGGGGTGGCGTGAGGGTGCTGCTCTGCACACCCAGGCTCTCCCCACACCAAGATCTAACTCAGGGCACAGGCATCGGAAAGCCCCTATGGTTACCAGCTCAAGCCACACTTTCCATTCTAGTTTTACCTATACAGCTGATGTTTTAATCTTCATTCCACTCCCATGTCTATTTCTCAAGTAGGACTACACTTAAAGGGGGAAAACATGTGATTAATGATCACCCACAGAAACCCACCTCTAATACCTTTATAAAAAACTTCACTGGCTCCCCACTGCTTCCAGCTGTAAACATCTCAGGCCAACACAGAAAGCTGTTTCACACAATTGATAACTTAAACTTTCCCTCCCTGTGCTTCGGTCGCCCCAAACTCCCCACTCTTTCCTGCATGCAATGTGTTTCCACACTCCCTCCCCACCCGCTATCCACTCAGCCTGGCCTGGGCTTTAGCCCAAACACACCTGAACTCACTCACCTTCAAATTCAGTTCAAATGTTTCCTTTCCTGCAAAATCTTATTCAACTTCCTTAGACAAAATGACACACATCCTCTTCTGAGTTTTTCCCACTTTGAGTGTTTGTGTACTTATAATCCCGACTAGCCTGACAGCCCCTGGTAGCAGGGTACATCCATTCTTCTATCTTTAACCCATTCTAGACACTTAAGAGCATGCCAGATATCATAAACAGAAAAAATAGCAGTGAGGCCTGGGTTGAGGCCACAAATATCCAACTTACAGCTTCATATCAGGGGTTGCAAACTTTTTCTCTAAGGGACAGAAGGTAAATATTTTTGGCTTCCTGGGTCATATAGTCCCTGCCACAAATAGCCCTGCCACTGCAGCACAAAAGCAGCCACAGATAATGCATAAATAACCGAGTGTGGCTGGGTTCCGAAAAAACCTCATTTACAAAACAGCAGCAGGCTGGATTTGGGCCACGGTCACAGTTTGCAGACCCCTAATCCATCCAATTGAAAACATCCTTGGGATACCTTTGGCTTTCCTACCTCCCATGGTAAGTTGGAGTCTCTATCCAAATTGACTTAAACCACATATTTTTATATTGTGGAGCAGGATAAAATACAAAGGTTTTCCGTAACAGAAAATCCTAGTGCTGCCTGGGCAAGTGCCTGTGTGCTAACCTCTTGGGCTAAAGGGCACTGCACAGTAAATGTTATCTACCACCTCACTCACACCTGAGCATATCAGTTTTCTGCTTAAAATTCCTCACTGGGGCCGGGCACAGTGGCTCATGCCTGTGATCCCAGCACTTTGGGAGGCCGAGGTGGACGGATCACCTGAGGTCAGGAGTTCGAGACCAGCCTGGTCAACATGGTGAAACCCCATCTCTACCAAAAATACAAAACATTCTTCACTGGGTCCCCATTTCCTACAGTAATGGTGAGGGTGATGATAGTGATGTCAGCAGCAGCAGAAAGCAGTTAAATTGTTTTGCATTTATGTGTCAGATACTGTTCTAAGCATTTTACATGTATGAATTCTATGAAGAAGGTATAATTATCACTCCCACTAGAGGAACAGAGAGAGTAAAAATTGTTTACTTAAGGTTACAGAGCAAGTGGCAGGGCTGTGGGTTCATATCAAAGCAGTTGGCTCCTTGTGGTAAACTGCTCTTCCAGAGCCCCATTGCTTGGCATGACTAATTAAAACATCATCACGTGGCCTTGACTAACTCATCTTCCCGACCCAATCAGATGCCGAACTTTCTATACTTCTCCCAAGAATACATGTTTCTGTTTCTGTCTTTGAACATGATCTTCTTTCTGCCTGGAGAGCTCTCTCTCATCAGTTGATGAGCCCAGGAGTTCAACACCAGCCTGGGAAACACAGCAAGAGCCCACCTCTACCAAAAAAAAAAATTAGTTGGGCATGGTGGCATATGCCTGTAGTCCCAGCTACTCATAAGGCTGAGGCAGGAGGCAGGAGGATCACAAGGGTCCAGGTGGTTGAGGCTGCAGTGAGCTGTGATCACACCGCTGCACTACAGCCTGGGTGACAGAGTGAGACTGTTTCAAAAAACAAAAGCTTACAATGGTAAATTTGAAATGTAATGTTATGTGTATTTCACCACAATTTTTTAAAAAGCAGGGGGTCAGGGAGAAAAAGAAAAAATGTCCCTGATTATAGGATATTAAAGAAAGTAAAACCCTTCACAGAAAGTAAAAAAGTCTCCTATGACCAACTACTTTAATGATTTAGTATATATGTTTCCAGATATTTTCCCATATATACCAATAGTATATGCAAATTGCATACATTTCATTTTACTATTATGAATCAGATCTTTGCTTTCTTTTTTTTTTTTTTTTTTTTCAGACAGTCTTGCTCTGTTGCCAGGCTGGAGTGCAGTGGCACAATCTCAGCTCACTGCAACCTCTGCCTCCCAGGTTCAAGCGATTCTTCTGCCTCAGCTTCCTGAGTAGCTGGGACTACAGGCGCGTACCACCATGCCCAGCTAATTTTTGTATTTTTAGTAGAGATGGGGTTTCACCATGTCGGCCAGGATGGTCTCAATCTCTTGACCTCGTGGATCCACCCACCATGGCCTCCCAAAGTGCTGGGATTACAGGTGTGAGACACCATTGCCTGGCCCAGATCTTTACTTTCATTACATCTTCTAATAGGTTACTAATGCCACTGTATACAGGAACTGCAGATTCTGAAAATATTTATCTCGTATACAATGGCCTTTCTAAACCTTGCTAGTTCTAATTGTTATTGTTAGTTTTGTTTCTCTTGGATCTTCTAGGAAGACCTGTCTATCTGTAAATAATAAGAATTCTGTCCCTTGCTTTCCAATATTTGTACCCTCATTTCTTTTTTTTTTTTTTGGGATAGGCTGGATCCTTCAGAAAAGTATCAAGAGTAAAAGACATCCTTATCTTTTGCAGTTTTACTGAGAATAGTGTTTCACTACTGTGCATCATGCTTAATTAAGCCAGGCGTGGTGGCTCACACCTGTAGTCCAGCTACTCGGGAGGCTGAGGCAAGAGAATCAACTTGAACCTGGGAGGTGGAGGTTGCAGTGAGCCAAGATGGCGCCACCGCACTCCAGCCTGGGCGACAGAGCAAGACTCTGTCTCAAAAAAAAAAGAAAAAAATAGAGATGAGTTCTCGCTATGTTGCCCCAGCTGGTCTTGAACTTCTGAGGCTCAGCAATCTGCCTGTCTCAGCCTCCCAAAGTGCTGGGATTACAGGTGTAAGCCACTACTCCTGGCTGTTTTTTAGGTTTTGATATGAGGATTTTTCCAGCCTCATAAAATAAGCTGGAAACATCTCTTGTTTTCCTATACTTTGGAAAAGTTTGAATGATATTGGAATAATCTGTACTATGAAAGTTTGTCAGAACAGGCCGGGCACAGTGGCTCACGCCTGTAATCTCAGCACTTTGGGAGGCCGAGGTGGGCGGATCACCTGAGGTCGGGAGGTCTCCAACATGGAGAAACCCCGTCTCTACTAAAAATACAAAATTAGGAACCCGGGAGGCGGAGCTTGCAGTGAGCTGAGATCCGGCCACTGCACTCCAGCCTGGGTGACAGAGCGACACTCCGTCTCAAAAAAAAAAAAAAAAAAAAAAAAAATACAAAATTAGCCAGGTGTGGTGGCGCATGCCTATAATCCCAGCTACTCGGGAGACTGAGGCAGGAGAATCACTTGAACCCTGGAGGTGGAGAGCCGAGATCGCGCCATTGCACTCTAGCCTGGGTAACAGGAGCAAAACTCCGTCTCAAAAAAAAAAAAAAAAAAAAAAAAAGTTTGTCAAACCATTAGGTCTGTTGGATTCTTTTGGTGGAACTTTCTTTTTTTAGAGTTTTTTCAATGTATTTTGGGGGGTGGAACTTTCTTTTTTTTAAGAGTTTTTCGATGTATTTTTATGATTATTGATCTATTTAATTTATTTTCTTTCTTTTTTAGTAGATCTAATAATTTATCTCATTATAAAGTTGTTTGATTTTCCATTCCTCCCAGACCAGGGATTTGTTTTGTCTCAGGTCTCACCTGGGCCGCAGTGGCTGCAGTCTGTAGGAGGCGTGACTCTTCCCACAGGCACCGGGCCACAATCCGGGCAATCTCCATTGGCTTCTCAAGATACCTGCTCTGTAAGTAGGAGAGAAAGAGAATGAAAATCAGTAGCAGACCATGGAGATGTGGACTGAACTGTGGCACCTTAAAACTAATGTATTCATCAAGGAAAGCATTTACTCTAGGAAAGAACAGAACAAAGGCTTCAGAGCCTGGGTGAAGGCTCTCTGTGGGTGGGCGAAGGGGAGGTCGTTACTATTTCTGTAACAGAAGGCACACTAGCCTGAGTCTTTTTTTTTTTGAGACTGGGTCTCACTCTGTCCACCAGGCTGGAGTGCAGTGGCGCAATCACAGCTTACTGCAGCTTCGACCTCCCAGGCTCAAGTGATTTTCTCACCTCAGCCTTCTGAGTAGTTAAGACTACAGGTACATGCCACCACAACTGGCTAGTTTTTTAAAAAAAAATTCTGTAGAGATGGTGTCTCGTTATGCTGCCCAGGCTGGTCTCAAACTCCCGGGCTCAAGCAATCCTCCCACCTCAACCTCCTAAGGTGTTGGGATTACAGGCGTGAGTCACCATGCCTGGCCTTGTCTGAGTCTTTACACAGTATGCTATCCTGCTCTTGCAGGGAAGCAACTGACTTATTCAAGAAGTATCCCATTATGGTCAAACCTTTAACATGTAACAGTGAGAGTCATCTTCCTATCAGTGGACCCGGTTAACATGCTAACATGTATGATTAATGTAACAATCACTTTATGATCAGGCATGGTAGCTCATGCCTGTAATTCCAGCACTTTGGGAGGCCGAGGCGGGTGGATCACGAGATCAGGAGATCGAGATCATCCTGGCTAACATGATGAAACCCCGTCTCTACTAAAAATACAAAAAATTAACCAGGCATGGTGGCAGGCGCCTGTAGTCCCAGCTACTTGGGAGGCTGAAGCAGGAGAATAGCGTGAACCCGGGAGGTGGAGCTGGCGGTGAGCCGAGATCATGCCACTGCACTCCAGCCTGGGCGACAGAGTGAGACTCCATCTCAAAAAAAAAAAAAACAAAACAATCACTTTATTACTTCAACTATGACAAGAGAAGTGATTCTCAGGTAATGATGCTCACGGGTAAGTATACAGAGCTTTGAGAAAGGACTAATTACTTCTCCTGTAATTGAAAATACAAGATAAGATTCTCGTTATTTAGCCAAATGAGAAAAGAAATGCTTCCAGGAAAGAACGCTAACACCCGACTCTACGGGTCCTGTTTCTCCTTGTCCTCAGTTTCTCATCATACCTGAAGAAACTGCTTGATTCTTCGTAGATTGTGCTGATAGAGAACATTCGACTCTTGCAGGAAGCGGCTATACTGCTGGTCAATCTCGCCCAGGAGATTATGAAACACCAAAGTGGCATGTGATTCTTTGCTGGCCGCATATGCCCTAGGAAAAGGAAGAATGATAAAGAATGGCTCTGAAGCCGACACATACACACAAACACAGAAATCACCATCAAGAAAGAGGAAAAAAAAAAATAAAGCAAACCTGACGCTATAACCCATTCATCATTTTAGATTCTTCTTGCTCAGCAATCAAATGCCATCAATTTAATAATTATTAATAATTATTTCAGGCCAGGCACGGTGGCTCACGCCTGTAATCCCAACACTTTGGGAGGCTGAGGGGGGCGGATCACCTGAGGTCAGGAGTTCCAGACCAAACAAGCCAACATGGTGAAACCCTGTCTCTACTAAAAATCAAAAATTAGCTGGGTGTGGTGGTGAGCACCTGTAATCCCAGCTACTCGGGAGGCTGAGGCAGGAGAATCGCTTGAACCCAAGAGTCAGAGGTTGCAGTGAGCTGAAATTGCGCCACTGCACTCCTGCCTAGGCTAGAGCCAGACTCTGTTTCAAAAAAAAAAAAACAAAAACCCACAACAAAACAAAAAAACAATTATCCCAGATATTATTATCCACTCTCATAATCTGTATTTGTAAAATACTTGAGCAAAGTAGACAGCTATGCTGTTTTGCTTTAAACTCTCAATTAACTCTGGTCAGATTTATTAGTACAAATAAGTAATCCCAGGCTGGGATGGCCTATCTCCAGCATCTGGGAATCACCTCCTGGCCCTTCACCAAATCAGGATATGCATTCTGGAAAAACCAGGTCATATTAACACTGGCCTGAATTAAACCAAAATCAGTAGGTGAGCCTGAGCATATTAAAGTGAAGGAAATAAATAGTTGCTGGACTTCTGTGCCATTATCTCCTCTATGAATGGAATCCATTTCCCTTATCCTGTGATCTAGTTTGGATCTACATCCCTGCCCGAATCTCATACTGAAATGTAACCCCCACTGTTGGAGGTGGGGCCTGGTGGAGGGTGACTGGATCATGGGGGTGGGATTCTCATGAATGGTTTAGCACCATCCCTGTTGATACTGTCCTCGAGACAGTGAGTTCTTGTGCGATCTGATCGTTTAAAAGTGTGTGGCGCCTCCCCCTTGCTCTCTTGCTCTTGCTCTGGCCATGTGACCTGCCTGCTCCCACTCTGCCTTCCGCCATGATTGGAAGCTTGCTGAGGCCTCCCTGGCGGTGGATGCTGCTATGCTTCCTATACAGCCTGCAGAACTATGAGCCAATTAAACCTCTTTTCTTATAAATTACCCAATCTCAGGTATTTCTTTATAGCAAGCTGAGAACAGACTAATACACCCCTGTGGCTCCTTCCTTTAACTAAAGGGGAATTACAAGTATCAACCCAAAGTTCTAGCTATGACAGAACTCACATTCAAAGAAAAAATATGTCTACCACATCGCTGGATTATCAGAATATACAGAGGATCTGCCCAAGTAAATGAGGTCCAAATCAACCTTCAAGACATCTATCACCATACAGGCAGTTTCAATGTGTCAAAGACAGTTGCCCACATGCCCTTCTAATATAAAAAATGCTTTACAAGACCAAAGGGTGCCACTTTATCTCCTGATCTCATTTTCCCCATCACCTGTACCCGTAAATTTTTTAATTAAACAGCAAAGCATGACATTAAGAGTTGATGTCTCTTGACTCAAACCGAAACCTAACAATTTGGAGAGTCTCTTAAGGACTTACCAATCTTGACTCTCAATCCAAGGGGCCAGAAACTGCCGCAACTCCATTGGGAAGCTGTCACTGTAGAGCTGATGGAGCTGCTCCAGGTACCGTGTGTCAAGCTGCTGTAGCTGATTCCATTGGGCCATCCTGCTAAAATCAGGGGTCCCAACTGTAAACCAAAGTGTGCATATGGTCACCACAAGTCCCAGTAGGGGTAAATAATCTAGAAGTAGCCATTGCCCAACACAGGTGTCAGGTCTGTGACTAGGGATAAAGATGTTCTGGGGAGGACCCTGCTTCTTTCTCCCAGTTTATTTTTAAAAAATAGAGATGGGGTCTTCACCATGTTGCCCAGGCTGGCCTTGAACTCCTGGACTCAAGTGATCTCCCACCTCGGCCTCCCAAAGTGCTGAGATTACAGGCATGAGCCAACACACCCAGCCTGTTTCTCCCAGTTTAGAACAATACAAACACATTCACAATCTCCATCTTGGGATAATCACAGCTTTTTTTTCTCTTATTTTTTAAAGACAGAGTCTTGCTCTGTGGCCCAGGCTAGAGTGCAATGGCATGATCGTGGGCTCAAGAGATCCTCCCACCTCAGCATCCCGAGGAGCTGGGACTATAGGCACATACCACCATGCCACACTCGTTTTTTACAACATGTTTTGTGAGACAAACAAAACATGCCCAGGCTGGTCTTGAACTCCTGGGCTCAAGTCATCCTCCTGCCTCGGCTTCCCAAAGTGCTGGGATTACATATGTGAGCCACCGTATCTGGCCACACATTTCTTTTTTTTTTGAGACAGAGTCTCGCTCTGTCACCCGGGTTGGAGTGCGCGTGGCTGGATCTCAGCTCACTGCAAGCTCCGCCTCCCAGGTTCACACCATTCTCCTGCCTCAGCCTCCGGGAGCTGGGACTACAGTAGCCCGCCACCACGCCCGGCTAGTTTTTTGTATTTTTTTAGTAGGGGTTTCACCGTGTTAGCCAGGATGGTCTCGATCTCCTGACCTTGTGATCCGCCCGTCTCAGCCTCCCAAAGTGCTGGGATTACAGGCTTGAGCCACCGCGCCCGGCCCACCACACATCTCTTTTACACTGGGATGACAAGTGGCTATTATGCCAGGTTCTATAATCCATTATCTACCAGAGGTGTGTGAAATTTAAAAATTACTAAACTCCCAGATTTCTATTCCCTTATCTATAAAATAGAGATAATATTTCCCACTCCTCAGGGGTATTGAGATATTCCTACAGCATCCAGTTCAGTGCACGGCACACAACAGATGCCCAACAAATGTCAGTTCCTTTCTTTCTACTCCACAGCCCTTTTAGTTATACACAGTAAACCTGTACTGTGGCCAAAATGTAGAAAGTGGATGTTTGGGGTGGGGGGACAGAGAGCTAATTCCAGGACTACAGGTTTAAAAGTATAAATGAGGATCTAGGAAGATCTGCCTGAGATTCTCCTACTCAACAAATAGTAACTATTTAAAAAATTGCTTAGTCTGGGATAACAGAGAAGGAAAGAAAAATGCCAGGCATAAAAATTGTCCCAGGTTCAGGAACACCCCAGTGAAATGCTCTGGTATGAGAAACCCAGCCAGCTAATCACCTATAATCCTCTTTCTGAATAGTATGGGTCATGGAAATATCAATAGAGGCCAAGTCATTTTAAGAAGTTCTAAAATTAGGCCAGGAGCAGTGGCTTAAGCCTGTAATCCCAGCACTTTGGGAGGCCGAGGCAGGCAGATCACCTAAGGTCGGGAGTTCGAGACCAGCCTGACCAACTCGGAGAAACCCTGTCTCTACTAAAAATACAAAATTAGCTGGGCATGGTGGCACATGCCTGTAATCACAGCTACTCCAGAGGCTGAGGCAGGAGAATTGCTTGAACCCGGGAGGCGGAGATTGAGGTGAGCTGAGATCGCACCACTGCATTCCAGCCTGGGCAACAAGAGCAAAACTCTGTCTCAAAAAAAAAGAAAAAAATTACAAGTCAGAGCCTAAGATGAAGGTATATACAGACCAAGGTCCAATGAGATGGTTCTCTGGGATAGTGAGAACATTTAATGAGAGACTGAACACACGCAAACACACTAGAGTTCTTGACTCTCAGAGAAGGCACGAAGAAGTACCTAGTTAGCACTGGCTCTTTCATAAAAATGACTGAGCAAACTGGCAACAAAACCAACAGGTCTTCTGTTCTCAAGGCAGCAAATGTAATGGAATGAAAGGTGCAATCATGGAACCTCTAACTCCTGCAACCTCTAACTCCTGGGCTCAGGCAATCCTCCTACCTCAGCCTCCCAAGAAGCTGGGAGTCTCGCTACGTTGCCCAGACTGGTCTCGAACTCCTGGGCTTAAGCAATCCTCCTGCCTCGACCTCCCAAAGTGCTGGGATTACAGGCGTGAGCCACCACGCCTGGCTTGGGATCAGGTTTTTGTTTTTTTGTTTTTTTGTTTTTTGAGACAGTGTCTGTCACCCAGGCTGGAGGGCAGTGGGGCCCAGGCTGGAGGGCAGTGGCGGGATCTCGGCTCACTGCAAGCTCCGCCTCCCACGTTCACGCCATTCTCCTGCCTCAGCCTCCTGAGTAGCTGGGACTACAGGCGCCCGCCACCTCGCCCGATTAAGTTTTTGTATTTTTTTTAGTAGAGACGGGGTTTCACCATGTTAGCCTGGATGGTCTTGATCTCCTGACCTCGTGATCTGCCCACCTCAGCCTCCCAAAGTGCTGGGATTACAGGCATGAGCCACCGCGCCCAGCCTGGGATCAGGTTTTCTAACAGAACCTGAGAGGGCTGCACTTCTCCCTCCCTCTTTGGTGGACAGACTCAAAATACCCCTTTTGCTACTGTGAAGACGGCTGGTGGAGCTCTCAAGCACATATTCAGGGAAGTGCAGGAAGTACCTACCAGCAGTCTTTACACTGAATAATTAATAATCTAAGGCAGCAGCATCCAACAGAAATAGAAGACAAGCCACATATGCATTTTAAATTTTCTGGTAGCCATATTTAAAAAGTTAAAAGAAACAGGTGAAATTAATTTTAATAATGTATTTTATTTCGTTTAATATATCCAAAATGTTATTTCAACATATGATCATACAAAACTTATTATTATTATTATTTTTTGGAGACAGGCACTCTGTCACCCAGGCCGGAGTGCAGTGGCTCAATCACAGCTCACTGTAGCCTCAACTTCCCGGCTCAAACGATCCTCCCACTTCAGCGTCTCAAGTAATTGGGACTACAGATGCACACCACATCTGGTTAATTATTTTTGTAGATACAGGGGTCCCATTATGTTGCCTAGGCTGGTCTCGAACTCCTAGACTCATGCATCTCAGCTTCCCAATGTGCTGAGAGTATAGGCTTGAGCCACCGTGTCCAGCCCACAAAAATTATTGAGATACTTTACACTCTTTTTGCTACGAAGTTTTCTAAATCTCCTGTGTACTTTACATGTGCAGCACGGATCCAAAGTATTTTCCCTCCTCATGTATCAAGGGCTTAAATTCCACTGGCGAAAAAACTCAGTTAAGCAAAAAAAAACAAAAAATAGAATGTCAGAATAAGGTATTTGCCCCAATTAGGCCAATATGCTTCTATAAATTAACTAAATATTCCAACAATGTTACTTTTTTTTTTTTTTTTTTTTGAGATGGAGTCTCACTCTGTTGCCTAGGCTGGAGTGCAGTGGTGCAATCTCAACTCACTGCAACCCCCATCTCCCTAGTTCAAGCAATTGTCCTGCCTCAGCCTCCCAAGTAGCTGGGATTATAGGCATGCACCACCACACCCTGCTAATTTTTTAAATATTTTTAGTAGAGACAGGGTTTCACCATGTTGCCTAGGCTGGTCTCGAATTGATAAGAGTTCAGAACTCTTATCAGTTCAAGACCAGTCTGGCCAAAACAGTGAGACCCTGCTTATAATTAATTAATTTTAAAATGTAGGCCGGGCACAGTTGCTCACACCTGTAATCCCAGAACTTTGGGAGGCTAAGGTGGGTAGATCACGAGGTCAGGAGTTCGAGACCAGCCTGGCCAACATAGTGAAACCCCATCTCTACTAAAAATATAAAAATTAGCCGGGCATGGTGGTGGCCGCCTGTAATCCCAGCTGCTCAGAAGGCTGAGGCAGGAGAATCACTTGAACCTGGGAGGTGGAGGTTGTAGTGAGCCAAGATTGTACCACTGCACTCTAGCCCAGGCAACAGAGCGACACTCCATCTCAAAAAATAATAATAATTATAAAAAGCAATATTACTTGCCATCTTCCACCCTAAGATTCACCTGCCACAGGACAAATGCTACCTGGGCAGTGGTACAGGTACACTAAGCACTAGCTGGAGTAAAAGCAGTGGCTGACGTGCACGCTATATGCTGAAGCATTGTAACCGTGGCATGTATTGATTGCCCTCTGTAAAAAAATCAAAGGCCATTAGATCTCTCTTACAATATTTGCATTAGGGCCACGTTAAAATCTGCCTCACATGGAGGTTGCAGTGAGCCAAGACTGCGCCTCTGCACTCCAGCCCGGGTGACAGAGCGAGACTTTGTCTCAAAAAAAAAAAATCGGCCGGGCGCGGTGGCTCAAGCCTGTAATCCCAGCACTTTGGGAGGCCGAGACGGGCGGATCACGAGGTCAGGAGATCGAGACCATCCTGGCTAACACAATGAAACCCCGTCTCTACTAAAAATACAAAAAAATTAGCCGGGCGAGGTGGCGGGCGCCTGTAGTCCCAGCTACTCGGGAGGCTGAGGCAGGAGAATGGCGTAAACCCGGGACGGAGCTTGCAGTGAGCCGAGATAGCGCCACTGCACTCCAGCCTGGGCGACAGAGCGAGACTCCGTCTCAAAAAAAAAAAAAAAAAAATCTGCCTCATAGACTAAAAGCATCATGAACTGACTTATGCTATGCAAGAACTGATGTGCATACAAAGAAATCTGCATAATACGCCAATTTATGAAGATTCTATTGCATACAAATTTACTGAAACCTGAAACTCTAAACCTACAGAGTCCAGTATGGAGTCACTAGCCACATGTAGTTACTGAGCACTTGAAATGTGGCTGCTTCAAACTGAAATATGCTATCAATATAAAATACACACTGGATTCTGAGGATGTACTGAAAAACAAAAGAATGTAAAGTATCTTGTTCGTGTTGAAATGATAATATTTTAGATATACTGCGTTAAATAAAATATATTATTAAAATTAACTTCACTGATTTCTTTTTATTTCTTTTAATGTGGCTACTAGAAAACTTAACATTAGGCCGGGCGCGGTGGCTCAAGCCTGTAATCCCAGCACTTTGGGAGGCGGAGATGGGTGGATCACGAGGTCAGGAGATCGAGACCATCCTGGCTAACACGGTGAAACCCCGTCTCTACTAAAAATACAAAAACTTAGCCGGGCGAGGTGGCGGGCGCCTGTAGTCCCAGCTACTCGGGAGGCTGAGGCAGGAGAATGGCGTGAACCCGGGAGGCGGAGCTTGCAGTGAGCTGAGATCTGGCCACTGCACTCCAGCCTGGGCGACAGAGGGAGACTCTGTCTCAAAAAAAAATAAAATAAAATAAAAAAATAAACTCCAGTGTTTAAAATTAATTTTAAAAACAGACTTTATTTTTTGAGACAGGGTCTCTCTCTGTTACCCAGGTTAGAGTGCAGTGGCAAATACAGATCACTGTAACCTCCAACTCCTGGGCTCAAGCAATCCTCCTAACTCAGGGACCCGAGTAGCCAGGACTAGGGGCACAAGCCGCAGTGTTCAGCGAATTTTTTGTAGTTTTTGTAAAGACAAGGTCTCACTTTGTTGCCCAGATGGATCCTGAACTCCTGGCCTCAAGCGATCCTCCCACCTCAGCCTCCCAAAGTGCTGGGACTGCAGGCATGAGGCATCATGTCCAGCCAAAAATAGATTATTTAATTATTTGTCTTGGATACAAATGCAGAGGCATCACAGTCTACTCCCTAAAGATCCAAGTTAAACCATAACACAGCATTCCACTATACCTGCTCCCTCACAGATTAACACTGGGGTCAGGCATGAATATTTGCATTTTCAAACTAACATATCCCAAAAACGTGTAAGTTACTGAAAATTATCTGATTCATTTCCAGTACATAACTAAGGATTTTTTGGTTGTTGCTGTTCTTATTTTTAGCTGGGGACAGAGGAGGGCTAGTAAGTAGTACAATAATTGTTATTTCTTTCTTTTTTTTTTTTTTGAGACGGAGTCTCGCTCAGTCGCCCAGGCTGGAGTGCAGTGGCGCGATCTCGGCTCACTGTAAGCTCCGCCTCCCGGGTTCATGCCATTCTCCTGCCTCAGCCTCCCAAGTAGCTGGGACTACAGGCGCCCGCCGCCACACCCGACTAATATTTTTTTTGTATTTTTAGTAGAGACGGGGTTTCACCGTGTTAGCCAGGATGGTCTCGATCTCCTGACCTCGTGATCCACCCGCCTCGGCCTCCCAAAGTACTGGGATTACAGGCGTGAGCCACTGCGCCGGGCTTTTTTTTTTTTTTTTTTTTTCCTTGAGATGAAGTCTCATACTGTCGCCTGGGCTGGAGTGCAGTGGCACTATCTCGGCTCACTGCAGCCCCCACCTCCCAGGTTCAAGCGATTCTCCTGCCTCAGCCTCCCGAGTAGCTGGGACTACAGGCATGCACCACCACACTCGGCTAATTTTTGTATTTTTGGTAGAGATGGGGTTTCACTATGTTGGCCAGGATGGTCTCGAACTCCTGACCTTGTGATCTGCCCGCATTGGCCTCCCAAACTGCTGGGATTACAAACCTAAGCCATCGCCCCGGGCCTGTTATTTCTTAAAACAGAAACCAGCTAGTAGTTTTTTCCATAAAATTAAAGCACCAGGCTGGGCACGGTGGCTAACACCTATAATCCGAGCACTTTGGGAGGCCGAGATGGGCGGATCACAAGGTCAGGAGTTTGAGACCAGCCTGGCCAATATAGTGAAACCCCGTCTCTACTAAAAATTCAAAAATCAGCCGGGTGTGGTGGTGGGCGCCTGTAGCCTCAGCTACTCAGGAGGTTGAGGCAGGAGAATCGTTTGAACCTGGGAAGCAGAAGTTGCAGTAAGCTGAGATCGTGCCATTGCACTCCAGCCTGGGCAAAAGAGAGAGACTCTGTCTCAAAAAAAAAAAAAAAAAAAAGAATGACTGATTTTATGTTTTACTTCTTAGTCTAATCACCGTAGGTAATACTTTAATAGCTATTCCACATGGGGAAAAAAAAAGTATAACTTAAAGCCAAAGACCAGGTAGTATTTTCAAGGAGAGAATATGCAAATACTTCCACAGTCTTCTCCTTATAGGCTGCTTAGCTACAAACCATATTTAATTAACAGCAGTCACAGGAGACGACCAGCCAAAGTGTCTAGGAAAATCACTGCCAACCAGCTTTACTGTAACTGTTTTACTGGAAAAGACCTCAAAGAGCCCATGTTATTTCACAATTTCAATTTTGGTTTTTCAAATTACAAGTTAATCTAAAGCACTCCACTAAGTTCTAACTACATTACTTCATATCTATGGAATAATTCTAAGCCTGTGGGTTTTAAAAAACATTTTATTAGAAGGTCTAGAATTGGGCAACATTTCATTCAATGCCATAGAATAAATGTTCTCCCCAAGCCTGTGATTTAATAACTACTTCACTGAGACCCAGAACACACAAAAGATATTTGAGTAACAACTTGAGTGCTAAGTACCATTCTGGGTAGGAAGACATAGGGGAGAAGACAATTCATTACTCCATATAGGCTGCCTTAGGACATTATATGGGACTCAATTCAAAGCATTTACTCGGGTTAAGTCAGCAGATAGTAGATGTTACTGTACAAAGTCAAGGTGGGTGTAATCCTGTTTTCTATAACTGAAAAGAAAAAAATGAAACAGCAAGTCATCAAATTTTTTGGACTTTTCAAAACAGGAATTTCTCAGCCCCTTGGGGATAACCTACCAACAGCAAGTCATAAAACAAACAACTATTGTCTAATGGGGAACTTATTACTGTAAAGATGACTGAAAAAATCTGTCCAAAGTTACAGTTCTCATTTATATACCTGAATCTAATGAAACCAAAAGATATATTGAGAAACGCAGTCAAGACCACTTACAAAAGGGATTTACTACACAGCTTCATAAAACTTTTTAAAATTAAGACTTGTACTTCACATCCATGCACTAGCGAATTTACAACTAGGGTGAGGGAAGGTGGAAAGAGAGATGAAAATCAGGCTCATACAATAATCCAGAACAGAAAGTGATCTAAAGATAATTTCTGTTCCACTTTGCAATGTGTCACAAGATTTTCCTCTGGGTACCACCTATACTTTTATTATAAAGACATGCATTTTAAATAAGAGTATACCTGTGTTTTCTCTGCTGCCTACACTAACCTCTTCTTTGCTACCAGGAAAGGCCCAGTGATCAAGGCAACCAAAGTATAAAGTAATACAGAAGATTTCTTGCACTGAATTCTATAGGAACCAGTCCTTTTAAGAGGTATGTTTGAAAGATTATAAAATAATGTTCACGGCCGGGCGCGGTGGCTCAAGCCTGTAATCCCAGCACTTTGGGAGGCCGAGACGGGCGGATCACAAGGTCAGGAGATCGAGACCATCCTGGCTAACACGGCGAAACCCCGTCTCTACTAAAAACACAAAAAGCCGGGCGAGGTGGCGGCGCCTGTGGTCCCAGCTACTCGGGAGGCTGAGGCAGGAGAATGGCGGGAACCCGGGAGGCGGAGCTTGCAGTGAGCTGAGATCTGGCCACTGCACTCCAGCCTGGGCGACAGAGCGAGACTCCGTCTCAAAAAAAAAAAAAAAAAAAAAAAAAAAAAAAAAAAGTTCACTGTGGAAAATTTAGAAAAATATAAAAAAGAAAATAAAAGATAAAAACATCCATACCCCACTGTCCCACTATCCAGAATAAAAACTGACATGTTGCCAGGTGTGGTGGCCTGTGATCCCAGCACTTTGGGAGGCTGACGGGAGAGGATCACTTGAGGCCAAGAAGTCAAGGCTGCAGTGAGCTGTGATTGCACCACTGTACTCCAGCCTGGGTGACAGAGAGAGACCCTGTCTCCGAAAAAAAAAAAAAAAGAAAAAAAAATTGACATGTTTATGTAATTCCTTTGAATCTATTTCAGAATATGTGTGTGTGTGTTTTTTTTACATTGGAGTAATAGCATTAATACAGCTTCGTATTCTTCTAAAGTTTATTGTGTAGTAAACATTTTTCTATGAAAAGAGTATTGTGTGTGTTTGTTCAAATAGAGAGGAGGTCTCGTTATGTTGCCCAAGCTGGTCTCAAACTCCTGGTCTCAAGTGAACCTTCTGTTATGGCCTCCCAAAGTGCTGGGATTACAGGTGTGAGCCACGGTACCTGGCCTGAAAAGAGATATTTTGTTGTTGTTGTTGTTGTTTGAGACAGAATCTCACTCTGTTGCCCAGGCTAGAGTGCAGTGGCATGATCTCAGCTCACTGCAACCTCCATCTCCTAAGTTCAAGTGATTCTCATGCCTCAGCCTCTGGAGTAGCTGGGATTACAGGTGTGCGCCACCATACCGGGCTAATTTTTGTATTTTTAGTGGAGACGGGGCTTCACCATGTTGGCCAGGCTGGTCTCAAACTCCTGACCTCAGGTGATCTGCCTGCCTCAGCCTCCCAAAGTGCTGGGATTACAGGTTTGAGCCACTGCGCCTGGCCTGAAAATAAATTTTTATTTAAAGTACACAAAAGAACTATTTTGTTTCTGCTGGTGTTTTCAATACAATCCTGCTAATCCCACTGAGGGCCACATAATTTATTTAGATTTGCAAACCCCAATTTATTTGTTCTCACCATACCATGTTCTAAAAATAATCTGAAGTATCTGCAAGTAGATTAGAAAGGAAAAAAATGAGAAAAGTAAGAGAAAGCAATCCATGCTAGAGAAAAAACATTCAATCTTCATAAAATTTTCACCACAGGATAAACAGCATAATGGATGACAGAGAATCCACATTTAAGTATTGTAGGCCAGGTGCGGTGGCTCACCCTTGTAATCCTTGGGAGGCCGAGGATGGTAGGTCACCTGAGGTCAGGAGTTCGAGACCAACCAGGCCAACATGGCAAAAGCCTGTCTCTACTAAAAATATAAAAACTAGCTGGACATGGTAATATACACCTGTAATCCCAGCTACTTGAGAGGCTGAGGCAGGAGAATCAGTTGACCCCACGAGGCAGAGGTTGCAGTGAGCCGAGATGGTGCTACTGCACTCTAGCCTGGGCGACAAGAGGGAAACTCCATCTCAAAAAATAAATTAATTAAATAAATAAATACTGTAGCTTTAAACTATTAAGAGTCATTCATAATTTAACCATTCATAATTACTCTGGACATTAAGAATGGAATTTCAAGTTTAAAAGATAACTCAAAATAAGTACACTTATATAGTAAGCACATAACTTCATAGTTTTTTTTTTTGTTTTTTTTTTTTTTTTTGGAGACGGAGTCTCGCTCTATCGCCCAGGCTGGAGTGCTGTGGCCAGATCTCAGCTCACTGCAAGCTCCGCCTCCCGGGTTTACGTCATTCTCCTGCCTCAGCCTCCCGAGTAGCTGGGACTACAGACGCCCACCACCTCGCCCGGCTAGTTTTTTGTTTTTTTGTTTGTTTGTTTGTTTGTTTTGAGACAGAGTCTCGCTTAGTCGCCCAGGCTGGAGTGCAGTGGCGCGATCTCGGCTCACTGCAAGCTCCGCCTCCCGGGTTCACGCCATTCTCCTGCCTCAGCCTCCCGAGTAGCTGGGACTACAGGCGCCCGCCGCCTCGCCCGGCTAATTTTTTGCATTTTTAGTAGAGACGGGGTTTCACAGTGTTAGCCAGGATGGTCTCGATCTCCTGACCTTGTGATCCACCCGCCTCGGCCTCCCAAAGTGCTGGGATTACAGGCGTGAGCCACCGCGCCCGGCCAGTTTTTTGTATTTTTTAGTAGAGACGGGGTTTCACCGTGTTAGCCAGGATGGTCTCGATCTCCTGACCTCGTGATCCACCCGTCTCGGCCTCCCAAAGTGCTGGGATTACAGGCTTGAGCCACCGCGCCCGGCCAACTTCATAGTTTTAAGTCCAAATAGTACCTTTATAAGATTTAAGACTAGATACTTGCAATAAGAAGTCTATATATAAATCTAGTTTTGATTTCCTAAAGAGACAAAATATTAACACTTGAGTGCCCAATCTGAAACAAATTACTATAATTACTGTAATGTTCAATTACACATAACAGGATTTGCTTTAAAGTTAAAAACCAATGAAGATCAAGCTTGTAAAAATGAACACCAAGCTATAAAGAAAACTTGAATTATAGTTCCCTACTAATATGATAAAATTTGAATACATGAAAAAAGTAAAGTCCAGGCATGGTGGCTCATGCCTATAATCCTAGCACTTTGAGAGGCCAAGGTGGAAAAGGGATCACTTGAGCTCAGGAGTTCAAGACCAGCCTGGGCAACACAGTGAGACCTTGCCTCTACAAAAAGTTTTTTAAAAATTAGCCTGGCGCTGGGCACAGTGTCTCAGGCTTGTAATCCTAGCACTTTGGGAGGCCAAGGCGGGCGGATCATGAGGTCAGGAGATCGAGACCATCCTGGCTAACACGGTGAAACCCCGTCTCTACTAAAAATAAAAATTTAAAAAAATCAGCCAGCTGTGGTGGCATGCGCCTGTAGTCCCAGCAACTCGGGAGGGCAAGACAGGAGAATCACTTGAACCCGGGAGGCAGAGGTTGCAGTGAGCCAAGATCGTGCCATTGCACTCCAGCTTGGGCAACAGAGTGAGACTCAGTCTCAAAATAAATAAATAAATAAATTTAATTTAATTTAATTAAAATTAAAATAAAAAATTAGCCTGGCATGGTGGCCCATGCCTGCAGTCCCAGCAGTCCCATGGAGGCTGAGGCAGGAGGATCACTTGAGCCCAGCAGATTGAGGCTGCAGTGAGCTGTGATCATACCACTGCACTCCAGCCTGGGTGACAGAACTAAACCCCATCTCTAAAGAAGGAGCAAGAGCTTAACAAATCTAATTCCCTCTAAATTGAAAGTAAAAAACATGATTTGTCAATTACTAAGTGCACAGTTGATTGTTAAAGCTGCCTAAGAACAGGTCTGAGCTCTACAAAAACAAAAACTAAAACTAAAAAACCCATAAAACAGACCAAATTTGTGCATCAGATGACCTCCCCACTTGGGAACACTTCCACTTCCCCAACCAGACACACTCCTCTGTATCAGTGTGATATAAGGGAAAGGACACTGGAGACAGGGGGCTGGATGGGCCTGGGTGCAAAACCCTGCCTGACATTTATCAGCTATTTGTCTTTGGGAATGGTATTTGACTACCAAATGGGATTTCTCTTCAGTAAAAAGGGAACTCTCCCTCCTTTGAAGAACCGTTTGTAAAGTTAAAATCAATAATGGCTGTACAGCATCCCTCCGTGCTGGTGCTGGTGCTGGTGCTGGTGCTGGTGCTGCTGGTGCTGCTGGTGCCAGATCCTCAGAGCTGCAGTTATTGTTCCTTTCCCCCAGGGTCTCCCTTTCATGGACACTTCTTTTCTTTTCTTTTTTTTTTTTTTTTTTTTTTGAGATGGAGTCTTGCTCTGTTGCCCAGGCTGGAATGCAGTGGCACGATCTCAGCTCACTGCAAGCTCTGCCTCCCGGGTTCACGCCATTCTCCTGCCTCAGCCTCCCGAGTAGCTGGGACTACAGGCGCCTGCTACCACGTCCGACTAATTTTTTTTTGTATTTTTAGTAGAGACGGAGTTTCACCGTGTTAGCCAGGATGGTCTCGATCTCCTGACCTCGTGATCTGTCTGCCTCGGCCTCCCAAAGTGCTGGGATTACAGGCGTGAGCCATCGCACTGGCCAGACATTTCTTATCTTAACCCATTTCCTCAATGCCCTGGAAAGCAGGTTAATCCATCCGATTCACTAGGGGTTAAGTGTGATAATCACCAATCAGCTTTCCCTGCTAAGTAAAATACATGCATTTCAATGCACACTCTTATCATATCTGGAGGGAAGGAGTTAGTGATCCTGTGGTTTGGCATGTTAATTTAAGGAGAGAAGGGAGGTCAGGAGAGCTGGGTGGTGACCTGATCAAATATCTCCATGCATATTTCACCTAGGATGGCTCTAGGTCCTAAAGAGAGTAAAAGGTGAAAACACTAAGTGATATTCAAAACAAAAGAAAAAGATGAAAAATAAGAACCTTGGTTAAAGAGCAGTCGAAATAAGTAATGATTATAGCTAAAATTTATATAGCACTTTTTACCAGAGGCCAGGTGCTGTTTTAAACACTTGACATATTTATTTGCTCATTTCATACTTGTAACAACCCTCTCAGACAGATACTATTTTTATCCCACTTTACAGAGGAGAAACTGAGGCACAGAATTTTAAGTGATTTATCCAAAGTCACAACACAGGTAGTGGTAGTAAAGGCATGGAGCTAGAATCCTAATGCAGTCTGTTTTCAGAATGTCTGTTCTTCACCACTACAGGAGTCTTGTTTTTTCTTTTTTTTAAATTACAGATGGCATCTTGCCATCTTGCCCAGGCTGGTCTCGAACTCCTAGTCTCAAGCGATCCTCCAGCCTCAGCCTCCCGACCTCAGGTGATCTGCCTGCCTCAGCCTCCCAAAGTGCTGGGATTATAGATGTGAGCCACCATATCCAGCTACTACAGAAGTATTAGAAAGTGGGAATTTTGGCCAGGCGCAGTGGCTCACGCCTGTAATCCCAGCACTTTAGGAGGCTGAGGCAGGCAGATCACCTGAGGTCGGGAGTTTGAGACCAGCCTGGCCAACATGGAGAAACCCTATCTCTACTAAAAATACAAAATTAGCCGGCTATGGTGGCACATGCATGTAATCCCAGCTACTCAGGAGGCTAAGGCAGGAGAATTGCTTGACCCTGGGAGGCAGAGGTTGCAGTGAGCCAAGATTGCGTCACTGCATTCTAGCCTAGGCAATAAGAGCGAAACTCTGTCTCAAAAAAAATTTAAAAAAAAAAAGGGAACATTAGTTGATTTTTAAGTAACCCACAAACCAAACACTGTAACTAGCCAATGTGATCTTATGGTATTTTAATAGACATACTAGTACTTGGATTTTGAAGGATCTAGTAGTCTAGCTATAACAGACCCACATCTGGATGCTATTCTAATTCCGTGTATCAAAATTGAAATGGAACACTAAAAAAACCAAACACATCCAGGGAGGAGCAACCAGGGTGTGAGGAGTTGAAGACCTTGAACATTTTGCCCAGCAAGAAGATGCAGGCAGCAGGAGTGAGGTTAGGAGAGAAAAACATGAATTACAGAAGAGTGGCCCCTCAAATACCTGGAAATCTGTACAAGAAAGGATAAATCACTCTAGGACTAGAACCTGTCTCCTCATAATATCTTCTTCCAAATTCTTCCCCGTGAAGTAATTGCTTCTGTCTACAGAGGTCTCCATGCTGGCTGATACTAAAAAATATATACAGCAAGAAAGATGCTTGGGAACCAAACCAGTGCCAAATTGGAACCTCTGAGAGTGGGACCAGGTTTCAAATTTTAAAAGCTACTGCTGGGCACGGTGGCTCACGCCTGTAATCCCAGCACTCCTAGACCTAGGCAGGTGGATCACCTGAGGTCAGGAGTTCAAGACTAGCCTGGCCAACATGGTGAAACCCCATCTCTACTAAAAAAATATTTAAAAATTAGCTGAGCATGGTGGTGGATGCCTGTAATTCCAGCTACTTGGAAGGCTGAGGCAGGAGAATCTCTTGAACCCGGGAGGTGGAGGTTGCAGCGAGCTGAGATTGCGCCATTGCACTCCAGCCTGGGCAACAAGAGCAAAACTCTTGTCAAAAAAAAAAAAAAAAAACTCCTCAGATGATGCTAATATGAGGCCAAGGAATAATAATACATTTATTCATGATCATAAATAAATATAACAAGAACCTCGAAATCAGAGCAGAGATCAGGGCTCAACTCTGAATACACCTTAGAATCACCTGAGGAGCTCTGCAAAGCCAGATGCCAGTTTTAGCCCAGAACTAGCAAATAATAATCTCCAGGGTTCTAATGAAGCGGTACACTGTAGAACAAGGAGACCACAGCAGGAGAGGAGGCTGGAGAAGGCTCTCCTGTCAAGATATCTGAACTTTCTTCCAAGGGCAATGGGGTAAGTCTTTGAAATGCTTTAAACAGTGATAGTTTGATTTCCATTTCAAAAAGATCCCTCAGGCTGCGATAATCCTGGTGGGAGGTGATGGCCGCCCAACTTAGGTAGCAACATTAGAAGTGTTTTGAGGCGGACATCCATATTCTGTGACATTAAAGAGCTAGGGGCCGGGCGCGGTGGCTCAAGCCTGTAATCCCAGCACTTTGGGAGGCCGAGTCGGGCGGATCACAAGGTCAGGAGATCGAGACCATCCTGGCTAACACAGTGAAACCCCGTCTCTACTAAAAAAAATACAAAAAAACTAGCCGGGTGTGGTGGCGGGCACCTGTAGTCCCAGCTACTCGGGAGGCTGAGGCAGGAGAATGGTGTAAACCTGGGAGGCGGAGCTTGCAGTGAGCTGAGATCCGGCCACTGCACTCCAGCCTGGACGACAGAGCGAGACTCCGTCTCAAAAAAAAAAAAAAAGAGCTACATGTGACGGGACTGGGTGACTGATTGAAGGGCAAAGGTGACTCAGAGAAAGGGAGGAGTAAGTGACAACCTCCCAGGTTCCTGTGGCATTTGGCATTCAAATGGAGGTCACATGCTCAGCATGGTAAATTTCATGGCAGGAGTGCCAACACTGAGAGGGCAATCGGGCCACATGGTCTCTAAAAACTGTTTGGTCTATAAATTACTATCAGGCTCGATTCCCTCAAGACATTACAGCTGCAGCAACCCAAGAATAAGTGCTGTAGTAAAATAAAGGAGATATTTAACCAAGAAGGGTTCAGGGTTTGTCCTCCAGCTGACTGGTAAAACCTGCCATCCCCTCAGGAAAAGAGGCAGAAGCAAGAGAAAAATCAGGCAGAAACATCAGAGCCAAAATGCATAGGGGGCCACAGCACAGCAAGAGCTGTTAACTGTCTCCCAACGTCTGTGTGCTTCCCTCCAGGCCATTTTCCATACTGTGTAGAATGACCTTTTCAAGACACAAACTTGATCTTGCCACTCCCCTACTTAAAACTCCCCTGATGACTACTCTGTTCTTAGGCTAAAAAACAGGATTTGTTCTCTTAAGGCAGAATAGCATGGATTTGAATTCTGGTTCCACCACTTAGATCACTTAGCGTGTAGCTAGTGCCAGTTATTTTATCCTCTTTGTGCCTTAATTTCCTCATCTGTAGAAAGGAGAGAAAACAGTGCTTACCTCACAGGGTTGCTGCACAAATTCATCGAGCTAATGTACACATAGCACTTAGGAGCCCACTAGCATGCAGCATGTGAGTGTTTGTACTCATTACTAGCATGACCGATGTCCTGGCTGGCTCTGCCCCTCTTGTATGGCTGGTACCAGCTGGTGGCTAAGTTCCTGGCACTCTGCTTCTTCTTCAGGTCCTCAAAAACACCAAGCTCCTGCCTGCCACTGGCCCTCACAAACGCCTTCCTTCTATCACCATCACCATGACTTGCACCCAAGTATTGTGACTCCTTAACTTGGACTCCTAACCACTATGCTGGACTGAAAGCCCCATGAAGACAAGAAGAGTCTTGGCTTTTGCTCACTGGTGTGTCCTATCCCGAACCCTGGCATCCAGCATAGTGTCTGGCTCATAATACATGCTGAAAAAATAGGTATTGAATGAATGAACCACTGGAGTGAATTACAACTAAACTGTGTAGCCAGGTTCTCCCAAGTGAAGACACTGCACCCAGTTAGGAAATATTCTGAGCAACAGGCCAACTCTTTCAGTTTTGCTGTTTGAAAAATTCAAGAATGATCAAGAATCACTGATTCAAGAATAATCCTTCAGTGACTTTTCAATAAGAGTAAAATCACAGCACTCCCCAGCTCAAAAACACACACTAACATCTCATTGTCCAATGCAAAATCTTTACCCTTGTCTCAGGCTCTCTAACTACTCAGCCAACTTTAGCCCCTTCCAGTTCCTCTCTCCAGCCTACAGATGACTTTCTTCTTTTGAAACAGGGTCTTGCTCTGTTACCCAGGCTGCAGTGCAATAGTACGATCACAGCTCACTGCAGCCTCAACCTCCTGGGCTCAAGCAATCCTCCCACCTCAGCCTCCTGAGTAACTGGGACTACAGGCACAAGCCACCATGTCTGAATAATTTTCTTTTTTTTTCTCTTTTTTTTTTTTTGGTAGAGACTCAGTGTCACCATGTTGCCCAGGATGGTCTCGAACTCCCGGGCTCAAGTTGTCCTCCTACCTCAGCCTCCCAAAGTGCTGGGATTATAGGCATAAGCCATGGTACCCAGCCTCTAGGTGACTTTCATAAGTGCTGTCTTCCTTCAAGTCAACTTATCTCCTCCTTGCCCACCACCCACAGACTTTGTTCCTTTTTCATGTTTGTTCTTGCCTAAAATGCTTTTTCCTCTGGGTGGCATTATCCGTCCCTTTCCTGTGTCTGTTAGACAGGCTCTCCCTAACTCCACCCCTAGTCCCATGACTGCTTTCACTCTGAATGCCCACAGTACATATACATATGCATCTGAGGCTCTTTCCTATCGGCTTTGATTCTACCTCCTTCATTTGAGGAGCAGCTCTCTGCTGGCAACCACGTACCACCCTGATTTAGAACTTCCCACAGGCTAACTTAAGACACCGAATAAACACACACATAAACACCACCTCTCATTACAGAAATCTCTACTGAACAGATGATGGCCACGCTGCTGAAAAGCATGGCATCAACATGACAAATGCATCCTGAACGATCAGCTCTAGCCTATAGGTTTGGTTGTCTTGAATTTCAAGTTTGGAGAGAAGCAAAGTATTTTTCTAATAAATTGTGAATGCTGAGGAATTCACCTTCATAGGAGTCAAACAGGCTGCCAAACTTTTCAAAAAAGAAACAGTGGTAGGTTGAGCAAGCACATTGTCATGTCAGATTTTCCAGGCTCGAGGGCCACTGAAGGGAGAAGGGCAAGTAGCTGGAAAAAACCTGTGGGTACTGTTATCTTTGGCCAAAGCCCAAATAGAAGAATCACAAAAATATCCACTGATCTAAAATGTTATGTAAGTCATTAACATTCATCTAAGAGAGGCAACTGAAATAAAGCAGATAAAGAGAACGTAAGCCATTCTCCTGCCTCAGCCTCCCAAGTAGCTGGATTACAGGTGCCCGCCACCATACCTGGCTAATTTTTATATTTTTGTAGAGATACAGTTTCACCATTTTGGCCAGGTTGGTCTCAAGTGATCTGCCTGCCTTGGCCTCCCGAAGTGTTGGTATTACAGGCGTGAGTCACTGAGCCTGGCCAAGAATTTAAATTTCTGAGTCTCAAAGTCATAAATCTATAACAGCTCAATGCTTACCTCAATACTTACTGGAGAGAAGGAAGATTCTTTTCTCAAATTTATTCAGGTCACTTTCCCTATACTAGATACTAAGGTGGTCCTGGTCACTTACATGGAACAATATACCTGGGGCTGACGATGCTTAGATATATAGAAGTCGTTCAGTCAAACAAACTATGAACTTTTGAGGCAGAACCTCAAATTCAGAAGGCATTTGTGGTGGTTGAATAACATGGCCCTAAATTCTCTCATTACGCCCCACCCTCTGAGAGGAGGGGGTCTTTGTTCCCTTCCTTTCAATCTAGCTAAGTCCATAACTGCTCCAACCAATAGAGTATGCTGAAAGTAGCGAGATGTCATTTCCAACTGATTTCATTGGAAGGCTCATTCTCCAGAATGAGCCACATTCTGTGAGAAACCCAAGGCAGAAGGGGAGGCCACAAGTAGGCACGTGGTCTACAGTCTCAGCTGAAATCAGCCTTTGAATCATCACAGCCCACACATCAGATATAGGAGTGAAGAAAATTCCAGATGATTATTGCCTCCAACCCGTTGAGTCTTCTCAGCTGAGGCCTCAGACATTACAAAGACAACCATCCCTGCTGTACATATCTAAATTCCTGCCCATGGCATCTTTTAACATAGTCAAATGATTGCTGCTTCAGGCCACTAAGTCTGAGCTGGTCTATTGCATTCGGCGACTAGAACATTTTTACTAACATAGTGATTGAATGTAGACTTCATAATGAAAGAGTCCAATTTCCATAAGAAAAATATTCATAATTTTAAAGGAAAAGGCTTTGCTGTTAAAGTTTTTTGTTTTTTGTTTTTTGTTTGAGACGGAGTCTTGCTCTGTCACCCAGGCTGGAGTACAGTGGCGTGATCTTGGCTCACTGCCACCTCCACCTTCTGGGTTCAAGTGATTCTCCTGCCTCAACCTCCCGAGTAGCTGGGACTACAGGTGCCCGCCACAATGCCTGCCTAATTTTTGTATTTTTAGTAGAGACGGAATTTCACCATATTGGCCAGGCTGGTCTCGAACTCCTGACCTTGAGATCTGCCCACCTCAGTCTCCCAAAGTGCTGGGATTACAGGCATGAGCCACCATGCCCGGCCTGTTAAAGCTATTTTAATAGTAAACTTCTTTTCTCCCTGCACTCACTTTCTAAATTATTCAGCCTCACTTTCTTTCAAAACAATGTCTATACACTGACAATTCTCAAATTTACGTCTCTAGCCCCATCCGCTAATATGAACATCAGACACCTATAGCCAACGGCCTCTTCAATATCTTCACCTGGATATGTAAAATGCATGTCAAACTTAATGTATCCAAAGCCAACCCCCTCACTAAAAACCTCGCCCAGCCGGCTTCTCCTCCAATCTCCCCATTCTAGCAAGTGACAACTCCATTCCTGCACATGCTTAGGCTAAAAACCTTGAAATAAGCCTTAACTTCAACTCCAGTCTCTCTCTCTCTTCCTCCCCCTCCTCCTTCCCTTCCTCCTGCCACACCTAATCCATTAACAAATCCGGTTGGTTCTATCTTCAAAATATATCTGGAAGTGACCAGGCATAATGGCTCAGGCCTATAATCCCAGCACTTTAGGAGGCTGAGGTGGGTGGATCACTTGAGCTCAGGAGTTTGAGACCAGCCTAGGCAACATGGCAAAACCCTGTCTCTACAAAATACACAAAAATTAGCTGGGTATGGTGGCGCAAGCCTGCCATCCCAGCTACTTGGGAGGCCGAGGTGGGGGTATCGCTTGAGCCCAGGAGGCGGAGGTTGCGGTGAGCTGAGACAGGACCACTGCACTCCAGCCTGGGCGACAGTGAGATAATGTCTCAAAAAAAAAGGAAGGTGAGCCCTTCTCACAACCTCCCACTGGTGCAACCTTAATCTAGACCACCAGCATCTCTTACCTAGACAGCTGGACTAGGCTAACTGGCCTGGATGCTTTCATCCTTGTTCCTCTACTTTCTATTCTCCACATTGCAGATCCTTTCAAAATAATAGTCCTGGCTGGCACAGTGGCTCAAACCTGCCATCCCAGCACTTTGGGAGGCCGAGGCAGGCAGATAACTTGAGGTCAGGGGTTTGAGACCAGCCTGGCCAACAAGGTGAAATTCCGTTTCTATTAAAAATACAAAAATTAGGCCGGGCGCGGTGGCTCAAGCCTGTAATCCCAGCACTTTGGGAGGCTGAGACAGGCGGATCACAAGGTCAGGAGATCGAGACCATCCTGGCTAACACAGTGAAACCCTGTCTCTACTAAAAATACAAAAACTTAGCCGGGCGAGGTGGCGGGCGCCTGTAGTCCCAGCTACTCAGGAGGCTGAGGCAGGAGAATGGCGTGAACCCGGGAGGCAGAGCTTGCAGTGAGCTGAGATCCGGCCACTGCACTCCAGCCTGGGTGACAGAGCGAGACTCCGTCTCAAAAAAAAAAAAAAAAAAAATACAAAAATTAGCCGGGTGTAGTGGCGGGCACCTGTAATCCCACCTACTCAGGAGGCTGAGGCAGGAGAGGTCGCTTGAACCGAGGAGGCGGAGGTTGCAGTGAGCTGAGATCGCACCACTGCACTCTAGCCTGAGTGACACAGCAAGACTCCATCTCAAAAAACATAAAAATAAATAAAAAATAAAATAAAAATAAAAACAAAAATTCACCAGGCGTCGTGACCCAAGCCTGTAATCCCAGCTACTCGGGAGGCTGAGGCAGGAGAATAGCTTGAACCCAGGAGGTATTTGTTACAATGAGCCAAGACTGCACCACTGCACTTCAGCCTCGGCGACAGAGCAAGATTTTGTCTAAAAAAAAAAAAAAAAAAAAAAAAAAAAAAACAGAGTCAGATTATTTCATTCTCCTGCTCAAAACCCACTCAGGAAAAAATCCAAAGTCCTACCACGGCCCACCAGGCAATCCATTTTGCCCCAGATGCCTCTCTTTGCCTCCTTCCCTACAGCTCTCCCCTTGCTCACAGCTGTCCTCTCTCTGCTCCTGGAAAACACCTTGCCCATTTCTGCCCTAGGACTCCTCTCCACCAATAGGCTCTTTCCCTAGATATCTCCATGGCTTGCCCCCTCACTTCGTTCAGGTCTCTGCACAATGTCCCTTGACACCCCTCTATCTAAAACAGCAACATCTCCCCTGCTGAATTCTCCTTTACAGTACTTTACAGTACTTTACCCTCCACTGTTCATATGTTTCTTTTTTCATGTATCTCCTTCCACTATGATCAGCTAGGAACTTAAGCCCCATAAGAACAAAGACATTCTTCAGTTCACTGCTATTTCCTCAGCAACTACAGAATGCTCAAATATTTGAATAAATGAATGAAAATTCAATACGTTTTTCAAAAATCTGGAACACACTTTTAGCACAGAAAAAACTGAAGTACCATAAGAGGCTAATTAACTTCATATAGCAGCATAAACTGCCCTTCCTTAAGTAGGAGACAATAGGTACAATAATGCATGCAAATGTGAGTGGTAAAGCAAACATACAAAGTTTCCCAATAGAAGAGTTTAAATTAAAATCTAAACTTCCAGCCAGGGGCAGCAGTGCATGTCTGTAGTCTCAGCTACTCAGGAGGCTGAAGCAGGAAGATCACTTGAGCCCAGGAATTCGAGGTCAGCCTGGGTAACATACGAAGACCCCATGTCTAAAAACATAAAAATAAAAATCTAACCCTCAAAGGAAAAAAAAAATTAAACAAAAGGCATTTCCTATAAACTGTTGCAGAATTGTTTTTCTTAAACTGCAATAATGAGACTTTAGCACTCTGTTGTCCTCTAAAAGAGATTATTTCACGACATGTGCCCATTGGTAGTATCTGAGAATCTAAGAAAGTAGATCACACTAAATATTGATATGCAGATACTAAAATCATACAACCACTTGGATGAGTAGGTTTGAGATATTCCCAAAGTGACAGGGTTTTTTTGTTTTTGTTTTTGTTTTTGTTTTTTGGAGACAAGGTCTCGCCCTGTCGCCCAGGCTGGAATGCAGTGGTGCAATCTCAGCTCACTGCAACCTCTGCTTCCTGAGTTCAAGCAATTCTCCCGCCTCAGCCTCCCTGGTAGCTGGGACTGCAGGCATGCGCCACCACACCTGGCTAATTTTTGAATTTTTAGTAGAGACAGGGTTTCTCCATGTTAGCCAGGTTGATCTCAAATTCCTGGCCTCAAGTGCTCTGCCTGCCTCGGTCTCCCATTGCGATCAGCCTATTTTTTTGTTTGTTTGTCTGATTTTACTTTTATTTTAGGTTTGGGGTTACATGTGCAGGTTTATTATATAGGTAAACTTGTGTCAGAGGGGTTTGTTGTATAGCTTATTTCATCAGCCAGGTATTAAGCCCAATATCCAATAGTTATCTGTTCTGTTCCTCTCCCTCCTCCCACTCTCTAATCTCACGTAGACCCCAGTATCTGTTGTTTCCTTCTTTGTGTTCATAAGTCCTTATCATTTAGCTCCCACTTATTAAGTGAGAACATGCGGTCTTTGGTTTTCTGTTCCTACGTTACTTTGCTAAGGATAATAGCCTCCAGCTCCATCCATGTTCCTGCAAAAACATGATCTCAGCCGGGTGCGGTGGCTCACACCAGTAAATCCCAGCACTTTGGAAGGCCGAGGCAGGTGGATCACGAGGTCAGGAGTTCAAGACCAGCCTGCCCGACACGGTGAAACCCCATCTCTACTAAAAATACAAACATTAGCCAGGTATGGTGGAGGGCACCTGTAATCCCAGCTACTCAGGAGGCTGTGGCAGAGAGTTGCTTGAACCTGGGAGGCAGAGGTTGCAGTGAGTTGAAATCGCACCACCTGCATTCCAACCTGGGCAATAGGGCAAGACTCCATCTCAAAAACAAACAAACAAACAACAACAACAACAAAAACATGATCTCATTGTATTTTATGGCTGCATAGTATTCCACAGTGTATGTACCACATTTTCTTTTTTTTTTTTTTTTTGAGACGGAGTCTCACGCTGTTGCCCAGGCTGGAGTGCAGTGGCGCGATCTCGGCTCACTGCAAGCTCCGCCTCCCGGGTTCCCGCCATTCTCCTGCCTCAGCCTCCTGAGTAGCTGGGACTACAGGCGCCCGCCACTGCGCCCGGCTAATTTTTTGTATTTTTAGTAGAGACGGGGTTTCACTGTGGTCTCGATCTCCTGACCTTGTGATCCGCCCGCCTCGGCCTCCCAAAGTGCTGGGATTACAGGCTTGAGCCACCGCGCCCGGCCTGTACCACATTTTCTTTATCCAGTCTGTCACTGATGGGCATGTAGGTTGATTCCGTGTCTTTTCTATTGTGAATAGTGCTGCAAGTAAATCTCTTTAAATAGCAAATCTACTGCCTGCTTTTCAATGTTTTATCCTCAAGAACTTGGGCTACAACTCAATAACAAAAAGCAGCTTTTTTGTTGTTGTTGTTGTTTTTAATTTGGTTTCATTTTTTTTGTTTTGTTTTGTTTCTAAGAGACAGGGTCTCACTCTGTGGCCCAGGCTGGAGTGCAGTGGCAGGATCATTGCTCACCATAACCTCAAACTATCAAATTCCTGGGCCTAAGTGATCCTCCCACCTCAGCCTCCTGAGTAACTAGGACTACAGGTACATGCCCAAACCCAGCTAATTAAAAAAAAATTGTTTTGGCCGGTGCGGTGGCTCACGCCTGTAATCCCAGCACTTTGGGAGGACGAGGCGGGCGGATCACGAGGTCAGGAGATTGAGACCATCCTGGCTAACACAGTGAAACCCCGTCTCTACTAAAAATACAAAAAATTAGCCAGGCGTGGTGGCAGGCACCTGTAGTCCCAGCTACTAGGGAGGCTGAGGCAGGAGAATGGCGTGAACCCCGGAGGCGGAGCTTGCAGTGAGCCGAGATCATGCCACTGCACTCCAGCCCGGGCGACAGAGTGAGACTCCGTCTCAAAGAAAAAAAAAATTTTTTTTTAGTGATGAGGTCTCACTATGTTGCCCAGGCTGGTCTCAAATTCCTGGACTCAAGCGATCCTCCTGCCTCAACCTCCCAAAACATTGGGATTATACAGGTGTAAGTCACTGCACCTTGGCCATGTGTTGGTTTTTTGTTGTTTTTGTTTTGTTTTGTTTTTCGAGACACAGTGTTGCTCAGTCACACAGACTAGAGTGCGGGGCGCGATCTCGGCTCACTGTAACCTCCACCACTTGGTTCAAGCGATTCCCCTGCCTCAGCCTCCTGAGTAGCTGGAATTACAGGCGTCCACCACCATGCCCAGCTAACTTTAGTATTTTTAGTAGAGATGGGGTTTCGCCATGTTCAGCTGGCCTCAAGTGATCCACCCACCTTGGCCTCCCAAAGTGCTGGGATTACAGGCAAGAGCCACCACACTGGGCCTTTTTTTTTTTTTTCCCTTTGGACAGAGTCTTGCTCTGTTGCCCAGGCTAGAGTACAGTGGCACTATCTCGGCTCAGCTCACTGCAAGCCCCGCCTCCTGGGTTCAAGCAATTCTCCTGCCTCAGGCTCCCAAGTAGCTGGGATTACAGGTGCCTGCCACCATGCCCAGCTAATTTTTGTAATTTAGCAGAGACAGGGTTTCACCATATTGGCCAGGCTGTTCTCAAATTCCTGACCTTGGGTGATCTGCCAGCCTCGGCCTCCCAAAGTGCTGGGATTACAGGCGTGAGCCACCACGCCCAGCCATCTTCTCATTTCTTTGGTGAGATTATGTTTGGTTTTTGCTTCTGAAGATTTCCCTGTTTTTCTTTTTTTGTTTTTTGTGGTTTTTTTTTTTTCTTGAGAGACAGAATCTTGCTCTGTCGCCCAGGCGGGAGCGCAGTGGCGCGATCTCAGCTCACTGCAACCTCCGCCTCCCAAGTTCAAGCGTGTATCACCTACCACCACACCCAGATAATTTTTATTTTTTTATAGAGACGGGGCTTCACTATGTATTGGCCAGACTGGTCTCAAATTCCTGACCTCAGGTGATCCGCCCACCTCGGCCTCCCAAAATTCTGGGATTACAGGCGTGAGCCACCGCACCGGGCCTCCCTGTTTTTCTTAAAAGCCCAGTTTATCCAGCATTTCTAGGTGTTTTGTACAAAAGAGTTTTCAGGGCATCTAGCCTAACATAGAGCAGAAACAGAAGTCAGAATGAGTCAAGTAACAGTATTTGAGAAAACTTTAGAGGTAGAACCAACAAGACTTGCTAAGGCTTTGAATGAAAGCAGAGATAAGACAGAACAGGGGATTTAAGGATGATTCCTAGATTTCTGGCTTGCAAAAAGGAGCAGATGGTGGTTTACCATTTATTTAGATGGGGAAGTCAGACAGGGAGAGAGGCACAAACTTGTGGAGAGAAAAGTTTTAAGAGTTATATTTTGGGCAAGATAGACAGGAGACAACTACAAGTTACCTAAGGGAAGATGTCAAGTCTGCAGCAGGATGCAGGAGCTGGGAGCCCAGAGTGGCTGGGCTGCAGGGCCACACTTGGTAGTCATCACAGTGGCTAAAGCATCTTCATAGTAAAAGCCAAAATAGGTGGCATACGGTGGCTCAAGCCTATAATCCCAGCACCTTGGGAGGCTAAGGTGGGTGGATCACCTGAGGTTGAGAGTTTGAGACCAACCTGACCAACATGCAGAAACCCCGTCTCTACTAAAAATACAAAATTAGCCAGGTGTGATGGCACATGCCTGTAATCCCAGCTACTCGGGAGGCTGAGGCAGGAGAATCACTTGAACCCAGAGGCGGAGGTTGTGGTGAGCAGAGATTGTGCCACTGCACTCCAGTCTGGGCAACAGGAGCAAAACTCTGTCTCAAAAAAAAAAAAAAAAAAATTGAGGCCAGACACGGTGGCTCACGCCTGTAATCCTAACACTTTGGAAGGCCAAGGCAGGTAGACAGCCTGAGCTCAGGAGTTTAAGATCAGCCTGGGTAACACGGTGAAACCCAGTCTCTACTAAAAAACAAAACAATTAGCCAAACATGGTGGTGTGCACCTGTAATCCCAGCTACTTGGGAGGCTGAGGCAGGAGAATCACTTGAACCTGGGAGGTAGAGGCTGCAGCGAGCCAAGATCGCGCCACTGTACTCCAGCCTGGGCGACAGAGCAAAACTCCGTCTCAAAAAAAAAAAAATGAGACTGGGTTTCACTATGTTGCCCAGGCTGGTCTTGAACTCCTGAACTCAAGGGATCTTACTGCCTGGGCCACCCAAAATGCTGGGATTACAGATATGAGTCACTGTGCCCAGCCATAAATAATTTTTTTTTTTTTTTTGAGATGGAGTCTTGCTCTGTCACCCAGGCTGAAGTGCAGTGGCACAGTCTTGGCTTACTGCAACCTCCGCCTCCCAGGTTCAAGCAATTCTCCTGCCTCAGCCCCCCTAGTAGCTGGGATTACAGGTGTGCACCACCACGCCCAGCTAATTTTTTGTATTTTTAGTAGAGACAGGGTTTTATCATATTGGCCAGGTTGGTCTTGAACTCCTGACCTCAGATGATCCGCCCAC
Source organism: Macaca nemestrina (assembly GCF_043159975.1). Classification (NCBI taxonomy): domain Eukaryota; kingdom Metazoa; phylum Chordata; class Mammalia; order Primates; family Cercopithecidae; genus Macaca; species Macaca nemestrina. The sequence continues at coordinate 65,923,945 of NC_092141.1, forward strand.
CTCAGTCTCCCAAAGTCTAGGATTACAGGCGTAAGCCATCATGCCCAGCCTAATTTTTTTTTTTAAACTAGGCAAAAGATCTAGGCCAAGCATGGTGGTTCATGCCTGTAATACCAGCAGTCTGTGAGGCCAAGGCAGGCAAATTGCCTGACCAGCCTGGGCAACATGGTGAAACTCTACTAAAAATACAAAAAATTAGCTGGGTGTGGTGGTGCTCACCTGTAGTCCCAGCTACTCAGGAGGCTGAGGCAGAAGAATCGCTTGAACCTGTGAGGCGGGGAGGTTGCAGTAAGCTGAGATCACACCACTGCACTCCAGCCTGGGCGACAGATCGAGATTCTATCTCCAAAAAAAAAAAAGAAAAAAAAAACAACTAGGCAAAAGATCTGAATAAGCACCTCACTATAGAGGATATACAGATGGCAAACATGCATGTGAAAAGATGCTCAATATCAAATGCCATTTGGAAATTACAGATTACAACAACAACTTTGGCTGGCCATAGTGGCACATGTCTATAATCCCAGCACTTTGGGAGGCTGAAGCAGGCGGATCACAAGGTCAAGAGTTCGAGACCAGCCTGGCCAACATGGTGAAACCCTGTCCCTACTAAGAATACAAAAATTAGCTGAGTGTAGTGGCACGTGCCTGCAATCCCAGCTACTCGGGAGGCTGAGGCAGGAGAATTGTTTGAACCCGGGAGGTGGAGGTTGCAGTGAGCCAAGATCATGCCACTGCACTCCAGCTTGGACAACAGAGCAAGACTCCATCTCAAAAAAAACAGAAAAAAATACAAAAAATTAGCCAGATGTGGTAGCACATGCCTGTAGTCCCAGCTACTTGGGGTGGGGCTGAGGTGGAAGGATCACTTGAGCCTGGGAGACAAAGGCTGCTGTAAGCTCTGAACATGCCACTGCACTCCAGCCTGGGAGACAGAGGGAAACCTTATCTCAAAAAAAAAAAAAGAAACAGAAACCCACACCATTGCACTTCAGCCTGGGCAACAAGAGCGAAACTGCGAAACTCCGTCTCCAAAAAAACCCAATTTTAATATGTATACCCCTATACACCCATTAAAATGGCTAAAATCCAAAACACTGATACCACTAAATGCTGGTGAAGATGTGGAGTAACAGGAACTTTCTTTTTTTTTTTTTTTTTTTGAGACGGAGTCTCGCTCTGTCACCCAGGCTGGAGTGCAGTGGCCGGATCTCAGCTCACTGCAAGCTCTGCCTCCGGGGTTCACGCCATTCTCCTGCCTCAGCCTCCCAAGTAGCTGGGACTACAGGCGCCCGCCACCTCGCCCGGCTAGTTTTTCGTATTTTTTTAGTAGAGACGGGGTTTCACCAGGTTAGCGAGGATGGTCTCGATCTCCTGACCTCATGATCCGCCCGTCTCCGCCTCCCAAAGTGCTGGGATTACAGGCTTGAGCCACCGCGCCCGGCCAACAGGAACTTTCATTCATTGCTGATGGGAATGTAAAATGGTACAGTCACTTTGAATATAGTTTGGTAGTTTCCTACAAAACTAAACACACTCTTACCATATGATCTAGTAATTGCACTCCTTGATATTTATCCAGACGAGGTGAAAAGTCCTGCACTGGAATGTTTATAGCAGCTTTATTCATAACCGCTCAAACTTGGAAGCAACCAAAATGTCTTCAGGTGAATGTTTGATGAACAACATGTGGTATATCCATACAATAGAGTATTACTCACCAATGAAAAGAAACAACCTATCAAGCCACAAAAGACATGAAGAAACCTGAAATGCATATCATTTAGTGAAAGAAGCCAATCTGAAAAAGCTACACACTGTACATCCAACTATATAATATTCTGGAAAAGATAAAACTGTGGAGATAGTATAAAAGATCAGTGGTTGCCAGTGGTTCAGCAGAGGCGGGTGAGAGCACAGGGGTTTCTAGAGCAGTGAAACTATTTTATATAATTGTGTACTGGCAGATATACATCATCACACATTTGTCAAAATCCATAGAATGCTCAACAGAGTGAAATGTAATGCAAACTATGGACTTTAGGCCAGAGTGGCTCACACTTGTAATTCCAACACTTTGGGAGACTGAGGCAGGAGGATTGCTTGAGTCCAGGAGTTTGAGGCTATAGCAAGTTATGATGACGCCACTGCATTCTGGCCTGTGCAACACTGTGAGACCCTACCTCTAAAAAATAATAATAAAATAAAAATAGAAATAAAATAAACTCAGGAATTTGGTTAATAATAATGTATCAAGTTGGCTCATCAGTTTTAAGGGATGTACTACACTAATGTAAGATATTAATAACAGAAGTTGTGGGAGAGAGTAAGGGGTATATGGAAACTCTCTGTACTTTCCACATAATTTTTCTATAAAACTAACACTGCTCTAAAATATAAAGTCTAGGCTGGGCGCGGTGGCTCACGCCTATAATCACAGCACTTTGGGAGTGGTGGGCGAATCACTTGAGGTCAAGAGTTCGAGACCAGCCTGGCTAACATAAAACCCCGTCTCTACTAAAACTACAAAAACTAGCCAGGCGTTGTGGCGGGTGCCTGTAATCCAGCTACTTGGGAGGCTGAGGCAGGAGAATCACTTGAACACAGGAGGTGGAGGTTGCAGTGAGCCAAGATCACACCACTGCACTCAGCCTGGGTGACAGAGCTAGACTCCATCTCAAAAATAAAATAAAATAAAAATAATAAAGTCTATTAATTTTAAAAATATATTAATTGAGCTTTATGGTTCAGTTTTTAAAAAGATAAATCTGGGCCGGGCGCGGTGGCTCAAGCCTGTAATCCCAGCACTTTGGGAGGCCAAGACGGGCGGATCACGAGGTCAGGAGATCGAGACCATCCTGGCTAACCCGGTGAAACCCCGTCTCTAGTAAAAAAATACAAAAAAATAGCCGGGCGAGGTGGCGAGCGTCTGTAGTCCCAGCTACTCGGGAGGCTGAGGCAGGAGAATGGCGTAAACCCGGGAGGCGGAGCTTGCAGTGAGCCGAGATCACGCCACTGCACTCCAGCCTGGGCGACAGAGCGAGACTCCGTCTCAAAAAAAAAAAAAAAAAAAAAGATAAATCTGACCCATAAAGTTTAAATAATAGTCAAGATGGAAGATGAGTGATCTCCCCAAGGAGACAAGCTTTTCTATGAAAATCTTATCAAAATGTACAATATACTTAGAAAACTAAGCGACCTCATTACACATCATAGTTTTGCATGATGTAACCACTCTTCAGAGAATATCTCATTTCATCCATTAGCTCCCACACAAGAGAAGGTTAAGAAAATTCCACTACTCATGAAAATTATAATCCCACAATGTAAGTGAAGTGGTGGCAGTGCCTAGGAAAAAAAGAGAATACACACTTAGAGAGAATTTAGAAAGAAACACTATCCAGTTTGTGTTGGGGATAGATCACGGTCTAAATTCTAAAAAGCACACCCATATAGAACCTAGTCTGGGCCAGGCATGGTGGCTCACGCCTGTAATCCCAGCACTTTGGGAGGCTGAGACGGGCGGATCACCTGAGGTCAGGAGTTTGAAACCAGCCTGACCAACACAACGAAACCCCATCTCTACTAAAAATACAAAAAAATTAGCCAGGCATGGTGGTGCATGCCTGTAATCCCAGCTACTCAGGAGGCTGAGGCAGGAGAATCGCTTGAACCTGGGAGGCAGAGGTTGCAGTGCCACTGCACTCCAGTCTGGGCAGTAAAAGTGAAACTCCATCTCAAAAAAAAAAAAGAAAAAAAAAAAAAGAACCTAGTCTGAAGCATGAATTCACATTACGTTTTCCAGTCAATCATTCAGCCAAAGAGAACCTTTAGGTGGCCAAGATAATGTAACAACCCTATCAAGTAGGTGTTATTCCCATTTACAGATAAGGACAGAAATGTTAAGTGACTACACATGGATGCAAACTTGGAGTCTTCAAACTCACAGGCTAGCAGCCAAATCACCTGTTTTTAAATCTCATCTCTGCTATGTGATCTCTGCCAAGCAAATTTCCCTTAGAATTTGTTATGCAAACAATTATGAGAATAAAGGAAAATGAGAGTTTATATACGTTACATGTAATAACTGGAAGTTAACTTTATTAAGACATCTGAAATAAATCAACACTTATAAAATTTAAAGGCTATTTTTTACCAGAATCGTCTGTAGAAATTAACCCAAGCACGCCGGGCGCGGTGGCTCAAGCCTGTAATCCCAGCACTTTGGGAGGCCGAGACGGGCGGATCATGAGGTCAGGAGATCGAGACCATCCTGGCTAACACGGTGAAACCCCGTCTCTACTAAAAAATACAAAAACTAGCCGGGCGAGGTGGCGGGTGCCTGTAGTCCCAGCTACTCGGGAGGCTGAGGCAGGAGAATGGTGTGAACCCAGGAGGTGGAGCTTGCAGTGAGCTGAGATCGCGCCACTGCACTCCAGCCCAGGTGGCAGAGCGAGACTCCGTCTCAAAAAAAAAAAAAAAAAAAAAAAAGAAATTAACCCAAGCAGTCAGAAAGTACCTTAAAACAAAACTCAACATTAATCTGGTAATGTCATGACTCTTTAGTCATAAAATATCCTTAATATTCAGGTACATGCATACCAAGAAGAGCAAACAGAATAAAAAGAAATCTCTAAAGCATTTTCCCTTATTCACTACATGACTACTCTTCCACTTACCTTTATCTCTAAAACAAAAACATTTTCTTTTTTTTTTTTTTTTTTTGAGACTGAGTCTCACTCTGTCACGCAAGCTGGAGAGAGCCGTGGCACAATCTCGGCTCACTGCAGCCTCTGCTTCCTGGGTTCAAGTGATTCTGCTGCCTCAGCCTCCCAAGTAGCTGGGATTACAGGCATGGGCCACCACGCCCAGCTAATTTTTGTATTTTTAGTAGAGACAGGGTTTCACCATATTGGCCAGGCTGGTCTTGAACTCCTGACCTAGTGATCCGCCCGCCTTGGCCTCCCAAAGTGCTGGGATTACAGGCGTGAGCCACCACGCCCGGCCTACAAAAACATTTTCTAAACCCTGTGGACATGACTTCACTAATCCAAAGAAGACTTTATATTCTATGGTCCTTGTAAAGCCATGTTTCTCAAACTAAGGACCAAGGACCATCTGAATCAGAATATCTGCTATGCCTGTGAGGATGACCCCAGATAAACTAAATCAGACTCTCTCGGGCAGAAGATCCATAGATTCTTTCTTCTTTTTAAGCAAATAACCCAGGGATTCTTATGTTAAAACCTTTAGATCAACCTTTCTCAAACTCTTTGCTCTCAGGGTCCCTTTAATTATTACTTTTTAAGTTCAAAAGAAATAATAAGCAGGCCGGGCGAGGTGGCTCATACCTGTAATCCCAGCACTTTGGGAGGCCGAGGCAGGTGGATCACCTGAGGTTGGGAGTTTGAGACCAGCCTGACCAACATGGAGAAACCCCCATCTCTACTAAAAATACAAAACTAGACTGGTGTGGTGGTGCATGCCTGTAATCCCAGCTACTCAGGAGGCTGAAGCAAGAAAATCGCTTGAATTAGGGAGGCAGAGGTTATGGTGAGCCGAGATCGCGCCATTGCACTCCAGCCCAGGCAACAAGAATGAAACTCCACCTCAAAAAAAAAAAAGAAAAGAAAAGAAATAATAGAGCTGGGCGCAATGGCTCATGCCTGTAATCCCAGCACTTTGGGAGGCCGAGGCAGGCAGATCACGAGGTCAGGAGTTCAAGACCAGCCTGGCCAACATGGTAAAACCATGTCTCTACTAAAAATGCAAAAATTATCCAGGTGTGGTGGCGGGCGCCTGTAATCCCAGCTACTCGGGAGGCTGAGGCAGGAGAATTGCTTGAACCTGGGAGGCAGAGGTGGCAGTGAGCCAAGATCGTGCCACTGCACTCCAGCCTAGGAGACAGAGCAAGACTCCGTCTTGAAAAAAAAAAAATAATAATAATAATAAAAAATAAAAATATTGTTTTGTAAAATGAAATATAAAAAAATGAAAAAATTTTTTAATTTTTTTTTTTTAAGAGAAATGGGGTCTCACTATGTGGTCCAGGCTGGTCTGAAACTCCTGCCTTCAAGTGGTCCTCAACCTCCCAAAGTGCTGAGATTCCAGGCAGGGGCCACTGCCTCTGGCCTCAGGACCCCTTTACACCTTTAAATACTGAGGACTCCAAAAAGCTTTTGTTTACAAAGGTTACATCTATTAGAAGTTATCTATTAGAAATTATATGTATTAGACATTAAAATTGAGGGGTTTTCTGTTTGTTTGTTTTGAGATAGGATCACACTCTTGTGACCCAGGCTGGAGTGCAGTGGCATCATCACAGCTCACTGCAGCCTCAACCTCCGAGGCTCAAAACAATCTTCAGCCTCCCGAGTAGCTGGCACTATAAGCACATGCCACCATAACCGGCTAACTTTTGTATTTTTTATAGAGATGGGGTCTCCTTATATTGCTGAGGCTAGTCTTGAACTCCTGGCCTCAAGCGATCCTCCTGCCTCAGCCTCTCAAAGGGCTGGGATTACCGGTGTGAGCCACAGTGCCTGGCCAAAAATGAGAACTTTTAAAAATATTCATCAATTCATTAAAAATATAAACTTACTGCATACTAACATAAATAACATTTTTATGAAAGGTAACTATTTTTGGCCGGGCACGGTGGCTCACGCCTGTAATCCCTGTTACTTAGGAGGCTGAGGCAGGAGACTCACTTGAACCCGGGAGGTGGAGGATGCCCTGAGGTCGCGCCACTGCACTCCAGCCTGGGCAACAGAGCGAGACTCCGTCTCAAAAAAAAGAAAAAAAGAAGAAGAAAGGTTAATTTTTCATACTCAGGAGGCTGAGGCAGGAGAATCACTTGAACCTGGGAGGCAGAGATTGCAGGGAGTTGAGATCGCAATACTGAACTCCAGCATGGGCAACAGAGAGATTCTGTCTTCAAAAGAAAAAGTAACTCTTTTTCAAAACAAAAAACAGTTAGTGGAAAGAGTAGCATTGTTCAAAATTTAGGAAATCTCTCAAATGTCTGGCTTAATAGAAAACAGCTGGATTCTCGTAACTGTTTTTGCATTCAATCTGTTGTAATATGTTGCTTTGGTTGAATACATGAGGAAAATTTGACTTCACATAGATGCACTAGTTGAAAAATGGAGGAATCTTTTTTTTTTTTTTTTTTTTTTGAGACAGAATCTCACTCTGTCACCAAGGCTGGAGTGCAGCAGCATGATTTTGGCTCACTGCAGCCTCAACTTCCCAGGCTCAGGTGATCCTCCTACCTAGCCTCCTAGGTAGCTGGGACTACAGGTGAGCACCACCACACCCGGCTAATTTTTTGTGTTTTTTGTAGAGATGGGGTTTCGCCATGTCGCCCAGGTTGGTATCAAACTCCTGGGCTCAAGCACTCGGCCCGCTTCAGCCTCCCAAAGTGCTGGGATTACATGCATGATTCTGTAATATCATGCACCGGTCATGTGGAAAACACTGTTTCAGAGATATGCAGACCTCCCAAATGTTGGTGCATTTCATTATACACTATATTTGTCAACATCAAAAACTATATTCATTAATATAATAAAACTGTCAGACTCACAGTGGTGGATACAAGTTTTCTCAAATTCTGATTTTTACTCTAAAGCTCAAATTTTATCATTGGTAACAAATACTGTCAGTTGCTTTCCCTGAACAGACAACTTCCCTTCTTTCATTTTTGAGAAAATATCTGCCAATATCTCAGTTGTTTTATCAGTCATTCTTTCTTTTTTTTTGAGACAGAGTCTCACTCTGTCGCCTAGGCTGGAGTGCAGTGGCATGATCTTGGCTCACTGCAACCTCCACCTCCCAGGTTCCAGCAATTCCCCTGCCTCAGTCTCCTGAGTAGCTGGGATTACAGGGACTAGTCGCCACACCCGGCTAATTTTTGTATTTTAGTAGAGATGGGGTTTCACCATGTTGGCCAGGCTGGTCTTGAACTCCTGACCTGGTGATCCGCCTGCCTCGGCCTCCCAAAATGCTGGGATTACAGGCGTGAGCCACCACACCCAGTCTCATTCTTTCTTTTTTTTTTTTTTTTGAGACGGAGTCTCGCTCTGCCGCCCAGGCTGGAGTGCAGTGGCCGGATCTCAACTCACTGCAAGCTCCGCCTCCCGGGTTTACGCCATTCTCCGGCCTCAGCCTCCCGAGTAGCTGGGACTACAGGCACCCGCCACCACGCCCGGCTAGTTTTTTTTTGTATTTTTAGTAGAGACGGGGGTTTCACTGTGTTAGCCAGGATGGTCTCGATCTCCTGACCTCGTGATCCGCCCGTCTCGGCCTCCCAAAGTGCTGGGATTACAGGCTTGAGCCACCACGCCCGGCCTAATTCTTTCAAGAAAGAATGGTGTTTCATGGAAAAAGCATCCAATATGACATCACAACTTAGTTCACACACGCTTTTCCTTACCACTGTGATACTTCTCATTACAGAATATCAGGGAGTCCTCAAGGGTGGAGAATCATGAAATTAACATTGTTTACTGTTTCATCATGGACAATCCTAAGTGAAATCAGTGTTATTTGATTTACTGGCAGCAGTCAAAAACACAAATAACTATATTATGAAAATAGTTTTGATCTAGGACCCCCAGGAGTCTATGGACTACACTGAAAATTGCTGCTATAGGCTGGGCCGAGTGGCTCACCCCTGTAATCCCAGCAAGGAGGCCAAGGAGGGAAGATTGCATGAGGCCTGGTATTTGATACCAGCCTGGCCAATATGGCAAGACTCCATATCAAAGGAAGGAAGGAAGGGAGAGAGAGGGAGGGAGGGTGGGAGGAAACACTGTTGCTATAGACAACTCAAATAGAAGCACCAATAAGCAACCCATCCATGAGAACAATATCAAAAAACAAATATCCCTCCTCCACTTGCCAAAGGAGCAATGGAGTTTAGCAAAAGTTTTTTGTGTCTTGGTAATGCAGTAATTGAGATTCATGGGCCTGGTCCTGGCATTAAAGGTATATGTATCTATGTTTGCATGTATACATACAAAGCAACTCTGAAAAAATAAATAATAGGTAACCAGCTGTCCTTGGGAAAGGGGGTTCATATCAATAAAGTGAGCTTTAAAAAAATTGGGGATTTGGCTGGGCACGGTGGCTCACACCTATAATCCCAGCACTTTGGGAGGCCGAGGTGGGTGGATCACGAGGTCAAGAGATCGAGACCACCCTGGCCAACATGGTGAAACCCCATCTCTACCAAAAATACAAAAATTAGCTGTGCGTGGTGGCACACGTCTGTAGTCCCAGCTACTCAGGAGGTTGAGGCAGGAGAATCACTTGAAACGGGAGGCGGTAGTTGTAGTGAGTGGAGATCACGCTGTTGCACTCCAACCTGGCAACAGAGCAAGACTCCATCTCAAAAAAAAAAAAAACCCGGCCGGGCGCGGTGGCTCGCTCACACCTGTAATTCCAGCACTTTGGGAGGCCAAGTTGGGCGGATCACAAGGTCAGGAGGTGGAGACCATCCTGGCTAACACAGTGAAACCCCGCCTCTACTAAAAATACAACAAATTAGCCGGGCGTTGTGATGGGCGCCTGTAGTCCCAGCTACTCGGGAGGCTGAGGCAGGAGAATGGCATGAACTCAGGAGGCCGAGCTTGCAGTGAGACTCTGTCTCAAAAAAAAAAAAAAAAAATGGGGGGGTTTCTGGATTTGTGGGGGGTACAATTCCTGCCTGTCCAAGTGACAGATTCATTTAATTGTCCCCAGGTTACTGTTTAAGTGCAATGGGGTAAAACATGCACTCTGTTAACTAAAAAGCCACATTTCCAAATAGTATACACATTATGATTAAAACATTAAAAATATACGTGTACAGATTTATTCATATAAGCGCAAAAACAAATGTCAGAATATTCACTGCAACAATGTTTCTGTCTTTGGAACCTGACTTAAAATAAGGTTCCTGTTGGCTTCTTCCTGAGACACAGCCAACTCTTAATTTGCCACCCAGGCAAATCATCTATGCCTATCATTAGGAAATCAAATTTATGATACCCATAGCCTAGAATACTACTATGTAGTTTTTTGGGTGTTTTTTTTTTAGACAGAATCTTGCTCTGTCGCCCAGGCTGGAGTGCAGTGGTATGATCTCAGCTCAATGCAACCTCCGCCTCCAGGGTTCAAGTGATTCTTCCACCTCAGCCTCCTGAGTAGCTGGGATCACAGGCACACACTACCATGCCTGGCTAATTTTATTATGTAGACTTTTTAAACATGAGGTATATATACATGTATTCGCATTAAGTATTCTCTAAGATAAAGTGACAAAAAGCAAAATACAGTTTGGTGTATTTGCTGCTATCTATGGAAGGAAGAAAACACCCAGAGAATAACATGTTTGCATGCATACACATGAAGTAACTCAGGAAAAATAAATAGTAGGTAACTAGCTGCCCCTGGGAAAGAGTTCCAAGGATAAGGTGCAGACTAATTTTCCACTTACTACACATCTTTTGTACTGATTCATTTGAAAATGTACTCTAAAATATTGGTATTACAATAAACAAAACTGGAGTCTAGAACTGAATGACAAAACTGATACATTCTTACTACAAATCTGTGGCTAAGATTAGCATTAATCTTTCCTAGGCAAAGGGGAAAAAGTTTAACCCAAAGACTGTATGGATCTTCTCTACCCTCCGTCTCCAGTCTCATTCCCATTACTCAGAAAATATTCTCACTGGGTATAGAGGTATGTACTCCCATTGGAAAACTTAGGGTAACCATCCATGGAATCTATGGGGCACTGCTGACCTGGGATATTTCTACAGAAACAGGAATTTTTTTTTTTTTTTTTTTTTTTTTTTTTTTTTTTTTTGAGACGGAGTCTCGCTCTGTCGCCCAGGCTGGAGTGCAGTGGCGCGATCTCGGCTCACTGCAAGCTCCGCCTCCCGGGTTCACGCCATTCTCCTGCCTCAGCCTCCCGAATAGCTGGGACTACAGGCGCCTGCCACCTCGCCCGGCTAAGTTTTTGTATTTTTAGTAGAGACGGGGTTTCACTGTGTTAGCCAGGATGGTCTCGATCTCCTGACCTCGTGATCCGCCCGTCTCGGCCTCCCAAAGTGCTGGGATTACAGGCTTGATTTTTTTTTTTTTTTTGAGATGGAGTCTTGCTCTGTAGCCCACGCTGGAGTGCAATAGCGCGATTTTAGCTCACTGCCAAGCTCCACCTCCTGGGTTCACACCATTCTCCTGCCTCGGCCTCCCAAGTAGCTGGGACTACAGGTGCCTGCCACCACGCCCAGCTAATTTATTGTATTTTTAGTAGAGACAGGGTTTCACCGTGTTAGCCAGGATGGTCTCCATCTCCTGACCTCGTGATCCGCCTGCCTTGGCCTCACAAAGTGCTGGGATTACAGGCGTGAGCCACCATGCCTGCACAATAAACTTTCTTTTTTAGAGCAGTTTTAGGTTCACAGCAAAATTGAGTAGAAAGTACAGAGATTCCCATACACCTCCTGTACCCATCACACACACAACCTCCCCTACTGTCAAAATCCTGCACCACATTTGAGAACCAGAAATTTCAGGTGGTTCTATGAACTAGGACTCTTCAATACCGTAATTATGACCCTCAAGTGTCTCATATGCCTCTAGCCACACGCAATCCACTCATTTATTCATTAGAACAGAAATGGAAAATAACACATGGGATTAAGAATGAGTATTAATTATTCCTTTTTTCTTTTTTTTTTTTTTTTTTTGAGACAGAGTTTCGCTCATTTCCCAGGCTGGAGTGCAATGGCACAATCTCGGCTCACTGCAACCTCCGCCTCCCGGGTTCAAGTGATTCTCCTGCCTTGGACTCCCAAGTAGCTGAGATTACAGGCACCCGCCACCACCCCTGGCTAATTTTTGTATTTTTAGTAGAAATGGGGTTTCACTAGCTTGGTCAGGCTGGTCTCGAACTCCTGACCTCAGGTGATCCACCCGCCTCAGCCTTCCAAAGTACTGGGATTACAGGCGTGAGCCACCGCACCCGGTGAGATTATTCTTAATCAATTGATTATTTCTGGCTCCAGAATGCTTCAATTATTCCACCTGCCCCTATGTATAAGCATTACGACCCTAATTATGCTTGTTTTAGTTTTTTGGTTGTTTGTTTGAGACGGAATCTCTGTTGCCCAGGCTGGAGTGCAGTGGCAAGATCTCGACTCACTGCAACCTCTGCCTCCCAGATTCAAGCGATTCTCGTGCTTTAGCCTCCAGAATAGCTGGGATTACAGGTACGTGTCACCACACCCAGCTAGTTTTTTGTATTTTCAGCAGAGACAGGATTTCACCATGTTGGCAAGGCTGGTCTTGAACTCCTGACCTCAAGTGATCCACACGCCTTGGCCTCCCAAAGTGCTGGGATTACAGGCGTGAGCCATCACTCCCAGCCTCCTAATTATGTTTTATTTTGGTTAATGTTTCAATAAATGTGCTTTCCCTAAATATACTGATGAAAAGAGGCCCAAATGCAAAACTGATTTGTCAAAGAAAGTCAGAGATGAAGTTTTATTATGTCTAAATCACAAGTAGAAAAAAAGTCAAAGGCCAACTATTTTAATGCTAACTCAATGCAACATTGCACTTTGTTTGGTTCATGGGAGAGACAATTACACAGCTAACACTGGGTTTGCAAGATTACATTGTGGGAGGAGAAGGGGAAAACAAGAAAAGTCTAATGCTTTTAGATTCTCTCAGAAAAAGTGTTTGCTAAAAAGCAAAACAAAATGAAGATGAGAAAAAAATGTGAAAAACATGCATTTTAGGAAGCTTTCACTGAAGCAGGTGCTCAAGTTCACACTCAAATCTTCCAACTCTCATAATAAGAATGAGAGGTCAGAATACCACAAACTAATCACATCAGTCAAACAAAGCGGGAAACAGGTGGCTGACACCAGATTGGGCAGGGTTTTCCTAAATTGGGTTTACCTTCGCTAATCCAAATCAGTTTTCAGAAATGGCTTCTACAAAAACTACCCAAACATCCCCCTAATAATTTGCACTCCTCCTCCACAGTAGGGAAGCCAAGCCGTTTATTTCCCAGAAGGTTTACTTTCTCTTTCAAGCTCTGCTGGCTTCTTCCTGCCCCGCCGCATACAGCCAGGACAAAAGAAAAGCACTGCCTTTTCTTTCCTGCCTTCTCTAAAACTGGGGAGATAGGGTGAGAGAACCTGTTTCATGGACAAGCTGGGTGGTTCTTAACTGCAACACTATTCTGAATATAGATTAGTTTGCAAAGGAAAGTTACAGGACAGGAATATAAAGGTCTACCCCTCCAACTACCTCATACACACGTACATTTGCATGTACACACACACACAGATGTGAGGGCACATTTAATTCAGCTGAGTAATGTGCAGCAATCAGCTCCCAGCTTCATATCCGGCCACTTGGGATGCCTCCTCACTCCTACCTTCCTTACCTGACTCAAAATAAGGTTCCTCCTGTTGGCTTCTTCCTGAGACACAGCCAACTCTAATCATTCCTCTTCCCCTCATATCTTCAATACTACCTGCACTTTCTGTGCAGGAGCAATTCCTTGGGTGGTAATCCATTTTTAATGTGTTAAATATTACTTAAAATAAGTGAGAGGTAATCATGGACTATGGACGATACAGAGATTTATCAAAAGGGCATTTGTGTAAACAGGAAACACTTTGCCTTACCTATTCCTTTTATATGACAGCCTCAATTTCATCTAACAGAATGTAAATCCACCATCTCTATTCATTCAGTTTTTTTCCCATTAGGTTAATAATCTGCCAATTATTCTTTCTCTCCTTTGGGTCATTAGTGGCTGCCATGGATCATAATTTGCCTGACTTTGTAATATCTAACAGATATTACAATTTTATTTTAGTTTTTGATATGACAGTTTTTTGTTTTTCGTTTTCTGTTTTTGACACAGAACCTCGCTGTGTCGCCCAGGTTGGAGTGCAGTGGTGTGATCTCAGCTCACTGCAACCCCCATCTGCTGGGTTCAAAAGCGATTCTCCTGTCTCAGCCTCCCGAGTGACTGGGACTACAGGCGTCTGCCACCACAACCGACTAAATTTTATATTTTTAGTAGAGACGGGGTCTCACTATGTTGGGCAGGCTGGTCTTGAACTCCTGACCTCAGGTGATCCACCCACCTCGGCCTCCCAAAGAGCTGGAATTACAGGCATGAGCCACTGTGCCCAGTCTCCTAATTATGTTTTATTCCACCTGCCCCTATGTATCAGCATTACCACCCTAATTATGCTTTTTGTTTTTTGTTTTGAGACAGAGTCTCACTCTGTTACCCAGGCTGGAGTGCAGTGGCATGATCTCGGCTCACTGCAACCTCTGCCTCCCAGGTTCAAGCGATTATCCTACCTCAGTCTCCCGAGTAGCTGGGATTACAGGTGCCCACCACCATAACTGGCTAATTTTTATATTTCTTAGTAGAGACGGTGTCTCACTCTGTTGGGCAGGCTGGTCTTGAACTCCTGATATAAGGTGATCCACCCGCCTCAGGCTCCCAAAGTGCTGGGATTACAGGCATGAGCCACCGCACCCGGACTGATATTATAGTTTTTAATAAGAGTAATTCAGCCTGGGCAACATGACGAGATCCTGACTCAAAAAAATTAAAAAATTAGGCCGGGCACGGTGGCTCAAGCCTGTAATCCCAGCACTTTGGGAGGCCGAGACGGGCGGATCACGAGGTCAGGAGATCGAGACCAGCCTGGCTAACACGGTGAAACCCCCGTCTCTACTAAAAATACAAAAAACTAGCCGGGCGAGGTGGCGGGCGCCTGTAGTCCCAGCTATTTGGGAGGCTGAGGCAGGAGAATGGCGTAAACCTGGGAGGCAGAGCTTGTAGTGAGCTGAGATCCGGCCACTGCACTCCAGCCCGGGTGACAGAGCGAGACTCCGTCTCAAAAAAAAAAAAAAAAAAAAAAAAATTAAAAAATTAGGCTGGGCGTGGTGGCTCATGCCTGTAATCCCAGCACTTTGGGAGGCGGAGGCAGGTCAGGAGATGGAGACCATCCTGGCTAACATGGTGAAACCCATATCTACTAAAAATACAAAAAAAATTAGCCAAGCATGGTGGTGGGCGCCTGTAGTCCCAGCTACTCGGGAGGCTGAGGCAGGAGAATGGCATGAACCCGAGAGGCAGGGCTTGCAGTGAGTGAGATCACGCCACTGCACTCCAGCCTGGGCGACAGAGCGAGACTCCGTCTCAAAATAAATAAATAAATAAAAATTTAAAAATTAGCTGAGGGTGGTAGCACACGCCTGTATCCCCAGCTACCCCGGAGGCTGAGGCAGAAAGATCACTTGAGCCTGGGAGGTCAAGGCTGCAATGAGCTGTGATCTCGCCACTGCACTCCAGCCGAGATGACAGAGTGACATCCTGTCTCAAAAAATAAATAGTAATAATAGTAACTATTAGCACTTGAACGTTACCTATCTGCCCGGCACTATGCAAAGTACTTGATATGCATCATCTTGCTTCATCCTCTCAAGTACTCTACAAGTGAACCTCCTTTCCACAATTGTGGATAGAGAAACTGAAACCCAGAGAAGTGAAAGCAATAGGCCCAAGGTCTAAGAGAAGGCAGAGCTGGGATTAAAGCCCAAGAGGTCTGACCTGATGGTCTACTCTTTTAACTGCTGTGGTAATTCTGGACCATGAAACCCTCAAACATAACAACCAAGTGTTTCAAAACTACAATAGCAATCACCTTAGGAAGACTAAAAATATAAGTTATTTGGCTGATGCAGTTAAAAATTCAAAGGTCAGGTAAAAGGTCAGTGATGAGCAAGGTCATTTATTCTCAAGGCTGGGGGTAGCAGGAAGGAAAGCCAGATCATCCAAACATTATTGTCTTGTAGGGGCAGATTTACCTTCCTTAATATTCTTTTGCTGGGCTGTTAAAAGGAATTTGGAATAGATATGTCCAAGATAACCTGGTAAACAGAAAGGGCTGCAAAAAATCTGGAGAATAAAACCAAGCCAATTAACAGGATACATGTAAAACACACATTTTATATTTCTTCAAGTCTTTATTTTTTTATGATAGCATGTTATTACTTTTCAAAAAAGGACAAAATAACTTAATGATATTTAAACCCAATTATTAACAGAAAAGGGATAAGAACTGTGGTTCCTTGGCCTCCTTTCCCCCTTGGTTTGGTTCTCCTAAATTAAGAACTTCTACTTATAGCTCCCTAAACACACAAGGCTGTTTTTTTTGTTTTGTTTTGTTTTGTTTGAGATGGAGTCTCGCTCTGTCGCCCAGGCTGGAGTGCAGTGGCGTGATCTCGGCTCACTGCAAGCTCCGCCTCCCGGGTTCACGCCATTCTCAGCCTCCTGAGTAGCTGGGACTACAGGCGGGCCCGCGCCACGCCTGGCTAATTTTTTTGTATTTTTCAGTAGAGACGGGGTTTCACCGTGTTAGCCAGGATGGTCTCAATCTCCTGACCTCGTGATCCGCCTGCCTCAGCCTCCCAAAGTGCTGGGATTTCAGGCATGAGCCACCACGCCCGGCCGACACAAGGCTGTTTTAAGCCTCTGCACACTCATGTTCCTTCAGCCTTGAATGCAACTATTTATAACGCAACTTTGTGGAAAGAGTTCCTATTCATCCTACAAAACCCTATTCAGGTTTTCCCATCTGATAAAGCCCCTCAATAATGATGACTTTCTCTCACTCCTGAAGAGAATTAATTTCTTTTCTTGGATATTTAATAAGAACTTAAGATTTACAGAGCTCTTATGTGCCAGGCACTATGCTAAGCATTTTATCCACATTATCGTACTGAATCATCAACAGTACCTACAAGATGGCCGGGTGCGGTGGCTCAAGCCTGTCATCCCAGCACTTTGGGAGGCCGAGATGGGCGGATCACGAGGTCAGGAGACCGAGCCCATCCTGGCTAAAACGGTGAAACCCTGTCTCTACTTAAAAATACAAAAAACTAGGCCGGGCGCGGTGGCTCAAGCCTGTAATCCCAGCACTTTGGGAGGCCGAGGCGGGCGGATCACAAGGTCAGGAGATCGAGACCACAGTGAAACCCCGTCTCTACTAAAAATAAAAAAAATTAGCCGGGCGCGGTGGCGGGCGCCTGTAGTCCCAGCTACTCGGGAGGCTGAGGCAGGAGAATGGCGTAAACCCGGAAGGCAGAGCTTGCAGTGAGCTGAAATCCGGCCACTGCACTCCAGCCTGGGCGACAGAGCGAGACTCCGTCTCAAAAAAAAAAAAAAAAAGGCCGGGCGCGGTGGCTCAAGCCTGTAATCCCAGTACTTTCGGAGGCCGAGACGGGCGGATCACGAGGTCAGGAGATCGAGACCATCCTGGCTAACACGGTGAAACCCCGTCTCTACTAAAAAAAATACAAAAAACTAGCCGGGCGAGATGGCGGGCGCCTGTAGTCCCAGCTACTCGGGAGGCTGAGGCAGGAGAATGGCGTGAACCCGGGAGGCGGAGCTTGCAGTGAGCAGAGATCCGGCCACTGCACTCCAGCCTGAGCGACAGAGCGAGACTCTGTCTCCAAAAAAAAAAAAAAAAACAGTACCTACAAGATAAGTACTGTTATCATCCTCTTTTACAGATAAGAAAACAGAGGCTCAGGTTCTTACTAGGAAGTGGCAGATCCAGGATTCAGTCCCAGATCTGTTTGACTTCAGAGCCTGAGTCTTGAACCACTCACTGCCCTGTCATCTCCCCTGTCCTACTTCCATACTGGCACAAGACACACTTTGGTCCCTGCAACATCTCCAGTTTCATGAAAACGGACAATGTTTCATTATCCTTGGATCATGCCTGATGCAATACCTGACTCTCAATATGTTTGCTGATCTGAATTAAAGAGTTGCGGTAATCCTAATATGACAAATGAGAACTGACCACAATAGAAATTCATTCTTCCATATGTTATTCCCAGGCCTCATAACCTCTCCTTCCTCTGAAGACATGTAGCATTCAGTGTAGCACTGTCAGATAGAATGTCTCACTCTGTCGCCCAGGCTGGAGTGCAGTGGCAGGATCTCAGCTCACTGCAGCCTCCACCTCCCAGGTTCAAGCAATGCTCCTGGCTCAGCCTCCAGAGTAGCTGGGACTACAGGCGTGAGCCACCACACCTGGCTAATTTTTGTATTTTTAGTAGAGACGGGGTTTCACTATGTTGGCCAGGCTGGTCTCAAACTCCTGACCTCTAGTGATCCGCTCACCTCTGCCTCACAAAGTGCTGGGACTCCAGGCGTCAGCCACCATGCCCGGCCTGTTTTTGCTCTTTTTTTTTTTTTTTTTTAAAAGAAACAAAGTGGGCCGGGCGCGGTGGCTCAAGCCTGTAATCCCAGCACTTTGGGAGGCCGAGACGGGCGGATCACGAGGTCAGGAGATCGAGACCATCCTGGCTAACACGGTGAAACCCCGTCTCTACTAAAAATACAAGAAAATTAGCTGGGCGAGGTGGCGGGCGCCTGTAGTCCCAGCTACTCGGGAGGCTGAGGCAGGAGAATGGTGTGAACCCGGGGAGGCGGAGCTTGCAGTGAGCCGAGATCGCGCCACTGCACTCCAGCCTGGGGCACAGAGCAAGACTCCGTCTCAAAAAAAAAAAAAAAAAAGAAACAAAGTGATCTCGCTATGTTGCCCAGGCTGGTCTCGAACTCCTAGGCTCAAGCAATCCTCTTGCCTCGGCCTTCCAAAGTGCTGGGATTATAGGCATGAGCCACTGCTCCTGGCCTGATATGCTATCCCTTTTAAAAACTGGAGACACTAATCCCAGCACTTTGGGAGGCCGAAACAGGCGGATCAGGAGGTCAGGAGATCGTGACTATCCTGGCTAACGTGGTGAAACCCCGTCTCTACTAAAAAATACAAAAAAACTAGCCGGGCGAGGTGGTGGGCGCCTGTAGTCCCAGCTACTCGGGAGGCTGAGGCAGGAGAATGGCATAAACCCGGGAGGCAGAGCTTGCAGTGAGCTGAGATCCGGCCACTGCACTCCAGCCTGGACGACAGAGCGAGACTCCATCGCAAAAAAAAAAAAACAAAAAACTGGAGGCACCTCAAACAATTTACCACCAAAGGACCATGTGGCCATACTGACTAAAGTGCACTAC
Organism: Macaca nemestrina; assembly: GCF_043159975.1. NCBI lineage: Eukaryota > Metazoa > Chordata > Mammalia > Primates > Cercopithecidae > Macaca > Macaca nemestrina. The sequence continues at coordinate 65,943,068 of NC_092141.1, forward strand.
ACTTTACGCTTACATCTTGTAAGCCAAGGTGTCTAACAAAGAGTATATAACCACAATATTAATTCTTTCCACCATAATCAATAAGGTCTGGGCCAGCCCAGCAATGTCATCCTCCTGGATCTCACTGAGGCTGCTCCAGAACACCAGAAGTCCTTCAGGATTTGGGTATGTCCCTCAAGTACTCTTTCAGTGGTTTTTATAAATGACCCAAAAGTTATGGTGAAATTTTTAAATGCAAAATACATAAAATATGAGTGGCTTATGCCTGTAATCCCAGCACTTTGGGAGGCTGAGGATTGCTTGAGTCCAGGAGTTTGAGACCAGCTTGGGCAACATGGTGAAACCCCCTCTCCACTAAAAATTTAAAAACTAAGCCAGGCCTGGTGGCGTGGGCCTGTAATCCCAGCTACAATCAAAAATCCTCAAAAAACACTTCTGCACTTAAGCACACTATGCTTTTTTCACCCAAAGTACCAAATCAAATTAATCAGGACACTTACCTTTGTACAATGTCGGACTCCAGTTAATAACTTCCCTAGGGCAGAGGGCATATGCACTGATTTACTTTGTACAAATTAACTAGCATCAGGCAATCAGGTCTGTGCCTGACACATAGTAGGCACTCTATGATTAAAGATCAGTGCTTTGCCTCCAAAGTTTTAAAAGCTTCCCCTACAAAAGAACAGAACTGAAATTCCTTGGTCTTGCATTCAATGTCTTTTATAAGTAATCACTTCTCCCCTACTTACCCTCCTAGTCTACTGGGCTACCAGGAATCTTTTTTTTTTTTTTTTTGGAGCTAGGGTCTTACTCTGTAGCCCAGGCTAGAGTGTGGCAGCGGGATCACAGCTCACTGCAGCCTCAACCACCCGGGCTCGGGTGATCCTCCCACCTTAGTCTCACCAGTAGCTGGGACTATAGGCCCACGCCACCAGGCCTGGCTTATTTTTTTAATTTTTAGTGAAGAGGAGGTTTCACCATGTTGCCCAAGCTGGTCTCAAACTCCTGGGCTCAAGCAATCCTCCTGCCTCAGCCTCCCAAAGTGCTGGGATTACAGGCATAAACCACCACAAATTATTTACACCTATCAAATTCCACCCATTATTTGGGACCCAGTTGAAATCACTCCTTTGGCAAAAAGACTTTCTAGACAACTCCAGGCCTCATAACCTCTCCTTTCTCTGAGGACCTGCAGCATTCAGCAGTAGCACTGTCCAATAGAACATGCTATGATAACAGAAATGTTCTACATCTGTACTGTATATTCTTTTATGTAGAACAGCTACCTTGTTAGCGCAACAGTAAAGTCTCACCATCTCTTTGCTGACAAGATGTTACACTGGATGGTTAAAACATTTATCAACTCCCCGAGTAGACTGAAATTTCTGTGAACAAGATACAACTTATTCTTCATAGCAACTCTGACAACGTTGCAAAAGGTATATATTTGTTGGCCAGGCAAGGTGGCTCATGCCTGTAATCCCAGCACTTTGGGAGGCTGAGGTGGGCAGATCTCTTGAGGTCAGAAGTTTGAGACCAGCCTAGTCAACATAGTGAAACCCCATCTCTATTAAAAATACAAAAAGTAAGCTAGCTGGGCGTAGTGGCGGGCACCTGTAATCCCAGCTATTCAGGAGGCTGAGGTGCAAGAATCACTTGAACCTGGGAGAAGGAGGTTACAGCGAGCCAAGATCATACCACAGCACTCCAGCCTGGGTGACAGAGTGCAACTCCAACTCAAAAAAAAAAAAAAGTATATATTTATTGATTTGCACATCACCTAAGAAAACCATAAGCTAAAAAGGTGTCTGGAAAGTTGGTCACCACCTCTACGCCATCTCACATCTGAATGTCAAGAGACACGTAGAGGCAGGGTGGTTAAAGCAACTTTCTAGAGACAGAAATGACCACTGATCAAGCCACAATGCACTCTGGTTTAAATGACATTTAGGTCATGACTGTCCTTAATCTAAAATAAACCGCGATTAGTATTTCTTTTCATTAGTAAATAGCTGAATTCTGATGGTAAATTATGCTGACCAAAAACAGTTCCTCACTTCCCAAGTTAGACATAGCAATTAGGTAGAAAAATAATCTAAGCAAGCTCCATTTGTATTTCTTTTTTCACGTGTTTATTGAATATTTACCTCCCATAAAGTCTTTCAGCCTGTTGGTGGTATTTTACTGTTCAGATATATGTTAGAATTTCACTGATACTGGGTGCGGTGGCTCACACCTGTAATCCTAGCACTTCGGGAGACGGAGGCGGGCGGCTCACGAGGTCAGGAGTTCAAGACCAGCCTAGCCAATATGGTAAAACCCTAGTCTCTACTAAAAATACAAAAATTAGCCGGGCGTGGTGGTGCGCAACTGTAGTCCCAGCTACTTGGGAGGCTGAGGCAGGAGAATCACTTGAACCCAGGAGGCAGAGGTTACAGTGAGCCAAGATTGCGCCACTGCACTCCAGCCTAGGCAACAGAGCAAGACTCTGTCTCAAAAAAAAAAAAAAAAAGAATTTCACTGATACTTTTCACAAAATATACAGAAGGCGGCACAAATTCCACCACTATGGCACTCTGCCGCCTTGGGCAAGTGTCTTGATCCTTTGGCCTCAATTTTCTTATCTACAATATTAGAGTAATTGTTATGTGAACTACCTACCTCACAAGTCCTTTGTGGGTCAATTCATAACTGTGCTGTGGGTATTTCTTTTTCTTTCCTTTCTTCCTCCTTTCCTTTCCTTTCTTTCTTAGAGACGGGTTCTCATTATGTTGCCTAGACTAGACTCTAGACCCAATTCCTGGCCTCTCACCATGTTGCCCAGACCAGACTCAACTCCTGGACTCAAGGAATCCTCCGGCCTCAGCTTTCAAGTAACTGGGATCAGAGGTGTGCACCACCATGCCTGGCACTGTGGATATTTTTAAGTGATTATTCTTCCCAAATGAACTACATAAAAAACAAAAGATTCATGAATTTACTAATGGTTCTTTGTGATGGATGTGCTAATACAGAGACTAAAATCAAGGCTCCAACCTCTAAAACATTTTTTGTTTTTAAATTCCAGACTTGTTTCCCCATCCCACTGTGCAAACTGAACAAAAACTGGGCTCGCACTCCCGTCTGGAACATGTAATAAGGAAATAAATGTGCTGACTCAGAGAACACAGACATATTTAATATAAAATAAAATAGAAAACTGGCTGAATCAAGTCATAGCACAGTCTAAATCCACATATAAAAGATTGAGATGATTTTCTGCTTTGCTTTATTCAAGCCCAATGCTTTATCAGCACAGCCAGCCAAAAATTTACAACCCATGCACAGACTACGTAAACCTTTAGTTGCACATACAGTAAGACCAGCAGGTACACACTATACACATTTTTAACAAAAAACAATGACTAACCACTGATTTTGTCACCACACTTACAACGACCTGATATGGCACAGGGTGATGTGTATCAAACATGGAAATACCAACTTGGGCGACGGTTTGAATCTTGTTAACTTCAGTGCAACCACACCCCCCTAAATGCAGGTAAACTTAGCACACATGGTTTTGTCAAGGCCAGCCTGTCTTTGTTTCCCTCTCCTCTGCATTTACCCAAGATCTTGGCTCTGAGACACAGAACTCCCACTCTCGATTGGTTCATTCCGTCCTATGCAATTAAGCAACACCACAATCCAGTAAACGCAATGGCTCAATTATTTATCTTCTGGCCGACTTTACCAGGTATTTGGAAAAGAACATTGCCAAGAGATTTATTTCTCTCTCTAGAGCTGGCTTGACGGGTTGACGGGGATTTTGTCTTTTTTTCCCCTCTTTTTTACATGGCGGGGGCGTGAGGGGAGCATAGTTTAACCTAGAAAAAGATGGGAGGGAATTTAGAAAGAGTACCGGTCTGTCAATTTCCCTACAGGAAACTTGATTCTTATGCAATAAAGCCTACCCGCGACCAGCCAGCCCGTGAGGCTGCAGGGGACAGACACACCTATTCCTGCCTCCAGAAGGGCACAGCTGGCTCCTGAAGGAGCGGGAACAGGGCAAGCGGAGGAAGTGGCTCAGAGGGAGCCGCCGGCCAGGCGGGGAGGAGGCGCTTTCCGACCCCCACCCGCGCCGGTGATCCCCGCCGGCGTGACAGTCGCTCCGGCGGCCGGAACGTCCCCAGGGCTCCAGGGAGCAGGAAATCGGGGGACTGTCCCTCACTCCTGCCGCCGCAGCCGAGTGCGCCCTCGCCCCACGGTGCCCCCTCGGGCGCGTTCTCACTGTTTCTCCGAAGAACGAAACTTCCCTCCAGCGCCCCGAGTCCCTTCCGGCTCCTGTCATCCCGAAGAGTCTTCCCTCAGGGCGACCCTCCGCGTCTCCTCATCTCTCCCCGCCCCACTGCAGCGTCCATCACAAAATCCCCAAGGTCCCAGAGGCCCCCAACCGCGGCGGCGCCCCCAGGTCCCCAGGCCTCCCCGACGGCCCCACCCTGCACCCCCTTCACCTGTTTCTCCAGCAGAGGCCGAGAGGCCGGGGCTGCGCGTGCGCCGGGGGCGGGCGACGGGGCTCCCTCAGGCCGGAGGGCTTATCCGAGCCGAGGGGGAGAGACAGCGCCGAGCCGGGGTGCCTGTCCAAGATCCGGTTGGGGCTTGTTCCCTCGGCTGCTACGTCGGAACCCCCGGCTCCCCCTCCCGGTCTACGCCGCCGCAGCTCCGGAAACCGCTGAATTACAGCCCCTTCAGCCAATCCCCGCCCAGCCCCAGCCTGGCCGAGGCACGCCGTCATGCATAATTCATGAACGGCCATTTCGCTCGGCCACCCAGAGGTCCCAGTGCGTGTGCGGTACCGACAAAGCCCCGCCCACTGACCAATGAAGAGAGCAGCTAGGAGAAAGGGCGGAGCCAAGAGAAGACTGATACGCCCCTGTGCTGGCTGTTCCGACAGTTCGGTGCTCCTCCCTCCGCCACAGCGAGGGAAGAGCCGAGGACTTGGGCACAGAAGCCCGGGGGGAGGGAGGGAAGATGACCGGAATGTCCTGCTGAAAACTCAGCTGAGTTCCTGGCAGTGCGTGACGTCAAGGCACTTTAAATGCCCCTGATACAGCTCCCTCCTGTCCGCTCTCCCTTTTCCCGGCCCTTGGCACCACGTGGTGGCGAGATTGAGAGCCTCTTACCACGTGGGAATCAGCCAGTTAGACAGTCCCCAGGTATCTCCAGATCCTCTGGGGACCCAACACCTGAATTGGGTTCTGGGGACAACAAAAAGAACATAAGTGACTCCGCCTGCTTTGAACTTCAGTTTCTGCGTGAGCAGGGACACACACACCCGGAAACATGACGTGGAAATAGAGTAAATACTAGAGTGCGTGGGGAGAAATAGTAGATTTAACCCCGTCCTCCGTTCCATCACTTCAAGCATCAAACTCCGACCAGCTAGCCCATTGGCCGGTACAGGCGAATGCAGAAGACGGTGTATACGAAAGTTGATACGTGTAGGGCTTGACATTTTTATGCGTCTGAATTGAAATACATGAAATGTTCCGCCTTTTTCGTTTCCACCTTGCCTACTTGGTATGCAAGTTTTGCTGAATTGAAGCCAGTGGTTCATAGGAAATGTAGACATTTTGCCTTTCATAATAGAGAATGAACTTTGCATAATGGAGTGATTTCTGTGTATGTGCTGATACTATCAGGGTTTTTAATTTTTATTTTTTTAGGGTCTTTAAAAATATGTTATTAATATTTGTGTTTGTTTAATACGAACCGGTATAAAGACAAAAATCTATAAAGGACCCATTATCTCACTGCTCAGATAACCCCTGACATTTTTTTTTTCAATGAAACTAATACATGTTCCTGTTTAGAAAATGCAGACCGTTCAGAAAGGTAAAAATTTTTAAATGAAAATCTTTCCCTACCCCCATCATTCCTTCTCCCCAGGGATAGCTATTCTTATTAATTTGTAGTGAGAAAAATCAATGACTCTTAACCTTTGAAGGGAGTCACAGATCCTTCTGAGTGTTTGAAGGAGACTAGATTCTAGCCCCAGAAACAGCACAAGCTTTCACTCACATGGTTCTCCAGATACCTGAAACCCGTCTAACGTCTACAGATTCAGACCATTCATACCATCTCATATCCAACGAGGGACAGAGGCACCTACAGGGCAATTCATAGGGTCACTGGTGCTGGGAATTGAGAACCTCCTATTGCCCTCTGGTAGACACAGCCCAATGTGGAAATTGCTGTATTTAACCTGTAGAGTGTGTGTGTATTGATTAGACTGTTTATCTACACCACAGGACAGATATCCCTCATCTCCACCTATATTCTCTTGTAACTGCGCTATCCCATGCCATTAACTTCCTCCCTGATAACATAGGGTCTAGGACTTGTTTAGTGATTTACTGCTTACAAAGCACTTACACACCTTATACACTCCCTGCCTCGTTTCTCACAATCATGAGTAGCAGATAGGAGAGGCCATATTATCCGCTGATAGAAAACTAAAGCAAACATAATATGACATTTTCAAGATCACAGAGATATTCAGAAATATACCAGGTTTTGGGGCTTTATGTCCCATAGCTTTGTTCCATTCATTCAAACCCTGCCCTGACTTCTCAGGAGCTGGCCTCTGTTTCCCTCATTGGCCTCCCCACCAGTAACTCATAAAATCTACCTCTGAGACTATCGGTTTGACCTGCAAAAATTCTCTTCAACCCAGACACTGGCCTTTCTCCATGTCCTGCCAAATTCCTCTTGGCTAAATGCTGCAGTTTCTGTCCCTTGGGCCTCTGCCTTAATCACCTGATAATTCTCTCCTTACTGTATCCTATTCTTCCACTGGCTGCCAGAGACATCATCCTAAAAATTAAATAAATAAATATATATTCAGGCCAAGTCGGGCGGATCACAAGATCAGGAGTTCGAGACCAGCCTGGCCAACACAGTGAAACCCCGTCTCTACTAAAAATACAAAAATTAGGCTGGGCACTGTGGCTCACGCCTATAATCCCAACACTTTAGGAAGCTGAGACGGGCAGATCACCTGAGGTCAGGAGTTCGAGACCAGCCTGACTAATATGATGAAACCCTATCTTTACTAAAAATACAAAAATTAGCTAGTCATGGTGGCTTGCACCTATAATCCCTGCTACTTGGAAGGCTGAGGCAAGAGAATCGCTTGAACCCAGGAGGGGAAGGTTGCAGTGAGCCGAGATCGCGCCATTGCATTCCAGCCTGGGCAACAAGAGCGAAACTCCATCTCAAAACAAAACAAAACAAAAGCAAAAATTAGCCAGCCATGGTGGCACGCACCTGTAGTCCCAGCTACTCAGGAGGCTGTGAGCCCAGATCCCTCCACTGCACTCCAACCTGGGTGATAGAGTAAGACTCTGGCTCAAAAAAAAAAAAAAAAAAAAAAAATTCAATCATGTCACAGTCAGTTTAAAAATCTCTATGGTTCCCTCTTACCGGCAAGATAAAATCCAAGTTAATTTTTTTTTTTTTTTGAGACAGAGTTTCCTCTTGTCGCCTAGGCTGGAGTGCAATGGTATGATCTTGCGTCACTGCAACCTCCGTCTCCCGGGTTCAAGCAATTCTCCCGCCTCAGCTTCCCAAGTAGCTGGGACTACAGGTGCCCACCACCATGCCCAGCTAATTTTTGCATTTTTAGTAGAGACGGGGTTTTACTATGTTGGCCAGGCTGGTCTTGAACTCCTGACCTCAAGTGATCTGCCCACCTCGGCCTCCCAAAGTGCTGGGATTACAGACATGAGCCACTGTGTCCGGCCAATCCACGTTAAATTTTAAAAATGCTAGCCAGGCACAGTGGCTCATGCCTGTAATCCTAGAGATTTGGGAGACCGAGGCAGGAGGATCATTTGTGGCCAGGAGTTCAAGATCAGCCTGGGCAACATGGCAAAACACCTTTACATAAAATTAGCCGGGCGTAGTGGCGGCATGCCTGTAGTCCCAGCTATTCTGGAGGCTGAGGTAGGAGGATCACTTGAACTCAGAAGGAAGTTCGAAGTTACAGTGAGCTATGATCGTTCTACTGTACTATAGTCTGAGCAACAGAACAAGACCAACCTGGTCTCAAAAACAAATAACAACAAAAAAAGCTGATCATTTAATTCAGTGCCATGGCTGGGTGCGTTGGCTCATGCCTGTAATCCCAACACTTTGGGAGGCCGAGACGGGCAAATCCTGAGGTCAGGAGTTCAAGACCAGCCTGGCCAACATGATGAAACCCCATCTCTACTAAAAATACAAAAAAATTAGCTGGGCTTAATGGCAGGTGCCTGTAATCCCAGCTACTTGGGAGGCTAAGGCAGGAGAATCACTTGAACCCGGGAGGCGGAGGTTGCAGTGAGCCGAGATCACACTATTGTGCTCCAGCCTGGGCGACAAAGTGAGACTCTGTCTCAAAAAAAAAAAAAAGAAAAGAAAAGAAAAAAGCACTATAATTCAGTGCCATGCATGTGGTAGGAGCTCAATTGATGTTCCTTCTTTCTCCCTCTTGATTTGAATCATAAAATCCTACAGGCCTGGTGCAGTGGCTCACACCTGTAATCTCAGCACTTTGAGAGGCCGAAGTGGGTGGATCACCTGAGGTCAGGAGTTCAAGATCAGCCTGACCAACATGTTGAAAGTCTGTCTCTACTAAAATTACAAAAATTAGCCAAGCGTGGTTGTGGGCACCTGTAATCCCAGGTACTCAGGAGACTGAGGCAGAAGAATCTCCTGAACCCAGGAGATAGAGGTTGCAGTGAGCTAAGATTGCGCCATTGCAATCCAGACTAGGCAATACAGTGAGACTCTGTCTCAAAAAAAAAAATTTCTACAAAGGCTGATCTGAATCCTCCCTTTTCTAACCTAGTCCTACAAACCCTATTAAATGTGCTACCTTCTTCCAAACATATCTACACCTTCTGCAACTTCATGCCTCTGTGGATAGTCTTCCTTCCACCTGTAATCTCTTCCCTTTCCTCAGTCCCTACCTGAGAACTCTTACTCATTCTTCAAAGCCCTGTTGCAACATCACCTCCTCTAGGCTTCCCTCTATTCTTACTGGCAAAGTTAATCTCCTACCAGACTCCCTCAGCAGGTTGTTTCCCCATCTAGAATATATTCTCTACCTTGAACTCTAATAAATCCATGTATTGGCCTACTTCCTGAAAAATAAACAATAATTAACATTGATTAAGTAATCACTACTATGTTCCAGGAACTATGCTAAGCATTTTACATATATTATCTCATTTGATCCTCACCAGAACCCAGTGAGGTGGGTAATATTATAATTCTTATTTTACAACTGACGAAACGAAGACTTAGAAAGTGAAAGACTGGCTCGAGACTGGTCTCACAGCTAGAAACTGTGTGGGAACTCAGAATGAAAATCAGGTCTGACTGACTCTCTGGCCACATGCTAACAAACACCTTCCCCTAACCTGTGGGTTCCTGGAAACTTGAACCCCTTCAGGCCTGTCTTCATAATCTCAGCATCTATCATCTAGCCTAGAGCTCACCTAAGACTGAATTAATTAAATATTAATAAATAAGTCTTGAGGCCCGGCGTGGTGGCTCATCCTGTAATCCTAGCACTTTGGGAGCCTGAGGCAGGCGGATCACTCCAGCCTGAGCAACAGGGCGAGACTTGGTCTCAAAAAACAAAAAAAGGGCCGGGCATGGTGGCTCACGCCCGTAATCCCAGCACTTTGGGAGGCTGAGGCGGGTGAATCATGAGGCCAGGAGATCGAGACCATCCTGGCTAACACAGTGAAACCCCATGTCTACTGAAAAAATACAAAAAAATTAGCCCAGCGTGGTGGCGGGTGCCTGTAGTCCCAGCTACTCAGGAGGCTGAGGCAGGAGAATGGCGTGAACCCGGGAGGAGGAGCTTGCAGTGAGCTCAGATTGCGCCACTGCACTCCAGGCTGGGCGACAGAGTGAGACTCCGTCTCATAACAAACAAGCAAACGAACAACAACAACAACAAAACAGAAAAAGAAAAAAAAAATACTGAGTGGGGAGGACTGTTGAAACTGAAGGAGAGAGGCATCCCTGCATAACGATGCCTGAGGTGTTTTGGCAGAGAGAAGGCCCAAGGGGTTTGTGTTGCGCAGACCTGTTCTCCACTGTGATATTAGTGAGGGGGGTTTGGGCAGCTCTGGGTGAGCCTTTCTGTTGCTGAACCCCATGAAGATCTCATTACCCTCACAAGTTGCCCCTTACTCCCTTTGGTCACCGCAGTGACTTGTCACCCACTTACCATCCCCAAGGTTCTCTTTCTTGCCATGCTTTCCTCTTGACTTTGGGTTTTACTGCTAATTCCTTCAGGGAAGAGGTGAAGGAGTTCTCACAGGGTTAATGAGAAGTTTGGACACAAATATAGTTATCATTAAGGAAAAACAGATACTCAAGCTCTCAAATTAGACATGCTATACTTGAATTTGAATCCTGGCTCTGCCATTTACCAGCTCTGTGTTCTTGGGGAAGTGACTTAGCCTTAGGTAAGTCTCATTTTCTGCATCTGTAAAGTCACAGTATTTGCCTCATGGGGTTCTTGTAAAGATTAAATGAGTTCACAGATGTGTTACATGAATTACATGCTTAGAACGGTGGCTAGTACATAGTCAACACTCTGTGTTTGTTAATGCTGATATCATTATTCAAGACCTTTTTTGGAGACAGAGTCTCGCTCTGTCGCCCAGGCTGGAGTGCAGTGGCAACCTCTGCCTCCCAGGTTCGAGCGATTCTCCTGCCTCAGCCTCCCAGGTAGCTGGGATTACAGGCCCGCACCACCACACCCTGCTAATTTTTTGTATCTTTAATAGAGACAGGGTTTCACCATGTTGGGCAGGCTGGTCTCAAACTCCTGACCTTGTGATCCACCCACCTTGGCCTCCCAAAGTGCTGGGATTACAGATGTGAGCCACTGCGCCCAGCCTCCCACTCAATGTTTTCAAGGCTATGTTTTTTTCCTATATCGCTTAACACATCATTCATACCATGTCCTTCTGTTCTTCCAGTCAATTCTCATGGAGCTTTGGATACAGTTCTCCTTTATCTCATCTCCTTCAAGGCCCTGCCTACCCCACCTGCTTCTCTGCAGCCCATTAAATTCCAGCCAGTCCACTTCCCAGCTCAGAACCTTTGCATATGCTGTTCCTTTTCCTTCCCCGGCTTTGGCGTGGCTGTTTCCTTGTTACTCCAACAGGCCTTGTCTAACCACTCTTATCTAAGGTTATTTATAGCCTGTTACTCCCTATTTCTATATCCTGTTTCCTGTGGAATTCATCATAGTTCTTTTTTATTTATTTTTATTTATTTATTTATTTATTTAGAGACAGAGTCTTGCTCTGTAACCCAGGCTAGAGTGAAGTGGTGAGATCTTGGCTCACTGCAGCCTGTTTCCCAGGTTCAAGTGATTCTTCTGCATCAGCCTCCCGAGTAGCTGGGATTACAGGTGGCCACTACCACACCCGACTAAGTTTTGTGTTTTTAGTAGAGACGGGGTTTCACCATAGTGGCCAGGCTGGTCTCGAACTTCTGACCTCAGGTGATCTGCCTGCCTTGACCTCCCAAAGTGCTGAGATTATAGGCATGAGCCATTGCGCCCAGCCTTATTTTATTTTATTTTATTTTATTTTATTTTATTTTATTTGAGACAGGGTCTCACCCAGGCTGGAGTGCAGTGGCATGATCTCAGCTCACTGCAACCTCTTCCTACCAGGCTTAAGTGATCCTTCCACCTCAACCTCCCAAATAGCTGGGACTACAGGTGTGCACCATCACCCCTGGCTAATTTTTCTATTTTTAGTAGAGACAGGATTTGGCACCTTTCTCTGTCACCCAGGCGAGTGTGCAGTGATGTGATCATAGCTCATTGCGGCTTTGAACCCCTGGGCTCCAGGCATCCTCCAGCCTCACCCTCCCCTAGTAGCTGGGATGACAGCTGTGTGCCGCCACACCCAGCTCTGTTTACAGGGTTTCTTATCTGTCTCTCTCATTATACTGTTAGTTGCAGGAAGAGGTGTCTTCTCCGTTCCAGGCTCCCTTGACTCCCCAGTCAACATGCTCACATAATAGATGCTCAATAAATAATGAATGCATGGAAGTGCTCTTTTTTTTTTTGTTGAGACAGAGTCTCGCTTTGTTGCCCAGACTGGAGTGCAGTGGCCGGATCTCAGCTCACTGCAAGCTCCGCCTCCCGGGTTCACGCCATTCTCCTGCCTCAGCCTCCCGAGTAGCTGGGACTACAGACACCCGCCACCTCGCCCGGCTAGGTTTTCGTATTTTTTAGTAGAGACGGGGTTTCACCGTGTTAGCCAGGATGGTTTCGATCTCCTGACCTTGTGATCCGCCCGTCTCGGCCTCCCAAAGTGCTGGGATTACAGGCTTGAGCCACCGCGCCCGGCCATGGAAGTGCTCTTGATCCCACCTCTCCCCTCTTTGAGTGTTCTCAATTCTCTTCTCCTTCCTGACCTTCTCCACTTGTTCCCTTCTTTCTGACTTGAAGATCCTTCCTCTCTCCCATACTGACCTTGCTATTTCCTCAAGTTACCCCCATCACTTCACATTCATTGCCCCATGTCCTCATCCCCACTTGCTCCATCAGGGTGGTTTCTGCCCTCTCTTGTTCCTAGGACAGAACTCTTGAAGGCTAGCAGGGAGCTCCTCATCAACATTGATATCTTTTTTTTCTTTTTTGAGACGGAGTCTCACTCTTTTGCCCAGGCTGGAATGCAATGGCGCGATCTCTGCTCACTGCAAGCTCCGCCTCCCAGGTTCACGCCATTCTCCTGCCTCAGCCTCCCAAGTAGCTGGTACTACAGGCACCTGCCACCACGTCCAGCTAGTTTTTTGTTTGTTTGTTTGTTTGTTTGTTTGTTTGTTGTATTTTTGGTAGAGATGGGGTTTCACCGCTAACAAGCCAGGATTGTCTCCATCTCCTGACCTCGTGATCTGCCCGCCTCGGCCTCCCAAACGTCGATATCTTTTTAGTCATTTTACTTAACTTCGTGTTGAATCTACAGCTGTTATCCTCCTCTTCCTTCCTACACGTTCTCTCCTCCCTTGACCATCACAGCAGTTGATAGAAGCAATTGCATTAAATTGAAAGCTGAGGGGATCTGAGACAAGACATCCTGGCTCTGACACAGAAGCTGTGCAACCTTGGGCGAGCTTCTTAACCTCTCTGAACCTCAGCATCCTCATCTGCAAATAGAGAACACAATTCTGATTTCAGTGAATTTGCATTAAAGTGTTTTTTGTTGGAAGATACTCTCCAGCTGACCATGCAGCATAGCAGATAAGAGTCAGGTCCTAAGCCAGGTGTGGTGGCTCACACCTGTAATCCCAGCACTTTAGGAGGCCGAGGCAGGTGAATCACCTGAGGTCGGGAGTTCAAGACCAGCCTGACCAACATGGAGAAACCCTGTCTCTACTAAAAACACAAAATTAGCTGGGTGTGGTGGTGCATGCCTGTAATCCCAGCACTTTGGGAGGGCGAGACAGGCTGGTCAACCTGAAGTCAGGAGTTCAAGATCAGCCTGGCCAACATGGTGAAACCCTGTCTCTATTAAAAATACAAAAAATTAGCCCGTGGTGGTGGGCGCCTGTAATCTCAGCTTCTCAGGAGGCCGAAGCAGGAGAATGGCTTGAACCTGGGAGGTGGAAGTTGTGGTGAGCCGAGAGCATGCCCTTGCACTCCAGCCTGGGCAACAAGAGCGAAACACTGTCTAAAAAAAAAAAAAAATAGATAATATGAAAGAGCCTGCCTCATAGGTAGTTGTGAAGATTAAATGAGACAACCTGCTAAGCATTTAATACAGCATCTGGCATATTGCATCTCCTCAATACATATTAGGCATTATTATCTTATACAAAAAGCAAAGGGGGAGGAGGGACTTGTTGGAGAGAAACTGAGACTTCTCATAAATTCCAGTAGACTTGAACAACCACACCTCGGGAACAGCAGTTCCAGGAACCTCAGCAGAGGGAGTTTGTGGAAAAGTTGTGCTTTTCCCCTGTCATGACTTGACTTGACGCTGCTGCTGAAAATGTTCAGTCTGTGTATGTGTCTGTTGGCCTGCAATTCTAAATTCCAGCCACAGAAAATTTCACTGTACCAGATCTTTTTTCTTTTTTCTTTTTTTTTTTTTTTTTTGAGACGGAATTTTGCTTTTGTTGCCCAGGCTGGAGTGCAATGGCACAATCTCGGTTCACCACAACCTCCACCTCCTGGGTTCAAGCAATTCTCCTGCCTCAGCCTCCTGAATAGCTGTGATTACAGGTATGCACCGGGCCCATGCCTGGCTAATTTTGTATTTTTAGTGGAGACGGGGTTTCTTCATGTTGGTCAGGCTGGTCTCGAACTCCTGACCTCAGGTGATCTACCCACCTTGGCCTCCCAAAGTGCTGGGATTACAGGCGGGAGCCACTGCGTTGGCTGAGATAGTGCCACTGCACTCCAGCCTAGGCAACAGAGTGAGACTTATCTCAAAAAAAAAAAAAAAAAAAAAAAAAAGACCAGGCAGGCGAATCCTGAGGTCAGGAGTTCAAGACCAACCCAACCAACATGAAGAAACCCCATCTCTACTAAAAATACAAAATTAGATGGGCATGGTGGTTTGCGCCTATAATCCCAGCTACTCGGGAGGCTGAGGCAGGAGAATTGCTTGAACCCAGGAGGCGGAGGTTGCGGTGAGCTGAGATTGTGCCATTGGACTCCAGCCTGGGTAACAAGAGCAAAACTCCGTCACTCTCTCACACACACACACACACACACACACAAACATACACACACACACACACACACACACACACACGAGCTCTTTTAGTTATAGCATACCAAAAATCTTTTTTTTTCTTTTTTTTTTTTAGCTAGAATTTCGCTCTTGTTGCCCAGGCTGGAGTACAATGATGCAATCTTGGCTACCGCAACCTCCGCCTCCTGGGGGTTTCTCCTGCCTCAGCCTGCCTCAGCCTCGCCAGTAGCCGGGATTATAGGCATGTGCCACCACGCCCGTCTAATTTTGTATTTTTAGTAGAGATGGGGTTTCTCCATGTTGGTCAGCTAGTCTTGAACTCCCAACCTCAGGTGATCCACCTGCCTCGGCCTCCCAAAGTGCTGGGGTTACAGGCTTGAGCCACCATGCCCAGCCTCACACCGTAATTCTATAATTATTAATCAAGTCTTCAGCCCCTATATGCCTTTCACGATGTTCGTTTTGCCTGAGCAACTTCCCTGTCCTGTATCACTGCTTGCATTTCATTCACATGTATTGTGTACCTGCCTAGCTCACAGATCCTCTTTTCCTGGGAGTTGCCCCTCCTCCCTGCAATCAGACACTGAAATGGGCCCCTCGGCCACATCGGTATTATATGATCCTGTCCTCTTGGCCTTTGGTTATTTATGTTTTGTTTGTTTGTTTGTTCATTTATTTATTTTGAGACAGAGTCTCATTCTGCCAGGCTGGAGTGTGGTAGCACGATCTCGGTTCACTGCAACCTCTGCCTCCCAGGTCCGAGCAATTCTCTGCCTCAGCCTCCCGAGTAGCTGGGATTATAGGCGCTCATCACCACGCCTGACTAATTTTTTTATTTTTAGTAGAGACCGGGTTTCACCATCTTGGCCAGGCTGGTCTTGAACTCCTGACTTCCTGATCCACCTGCCTTGGCCTCCCAAAGTGCTGGGATTACAGGCCTGAGCCACCGTGCCCGGCGGGCATTGATTATTAAACTCAGGGCCAACACTAGTGTGAACTAGCTTACTCAGAGTCTCTCTGTCAGGAATTTGGAATGTTGAAATAGAGAGGTACAGAGCCTGTGAGCCCTTAGAGCTGAGTTCCATTCCTATCAGCACTTTAGGGAGCACTGCCTTTGCAGAAGTGCCTGGAAATCCCCTGATGCCTACTCTTTCTACTCTTCCACTAGGTAACATAAACCAATATAATTGTGTTTGAGACACTTTTAGGCTCTGGGGATGCAAATATCAACTAAAATGCTGCCTCTGGCCTCCAACAGTATCTATTGAAATCCTACCCATGTTTAGAATCACAGCTTAAAAGCCACCTTCCTCCTTTAAGTTTTCCCATATTCCCCAAGTGGGATTAACCTCTCTCCAGGGTATTGTCATTGCACTTTGCTTTACTTCTCTTACATTAAGTCATGTCTTTGAGCTTGTATTTACTTATGATGTATTTGTTTGATACCTTGAAGATCTTTCTGGATATTATTAGGTTGGTGCAAAGGTAAATGCGGTCTTTATCAAAGTAATGGCAAAACCCACAATTACTTTTGCACCAACCTAATAGTATTTATTTATTTAAAAATTTCTGTAGAGATGGGGTCTTGCTGTGTTGCCCACGGTTGTCTCAAACTCGTGGACTCAAACAATCCTCCCTCCTCAGCCTCCCACAGTGCTGGGATTACAGGTGTGAGCCACCATGCCAGGCCACTTTGAGCTATTTTGAACAGCTGCCTCTCCCAGTGATTGCAAACCCTTTAATATCAAGGACTAGATCTGGCTGTCTTTTTAGTCTCTCAGCTCCTGGCACAGAATCACAAACAGATCACTTGGAAAGACCATCTGTTGTTTTGTCTGCCCATGTTTCTCTCTCTTTTTTCTCCATCCTTAAAAAATAAATAAATAAATAGGCCAGGCACAGTGACTCATGCCTGTAATTCCAGCACTTTGGGAGGCCCAGGTTGGTGGATCATTTTAGGTCAGGGGTTCGAAACCAGCCTGGCCAACATGGCGAAACGCTGTTTCTACTAAAAATACAAAAATTATCTGGAGATGTTGGCGGGCACCTGTAATCCCAGCTACTCGGAGGCTAAGGCAGGAGAATCGCTTGAACCTGGGAGACGGAGGTCACAGTGAGCCAAGATTGCAATACTGCACCACCCTTGGTGAGAGTAAGACTCTGTCTAAAATAAAATAATAAAAAAATAGAGGTAGAGTATTGCTTTGTCATCCAGACTCAGTGCAATGGTTTGGGTCATAGCTCACTGCAGCCTGCAACTTCTGGACTCAAGCAATCCTCCCACCTCAGCCTCCTGAATAATGGGGACTACAGGAACACAATATCCTGCCTGGCTAATTTTTGTATTTTTTGTGGAGAAAGGGTCTTATTATATTGCCCATGCTGGTCTCGAAGTCATGGGCTCAAGCTATCCTCTTGCAGCAGCCTCCAAAAGTGCTGAGATTACAGGCAGGAGCCACTGCACCCAGCCTCCCTTTTCTATTGATAACTACATCCCTATTTTCCTTGGAGAAAACAGCCCTTTTTCACTTGTGATTGTTAAGTTTAGGTCTCAACTTGACTAGATTAAGGAATACCTATGAGGTGTTTCCAGAAGAGATTACCATGCGAGTGTGAAGGAAGGAAGTGTGGAAGATCTGTCCTCAGTGTGGGCAGGCACCACCCAATCAGCTCCCCCTAACCCACCATAGAACAAAACACAGAGAAATAGCTGAGCTGGTCTCTCTCCTGGAGCTGAGATACTCTCCTCTTCTCCTGCCATGGACATTAGAACTCCAGCCTCTCTGGCCTTTGGACTCTAGCACTTACACCAGTGGCCTCATGGGTTCTCAGGCCTTTGGCCCCAGGCTAAGAGTTACACCGTCAGCTTCCCTGAGTCTGAGGCTTTCAGACTTAGACTGAGCCAAGCTCAGGCATCCCAGGGTCTCCAGCTTGCAGATGGCTCGCCATGGGACTTCTTAGCCTACATAATCAAATGAGCCAATTCCCTCATTCAATTCCCTCTTCTGTATCTACCTGTCCATCCATCCTATTGGTTGTCTCTCTGAAGAGCCCTGATGAATACCCCTCTTAATTCCACATTTCATGTGGGTTCTATAAGTGATCACATGACCTGTGTTTGGTCAGAGCCACAGTGATTTGGACATGTGACCTGTCAGGGTATGACAGCTGAGATTCTGGCTGGACAAATCTGGAAAGAACCTCTCTTTACTGGGGTTACTCACCTGTTAGTCCATAAGCCTGCTGCTATTTATGGTCACTTTTGCCACCACATGGGAAGAATCTGATTATTATTATTATCATCATTTTGAGACAGAGTCTCACTTTGTCACCCAGGCTGGAGTGCAATGGCGTGATCTCGGCTCACCACAATCTCCCCATCCTGGGTTCAAGCTATTCTCTCACCTCAGCCTCCTGAGTAGTTGGGATTACAGGAACCTGCCACCATGCCTGGCTAATATTTTTATTTTTAGTACAGATGGCGTTTCACCATGTTGGCCGAGCTGGTCTTGAACTCCTGACCTCAGGTGATCCACCTGCCTGGGCCTCCCAAAGTGCTGGGATTACAGGCATGAGCCACCTTGCCCAGTCCTCTTCTTCATCTTATAAAGTCACTGGTCTCATCATGGGAGCCCCACCCTGGTGACCTTATCTAATGCTAATTACCTTGAAAAGGCCCCACTTCCAATTCTCATCAACATATGAATGTGGGGTTTCCAACATATGAAATTTGCCCCAGGCATGGTGGCTCACACCTGTAATCCCAGCACTTTGGGAGGCCAAGGCAGGTAGATCCCTTGAGGTCAGGCGTTCAAGACCAGCCTGCCCAACATGATGAAACCCCATCTCTACTAAACATACAAAAATTAGTTGGGCGCAGTGGCACATGCCTCTAATCCTAGCTAATCAGGAGGCTGAGGCAGGAGAATCACTTGAACCCAGGAGGCAGAGGTTACAGTGAGCGGAGATCACGCCGCTGCACTACAGCCCGGGTAACATAACAAGACTCTGTCTCAAAAAAAAAAAAAAAAAAAAGAAAAGAAAAGTAGATACAACTGGGATATGTCATGCACTTTCTTTACCGATATTCAGCCCTCTGAGAGCCTTTGATTTTCCCCTCCCCTAGGCTGCTTCCTCCAGGCCTATGATTCCAAAGGGTATGTGTGTGGGAAGCTCAGGCTGAGTACAGTAACCGGGTGTGTCTGGAAGGCTAATGTCCTGACTACAGGGAAGTGGATGGGGGATGGGGGATGGGGGGTTGGGGGGGACACAGGGTTACAGACCTGTATAGACACAGGGTTATAACCATGAAACAGATTGAGGATCCAGTTGCCTTTGAATCCCAGCGCCACTGCTTCCCAGCTATGGCACCTTAGACAAGTCACTGTTTCCTCATATCTAGACTGGGAATGATGATAGGCTCTGCCTAGTGGGGTTGTTATGACATTAAATGAGCAATTGCATACCAAAGTGCTCAGAACAGTTCCTGGCAGAGAGTAAGGGCTCAATAAATTGGCAATTATTATTATCTCCCTGGCCTTCCCCCACCCCAGGCAAGTGAGACAAGTTTATACCAACAGTTCTTCCTCCCTTTCTCCCTCCTTCCCTCCTGCCTTCTGTAACCCTATGTAACTGCCTTCAGAGAACACAATCGAACACAGATCCTTTTAGAAAAGCAGGTTTATTGGTCGGGCTGCTCACCAGGACACAGCAACATGAGAGGTTCCCCAAGCCCACAGAAAACTGCATCTGCCCACAGCTCAAGCCCCTTCAGGCCATCAGCACCAAGGGACCTTGTCCCACAATCCCCAACCTCCCTCAGCAGAGGGGTCTTCAACCATTCAGAAGACAACCAAAAAGGAAAAGAAAGGAAAAAAGAAAAAAAAAAAAGCAAAGCTTTGTATTGTATAAAAGGTTTGTGTCCCCAGGCTCCCTCCCCCAATCCCTTAAAACAGTGAGCTGCAGTTCTAAAAAGCAGGGCAGAGAAGGTAAGGAGCAGGTGGGGGAAGGAGGAAGCCCTCGGGGCCTCCCTTTAGGCTGTGACTGGGGAGAGGGGCTGTTCTTGCTTCTGACAAACCCCGTTTAATGGGGAGGAACAAAGGGACTCCTTTCTTGAGAACCTGGTCTGAACAGAATCAGGCCTCTGGACTGGGAGCAATACTCCCTTCACCCCCAAAGATTCAGGAAAGGCACCCCAAGGACAAGGAAACCAGTGAGGCCTTGGCTAGCTCTGCAGCTTTAGGATTCTAGCTCTAGGGAAGGATTTTTTTCTTTTTTAAACAGCGTCTTGCTCTGTTGCCTAGGATGAAGTGCAGAGGCACCATTAGAGCTCACTGCAGCCTCAAACTCCTGGGCTCTGGCGATCCTCCCTCCTCAGCCTCCCGAGTCGCTGGGACCACAGGCACGTGCCACCATGCCCAGCTAGGGAAGGAGCTTGAGAAGAAACTGGCAGGAGTGAACCAGGAGTGAACTTGGTGGCAGGGCCAGCACCTTGCTCTCCCTCCTAATTCCCAGCCTGCTGCTGCCCCCTTCTGGGACCCTAATTTTCTGGACTTTGAGAAATGGGCTGCCCCTGGGGGCACCTCCGAGAGCCCATTTGAGGGATCGGGTGGGGCTGACCTCTTTGTCCTCTTTGGATCACCGCCTTCTCACACTGTCCTCCCTCTTGATTCTGAAAAATGGTCCTGCTGCCCATGGAGAACCACAGTAAGATGGACTTCTCATGCAGCTAGTAAGGGGACTTCCCTCTTCACCCATTTCCACCTTCTCCTAGTTTCCTTTTTTTTTGTTTTGTTGAGATAGAGTCTCACTCTGTCACCCAGGCTGGAGTGCGGTGGCGCGATCTTGGCTCACAGAAACCTCCACCTCCCGGGTTCAAGCAATTCTCCCCACCTCAGCCTCCAAAGTAGCTGGGATTACAAGTATGCGCCACCATCACGGGCTAATTTTTGTAATTTTAGTAAAGATGGGTTTTTGCCATGTTGGCCAGGCTGGTCTCGAACTCCCGACCTCAGGTGATCTGCCCACCTGGGCCTCCCAAAGTGCTGGGGTTACACGCATGAGCCACCGAGCCTGGCCAACCTTCTCCTATTTTCCCATTCTCCTTTCCAAAGCCATGGCCATGTGCTGCTGTGTACAGGTGCATAAACACATCAGTGTGCCATCCCTCACATGTCGTTCCCCACCCCTCCTTTCCAGGGCTTCTCTTGGCTCCAGCGTTCCTCTGGGTCCCTCTGCAGATACAGCCTGTGCTGGACCTCCAGCCAGGGTGAGGGCTCATTCTGCTCTCTTCCCCACTGCCTCAGTTTCACCCCAAAGCTGCTTTCACATCCTTCCAGTAGGGGGCCTCCCATGGGGGCAAGGATCCCCTTTAGGATTCAATCTTTTCTCTTTGGGCAGTTTTGGCTTTGAGTCCCCCAGGGTCAGGGTGAGAATGAAGAGCTCAGTGAGCGGAATGACAGCAGCTGGGTGGGTGGTGTGAGGAGAGGCTGAGGGGAAGGCAGCCCCCCCCAGAGGGGCCTAACTGTGGAATCACTGCAATTTCCTCTGAGATCCCGTTTTGGATAACCAGGACAGGGATCGCCCATTCCCTTCCCATTCCACCCGGACTGTGTCCAAGCGGGGGCTGTCCACTGCGGGGGCTGCCTCCCCATCGGGTCCTAACAGCTCTAAGACTGGGAGGGGAGATCCTGGAGGTGTTGGGGCGGGGCCGTGTTTTCAATTTAGAAAAATATCAGCCAGTTCGGGGCCGAGAGAGAATGCGACAGAGGAAGTTCGGAAGGAGCGAGGAATGGGGTGGGTGGCGGCGGGGGCGGCTCAGTCGCTGTCGCTCTTGTCCACCAGCACGGCGTCGGACTCCTCGGTGATCTCCAGCAGCGCGTGCGCGTCGGGGCTGCTCCCGCGCCGCAGGTCGCCGGCCTCCCCGCGCTCCGCGCCGCCCTCGTCGTCCTCGTCGGCGCCCACCTCCACCATCTCGGTGGCCTTGAGCACCTCCACCTGGCCCTCGCGGATCTTCTTGACGTGGAAGGTGAAGGGCGGCACCTTGTAGACCGCGGTCTTGGAGCGCGCGTACACCACGTGGTCGGGCGTGAAGGATTTGCGCAGCTTGTCCCGCGACGTCTTCAGCTTCTCGCGCCGCTCGGCGGGCACCAGGCGCGTGCCCAGCTTGTTCATGCGCTTCTCCAGGGTGTGCCGCGTCTTCTCCAGGTTTTCTTTGGTCTTGAGGCGCGTCTTCTCCAGGTTCTCGCGGGTACGCACCTTGGTCTTCTCCATCTTCTCCTTGGAGAAGGCCTTCTTGAAGTCGTCCACGCGCCGCAGGCCACTGCGCTTGATGCGCTCAGCGCGCGACTCCTCGATAACCTCCTCAACCTCCACCGCCTCGTCCGATGACAGCTCCAGGGCTGCTGCGTCCTCCTCGGGCCGATCGCCCTCGCCCAGCTCCTCGCCCTCCTTCTCTGGCAGCGCCTCCGACTCTTTCAGCGATTTGCTGATGCTCACTTTGGCCGGCAGCTTAACTTCATCCTAAGGGAAGAGGAGAAGGGACATGAGAGGGGTGGGAGGAGGGAGACGTGAGCGAGCCTGAGTCTGGGTGGTGGCGATCCTGGAGAGAGGGGAGCACGGGACACGCGTAGTCCGCAGGAAACTGGCGGCGCTCAATACATGTGTGTAGGCTCACCCATGTAACATTAGGGCTTTGGGAGACGGAGGCAGGAGGATCGCTTGAATCCAGGAGTTCGAGACCAGCCTGGGCAACACAGCCCCCATCTCCGGCACCCCAACCCCCTGTGGCCATTCTCTCTCTCTCTCTCTCTCTTTTTTTTTTTTCAGACGGAGTCTCGCTCTGTTTCCCAGGCTGGAGTGCAGTGGCACGATCTTGGCTCACCGCAATCTCTGCCTCCCAGGTTCAAGCAATTCTCCTGCCTCAGCCTCCCGAGTAGCTGGGATTACAGGCGCCCGCCACCATGCCCGGCTGAATTCTGTATCTTTAGTAGAGATGGGGTTTCGTCATGTTGGTCAGGCTGGTCTCGAACTCCCGACCTCAGGTGATCCGCCCGCCTCAGCCTCCCAAAGTTCTGGGATTACAGGTGTGAGCCACCATGCCCAACCTCGCGCCGCCATTCTCTAAAAAATACATGTGTGTTGAACGAATGGTGACTATACAGACCGCGCGAGCAGGGGACCGAGCTTCGGGTCGGAGATGGGCTGCGTAATAATTGCACTTGGGCTAAAATCTCTGTAGTTGTCCAACCCTGTCCTGTGCCCCGTCCACCCGCAGATGATGTTAAACCACTGCGGCCCTCGAGAGACTTTGGAAATGGGCGAGCGCCCTCTGGTGCCGAAAATCGCACACTGCCCGAGCCAGGCGGAAAAGCAAGTGGTGGGAGTATCTGTTTAGGTTGAAAGCCGGTAGGGGTTTGAGCCCACAGCTAAACCTACCCACCCGAGCAGGTAAAGTAAAGGGAGTGCATTTTCCAGACTCAAGCTATTTCATTTTTTTTTTTTTTTTTTTTGAGATGGAGTCTCACTTTGTGGCCCAGGCTGAAGTGCAGTGGCGCGATCTCGGCTCACTGCAACCTTCGCCTCCCAGGTTCAAGCAATTCTCCTGCCTCAGTTTCCTGAGTAGCTGGGACTGCAGGCATGCGCCACCACACCTGGCTAATTTTTTTTTTTTTTTTTTTTTTTTTTTGAGACGGAGTCTGGCTCTGTCGCCCAGGCTGGAGTGCAGTGGCCGGATCTCAGCTCACTGCAAGCTCCGCCTCCCGGGTTTACGCCATTCTCCTGCCTCAGCCTCCGGAGTAGCTGGGACCACAGGCGCCCGCCACCTCGCCCGGCTAGTTTTTTTTTGTATTTTTTAGTAGAGACGGGGTTTCACCGTGTTAGCCAGGATGGTCTCGATCTCCTGACCTTGTGATCCGCCCGTCTCAGCCTCCCAAAGTGCTGGGATTACAGGCTTGAGCCACCGTGCCCGGCTACCTGGCTAATTTTTTTGTATTTTTTAGTAGAGATGGGGTTTCACCATGTTGGTCAGGCTGGTCTCGAACTCCTGACCTCAAATAATCCACCCGCCTTGGCCTCCCAAAGTGCTGGGATTACAGGCATGAGCCACTGCACCTAGCCTCAAGCTATTTCAGAAGCAGCCTGAGAGATGGAGAACTGTGGTCCACCCTCCCCTACCTCCACCTTCCTTGACTCCTTCATACTGTTTGGCTCCGCCAGTGGTCTTTCTCCCCCTCCCTCACATTTAGAAACTGATGTTGGAAAGAGGAAGAAGCTGGCTGGGAGCCAAGGACATGTTTTCTCCCCAGTCTGGACATTTCTTCTGGTTGTGACTTCCCTACCTTGGGATGGAAGAGAGATTACTTTTCAATTCTTGCTTTCCCCACCCCCTGCCCCCCACACAAAGCCTGAGCTCAGAGGTCTAGGAGTAGGATGAGTGGTCTCAGATTCTCCATGACCCTGGAGCTCAGAGCCAGTTCTTAGATTTTCTGTCTTCTTGGAGGACTTAGTACCAGAACTGCTTTCCATTCTGGGAAGATTTTCCAAGATCTTGACTCTGGCCAACATTTCAGAATCTCTGGATCACTCCCTCCCCAACCTCCACCCCCATCAGAAAACAGGGGAGGCTGAGCACCGAAAGGGAAAGGGCAGACCAAGATCATCAATAGGATCTCCTCTTTGGCCCAGACTCCCTTTAGGGACTTCAAATGAAGAAATGAGAGACAGTTGCGTTTCTAAAGGGTTTTCGGAAGACCATTTCCCAGAATTGTAAGAAAATTCCTGTCCCCTGAGAAAATGAGGCAACATAAACTGAGTCCTCTCATAGACACACACCCCCTCCCGCCCCTATATAGGCCACTCGGTATCTCTGCACCACCTGCTACAGAAATTCCTTCCCCAGCCCCCAACCTCTTTCCTCTTCCCTCCTGTCAACATCCCCCCCGAGTTTCCTGGTTTATACTGAAAACTAGGAACACCCTCTCCCAACTTCCTTCCCTTCTTGTCAATAGCATTAGCAGGGACAAAGAGGGAATGCTGGCTCCACCTCTTCTCTCATTTGGGCACCAGATCTGCTGGGCACCAAGCCACCTCCAGCTCTGTTACCCAACTACACCTCCCAGCAGGCAAGGTGACCTGGGCACAGGGCATGCTGGGACTTGTAGTCTCCCCCTGCCATAGGCGGCTTAGTGCAGATCACTAGGGCATTTTGTTTATCCCTCTGCCTCTTATTCACTGAGGCATTGAAGGGTGTTTTCCTTGTTCTGAGTGTAGAAGAGTCTAACCTCTCTTTGCATTTCCTCTGATTTCCAGTCATTCACTTTGGGGCTCCTACAATCACCCTTACCCTGCCTGCTACTGGAGTGTGTATCATTTTAGGATCTAAACCTTCTTCATCCATCTCCACCCAGAATTTACCTGCAGCCCCAGTGTGTGTGTGTGTGTGTGTGTGTGTGTGTGTGTGTGTGTGTATTTTATATATATATATATAAAGATCAGAGCTGATCTTTATATATATATTATATATATTATATATATAAATATTCAGCTCTGATCTTTCCTTCATAACCTCCCAGACTAAAAACCCACCCACGCTCCACCAAAGGGTGGAGGAGAGCCCCTCCTTTCACTAAACTCAGACAATGTGAATAGGCTAGGGAGGGATTAAGGGTGACAGGCAGGGAATAGTCAGGAAACAGCCCCAGCTGCTGGAAAACAAATCCACTTTGTCTCTCTGCCCCACCCCCAGCATCCCCCACTTCTCCCCTACCCCTGCTGCCTGCTCCACCCCTACCCCTAAAGGCTGAGCTGGCTGGTTTTCCTGGCCCCTGGCTTCCTAGATAAAGGTCTTTGCCAGCTGAACTTGGAAGTGAATGGGACTGGGGAGAGAGCTGCAGGCTTCTTACAGCCAGTGCCATCTTCCTAGTGCTCCATGAAAGGTCTCAAACTACAACATAAGGGAGCAGTCCTAGTGAGAAGAGGTTTTTGCTTTTTTAGTGTTTTTTTTTTTTTTTTTTGAGACGGAGTTTTGCTCTTGTTCCCCAGGCTGGAGTGCAATGGCGTGATCTTGGCTCACCGCAACCTCCGCCTCCTGGGTTCAAGCAATTCTCCTGCCTCAGCCTCCCAAATAGCTGAGATTACAGGCATGTGCCACCACACCTGACTAATTTTGTATTTTTAGTAGAGATGGGGTTTCTCCATATTGGTCAGGCTGGTCTTGAACTCCCAACCTCATGTGATCTGCCCTCCTTGGCCTCCCAAAGTGCTGGGATTACAAGTGTGAGCCACCATGCCGGCCTTTTTTTTTTTTTTTTTTTTTTTTTTTGAGACATGGTCTCACTCTGTCACCCAGGTTGGAGTGCGGTGGCGTGATCTCGGCTCACTGCAACCTCTGCCTCCTGGGTTCAAGCGATTTGCCTGCCTCAGCCTCCCGAGTAGCTGGTATTACAGGCATGCGCCACCACACCCGGCTAGTTTTTGTATTTTTTGGTAGAAACAGGGTTCACCATATTGGCCAGGCTGACCTCGAACTCCTGACCTCAAGTGATCTGCCCGCTTTGTCCTCCCAAAGTGCTGGGATTACAGGCATGAGCCACCGCGCCTGGTCATTTTTGTGTTTTTGTTTGTTTGTTTTGAGATGGGGTCTTGTTCTGTCAACCAGGCTGAAGTGCAGTGGCATGATTACAGCTCACTACAGCCTCAACCTGCTGGGCTCTAGTGATCCTCCTACCTCAGCCTCCCAAGTAGCTGGAACTACAGGTGCACACCAACATGCCCAGCTAATTTTTGTAGTTTTTGTAGAGGCAGAGTCTCACTGTGTTGCCCAGTTTGGTCTCGAACTCCTGGGCTCAAGTGATCCCCTTGCCTTGGCCTCCCAAAGTGCTGAGATTTCTGGCATGAGCCACTGGGCCTGGCCAAGGGGAGGTTTCTTCTTGGATTTAGAAATCTCTCCAGACCAGTAAGGAATCTGGGGGCTCTAACCCCATTCATTGTAGGCTTCTCCTGGAGTGATGGCCTACACGATAGGAGTTGCCTTCTTTCTTTCTTTTTTTTTTTTTGAGACAGAGTCTCACTCTGTTGCCCAGGCTAGAGTGCAGTGGCGCGATCTCGGCTCACTGCAAGCTCCGTCTCCCGGGTTCACGCCATTCTCCTGCCTCAGCCTCCTGAGTAGCTGGGACTACAGTCGTCCGCAACCACACTTGGCTAATTTTTTGTATTTTTTTTTTTTTTTTTTTAGTAGAGACAGGGTTTCACCATGTTGGCCAGGATGGTCTCGATCTCCTGACCTTGTGATCCGCTGGCCTCGGCCTCCCAAAGTGCTGGGATTACAGGCATGAGCGACTGCGCCTGGCCAGGAGCTGCCTTCTTGGTGGAAGGTCAGGGGACAGAAGACGAAACAACTTGAGCTGAATCCTGGGATGATGCCCAATAGGCTGGTCTGGAAAGGGTATTCCACCATTAGCTTTTCCCCTCCACTCCAAGCCAGGTTTCCCCCATGACTCACAGCCTTGGAGTGCTGTCTTGGTCCCACCCATCTGCCTGCTGGTAAAAACCATCGCAAACACAATGCAAAATCATCTCCCTCCACCCTAGGCACACAGGCCAGCCACCCTTGTCCCACCCCTACTTCCCTGGCAGAGCTCCTAAGCCAAAGGAAGGATCTCAGGGGATGGCAAGGAGGGACGGCTCTGCTTGTTCTGTTTCCCGTTTTTATTAAACAAAACCACCACTCCCAACAGGCTTGGTTTCCAGAGTTACCTTTAATGACCAGGTCTGAACAAAAGCATGCACAACTCCCCCTGCCCTTTGCCAAGCACGCACAGCTCCTCAATCCTGGATGGACATAGAGGAGCCACAGGGAGGCTCCCAGCCTCTTCCACTCCACCCGCCAACCCTGCTGTCTAAACTTGCACTATGGCTTAGGAAGATTTTTATAAGATTATAATGTCATTGAGCACCTATCATGCATCTGGCCCTTGGCCAGGCACTTCATATTTGTTAGGGAAAAGGGACAGATGCCACATGGGTCTGGGTAGGAGGCTCTCTTGACTTACAGCTGACCAGCTCTAGGTCCCCAACCACTGCCTGGGAATGGCTGGAGGAGACCGGAGAGGTAATTCAGAGACCCAGGATCTGCTTAGAGTGTATGTTAGAAGAGGGTGCAGAGGAGGGGAGAGGTGAAGGGGAGAGAACGTCTTTAAAACTCAGGACCTCTGCTGGAGGTTGCTAAGACAAGGAGATGAGAGACTCCAAGGGCAGAAGTGTCCCTCCCTTCTGCTCTAGCATGCATTCTTGGCAGGGGTGAAACTGCCTCCAAAACGGTGAAAATTGATTCTTGGAGATTGGGAGGGGACTTAGATATCACAATGGTTTGTGCCACTCCCAAGAGCCACAGTACATAAAGGGATATACAGTGTATCTATTGTTTTAACATTTCATGAGGGAGATGAACAGCTTGGTTAAAAATATCTAAAAGGGGCCAAGTGTGGTGGCTTACGCCTGTAACCCACCACTTTGGGAGGCTGAGGTGGGCATATCACGAGGTCAGGAGATCAAGATCATCCTGGCCAACATGGTGAAACCCCATCTCTACATCTCTACTAAAAATACAAAAATTAGCTGAGTGTGGTGGCACAAGTCTGTAATCCCAGCTACTCGGGAGGCTGAACCAGGGAGGCAGAGACTGCATTGAAGTGAGATCGTGCCACTGCACTGCAGCCTGGCGACAGAGCAAGACTTTGTCTCAAAAAAGAAAAAAGAAAAAAAAAATCTAAAAGGGCCAGGCACAGTGGCTCACACCTGTAATCCCAGCATTTTGGGAGGCCAATGCAGGCAGATCACCTGAGGTCAGGAGTTTGAAACCCTGTCTCTACCAAAAAATACAAAAGCTAGCTGGGTGTGGTGGTGCATGCCTGTAATCCCAGCTACTTGGGAGGCTGAGGCAGGAGAATCACTTGAACCCAGGAGGTGGAGGTTGTAGTGAGCCGAGATCATTCCACTGCACTCCAACCTGGGTGACAGAGTAGGACTATGTCTCAAAAAAAAAAAAAAAAAAAAAAAAGGCCAGGCACAGTGGCTCACACCTGTAGTCCTAGCACTTTGGGAGGCCGAGGTGGGCGGATCACGAGGTCAGGAGATCGAGACCATCCTGGCTAACACGGTGAAACCCCGTCTCTACTAAAAATATAAAAAATTAGCCAGGCTTGGTGGCGGGTGCCTGTAGTCCCAGCTACTCGGGAGGCTGAGGCAGGGCAATGCCGTGAACCCCGGAGGCGGAGCTTGCAGTGAGCTGAGATGGCGCCACTGCACTCCAGCCTGGGCCACGGAGCGAGACTCTGTCTCAAAAAAAAAAAACAAAAACAAAAAAACAAAACTAACAGGGGGGTGATTATGAAAACAACAACAACCAACAACAACAGAAACTGACTGGGTGAGGCAGCTCACACCTATAATCCCAGCACTTTGGGAAGCTGAGTCGGGAGGATCACTTGAGCCCAGGAATTCGGAACCAGCCTGGGCAACATAGTGAGACCCCATCTCTAAAAAAAATTTTTTTTTAAGTTGAGAAACACTGAGCTATAGGAAAAGCCAGAGGACCTGAGCCAGAGCCAGCTAGAATGCCCCCCTCCTGGCCTCTGTGAGTTAGCAGCTTTTGGGCACCCCACCCAAGGCAGGATCTGGCAAACACAAGCGATCTCTTTGCAAAGCATTTGCTAAAAGAAACTGGAAAAAATACGTGTAAATGTTTTCCTCAGCTGCAGGGAGCGGGTGGAGAGGGCACAGAACAGACCCCAGGCCTGGGCCTCAGGACGGCTCTCTCCAAAGAGGCTTTGGGCCAAGCTGGGTTGTCCTTGAGGAGGAGGCAGCAGGGGGAAGGCGGAACCAGAAGTCATATGCCTTCATGCTGGGCAGCCTTCGGGTGCAGCTTAAGTGTAGGGGAGCATTTACTATTAAAAACAGAAACCAAGAAGTGGGGAAGCCCCTTCCCTTCCCCTCCCACCCCCCACTGTATACACCCCATTCGCCTGAACTCTGCATAACGCCAGTGTTCTCACAGTACCCGGCACCCGTCCACAGTGGGCAGTGGCTGGGGATGGCAGCTCTCCTGGCAGCGATCACCACCAGGCTGTGGGCTGACAGTGGATTGGAGAGAGACCCCACGCCCACAGAACGGGACCCCGGAGACCCTAAACACTCCCACTGGCTGTCGGCTCCTCTGGGGTGGGCCGGGGACCAGGCTCTGGGTAATACGGCAGTGCCCTAGGCATCTGGTCAAAGGGTGGGAGCTCAGGCACTGTCTCAGGCTTCAGGTCAAAGGGTTCAGTCTCAGGCAGGTCAAAAGGCACGATCTTGGCTGTGGCCGGGTCAGAGGGTGCATTCGGCTTCTTCTTGGGCTAAGATGAGGAAAAGGGGTTTAAATGGGGCTTGGGGTGGGTGCGAAAGGAGTTGAGAAAAACGGGCCTTGGTGGCATGCAGAGTAGGGGCTGGTGAGTAGGGAGGGGAGCACAATATATTAGGATGGAAATAAACCACTTTTTTTTTTTTTTTTTTTTTTGAGACGGAGTCTCGCTCTGTCTCCCAGGCTGGAGTGCAGTGGCCGGATCTCAGCTCACTGCAAGCTCCGCCTCCCGGGTTCCCGCCATTCTCCTGCCTCAGCCTCCCAAGTAGCTGGGACTACAGGCGCCCGCCACCTCGCCCGGCTAGTTTTTTGTATTTTTTTAGTAGAGACGGGGTTTCACCGTGTTCGCCAGGATGGTCTCGATCTCCCGACCTCGTGATCCGCCTGTCTCGGCCTCCCAAAGTGCTAGGATTACAGGCTTGAGCCACCGCGCCTGGCCTTTTTTTTTTTTTTTTTAAAGAAATGGGGTCTTGCTCTGTTGCC